>NW_027665367.1:0-404962 GCF_963924005.1 Protomyctophum bolini | reverse complement strand
AAAAGGGGTTCCCGCACAAAATGGGATAATGTACAGTGGGGGCGGGGTGGGGGCGGCGGGGGGGCGTGTTTGTGTTTTTCACCATTCATTTCATCATGTGTGTCCGAGGCGCGGCCCCCTCAGCGTGGGGCGCGGCCCGCTCAGCGTGGGGCCCGGCCCACTCAGCGTGGCCCACTCAGCGTGGCCCACTCAGCGTGGGGCACAGCGTGCGCGCGGGGCAGACGCTGTTTTATGTCACCGAGCTTGCTCGCTTCCTTCCACCGCTCCAACCTGTGCCATCATTACGACCGGCGGCATAAAAGCCAGCCGTGCAGTCAGTCAGTGAGTCAGTCAGTGAGTCAGTCAGTCAGTGAGTCAGTCAGTCAGTCAGTCAGTCAGTCAGTCAGTCAGTCAGTCAGTCAGTCAGTCAGTCAGTCAGTCAGTCAGTCAGTCAGTCAGTCAGTCAGTCAGTCAGTCAGCAGCCAGCCAGCCAGCCAGTCAGTCAGTCAGTCAGTCAGTCAGTCAGTCAGCCAGTCAGTCAGTCAGTCAGCCAGCCAGCCAGTCAGCCAGTCAGTCAGTCAGTCATGCACCGGAGACGAAACGTGAGAAGGGATATTTTCCGCGTGTAACCGACGCGTATAAAGAAAAGGTGGATATCGGCGTGGCGTGGCGGTATATAGTGGCGCCCGTGCCAAAACAAACACAGCAGGAGGCGGAGCCTCTGCCACAGGTTGCATGGCGATGATTATAAAACAACGGTTTTTCTGCGACGGTGGGGAGGCAGGACTCCGTGTCAAATGAGACGTAAAACGCCTGAGCGATTATAGGGGCGACCCCACACTGCCATGAAGTGTGTCCATATCTGTGTGTGTGTGTGTGTGTGTGTGTGTGTGTGTGTGTGTGTGTGTGTGTGTGGCGCCAGGGGTTGGGGGTGTGAATGTGTGAATATGCCACGGCGGCTGACAGAGCGCTGCCACCTCGTCCTGGGCCCTGGGAGACCCGGCAGTGATAACGGCCACAGTCTAATAACTTTGTTGGGCTTGTTAGCCTGATTGTTTTCTCACAAAGCTAATTAACTGTCTCGGCCTGAGGGGACCTTCCTCCCCCTATACCCCGCCACACACACACACACACACACACACACACACGCACGCACGCACGCGCACGCACACGCACGCACGCACGCACGCGCACGCACACACACACACACACACACACACACACACACACACACACACACACACACACACACACACAATACATGAATTCTTCTAACCCCCCCACATTTTCTCTTCTCCTCTCACCAGCGGCAGCACTCTCTCTCCCTCTCCCTCTCCCTCTCTCTCCCCCTCTATCCCTCCCTCTCCCTCTATCCCTCCCTCTCCCCCTCTATCCCTCCCTCTCCCTCCCCCTCCCTCTCTCTCTCTCTCCCCCCCTCTCTATCTCTCTCCCTCTCTCTCTCTCTCCCTCCCTATCTCCCTCCCTCTCTCTCTCTCTCCCTCCCTCTCTCTCTCTCTCTCTCCCTCCCTCCCTATCTCCCTCTCCCTCTCCCTCCCTCTCCCTCTCCCTCTGTCTCCGTGTGTCTGTGGTTCCTGTCATGTGTAAATTGATGGAGGGTCTAGTGATTGTCTCCATGGTCCCAAGGTGCCTTTCCCCCCCACAACACACAGGCATCCTCCGGATTCATCCTGGCCCGCCAGTTGATTACGATAAATCAATCTGAGGGGTCAAACTCTGGGGACTGCGCGGGGCAGCGTCATCTACCCGTGGCTCTGGAGGGTAAGCGAGACCCGGGATAAGAGGGCGTTCCCCCGGAACCCCCCGTGACCCCGCCGCGACCACTCTCGTTTCCGCCGCGAGACCTTCATTAAGCCATTCTGCACGGGAACCCCCTTTTGGTGTTATAGCATTATGTTGTGCTTTATATATAGCTATTGAAAAATAGATCTACAAGCTCATTGCGCGCCACTCGGTGGCGCGCAATGAGCTTGTAGATCTATTTTTGAGAAATCGTGAAAATGAGGCACAACTCTTTGAATATATACTCTTTCAGAGCGAACGTTTTTTTAACTCAAATCTTTGCTTCTGGGAGACGGTCCCTGAAACAACACATTTTCAGATGGGCGTCAGCGGCCAATTTCATATATTTTTGGGGGTCCTTGACATGAAATATTGAGAACCACTGATATAGAAACATGAGGTTTTTCAGAAAGAAATACATTTTTAAAAAAAATTAAATTTCGACGTCAGGTCAAAATGGGTTAAGGGCCAAATCTGTTCCCGGAGTAAAAAAAAAGAAAAAAAGAGAGAGAGAGAGGAAAAAAAAGTGAAAGGGAGTGAAAGGGAGGGGGGGCTTGTTTTCATCACATCTCTCCTGCATGTCTCCCTACCTTATTTCTCTGTCTGGGCCGAGGCAGGGAACTGACAGGCCCACGGCAGCAGCAGAGCAATAACGCTGTGTCCCCCTCATGGCCTGTACAGCAGATAATGCCGGAGATTTAATCAATGGCCGTAGAAGGGAAAAAAAGCAAAAGGGGCCCAAATCAATAGGAGCACCGGGGCCTGTTTGCTCCCTTTTGCTTTGAAGGTGAAGCCCGGGCCTCGCTACATAAATTGGACTAATTGAAGAGCATGTTCGGAAACAAGCCCCTTAACCCATTCTGACCGGGCACCCATTTTGGTGTTAGCATCATGTTATGCTTTAGCTATTGAAAAACAGCAGATCTACAAGCTCATAGCGCGCCACCGAGTGGCGCGCTACGAGCTTGTAGGTCTGCTATTTTTGAAAAATCGAAGAACGACTGACATTTTTAGAATCTGATCTCAGGTCAGAATGGGTTCATCAGACCAGTGTGTGTCCAGTGGAAACCTCGTATGAATCTGATCTCAGGTCAGAATGGGTTAAAAAAAAGCATGTCTGTGTCAGCATGATGCTTCTCTCCATGTGAAATTCATCACCCCCATAGCAACACATATAGGGGGGCCGGGATAATAAGCTGCCATAAGCCAACGGAAGGAGAGGTTGGAAGGGAGAGAGAGGCACACCACATACTGTAACACATTAGTTACAATAGGATTTGAAAAAAATGACGAAATGACAAAAACGATGGGTTATAGCCCATGTTTTTTGAAATTTTGAAAAAAAAAGTTAGCCTCGTTTCTCATCATTTTGGACCATGGGCTATAGCCCATATCGTACGGCATACTATAGCGCGCCGTTTTTCATAATTTTTGAGGATTTGAAAAAAATGACGAAATGACAAAAACGATGGGTTATAGCCCATGTTTTTTGAAATTTTGAAAAAAAAAGTTAGCCTCGTTTCTCATCATTTTGGACCATGGGCTATAGCCCATATCGTACGGCATACTATAGCGCGCCGTTTTTCATCATTTTTGAGGATTTGAAAAAAATGACGAAATGACAAAAACGATGGGTTATAGCCCATGTTTTTTGAAATTTTGAAAAAAAAAGTTAGCCTCGTTTCTCATCATTTTGGACCATGGGCTATAGCCCATATCGTACGGCATACTATAGCGCGCCGTTTTTCATCATTTTTGAGGATTTGAAAAAAATGACGAAATGACAAAAACGATGGGTTATAGCCCATGTTTTTTGAAATTTTGAAAAAAAAAGTTAGCCTCGTTTCTCATCATTTTGGACCATGGGCTATAGCCCATATCGTACGGCATACTATAGCGCGCCGTTTTTCATCATTTTTGAGGATTTGAAAAAAATGACGAAATGACAAAAACGATGGGTTATAGCCCATGTTTTTTGAAATTTTGAAAAAAAAAGTTAGCCTCGTTTCTCATCATTTTGGACCATGGGCTATAGCCCATATCGTACGGCATACTATAGCGCGCCGTTTTTCATCATTTTTGAGGATTTGAAAAAAATGACGAAATGACAAAAACGATGGGTTATAGCCCATGTTTTTTGAAATTTTGAAAAAAAATGTTAGCCTCGTTTCTCATCATTTTGGACCATGGGCTATAGCCCATATCGTACGGCATACTATAGCGTGCCGTTTTTCATCATTTTTGAGGATTTGAAAAAAATGACGAAATGACAAAAACGATGGGTTATAGCCCATGTTTTTTGAAATTTTGAAAAAAAAAGTTAGCCTCGTTTCTCATCATTTTGGACCATGGGCTATAGCCCATATCGTACGGCATACTATAGCACGCCGTTTTTCATCATTTTTGAGGATTTGAAAAAAATGACGAAATGACAAAAACGATGGGTTATAGCCCATGTTTTTTGAAATTTTGAAAAAAAAAGTTAGCCTCGTTTCTCATCATTTTGGACCATGGGCTATAGCCCATATCGTACGGCATACTATAGCGCGCCGTTTTTCATCATTTTTGAGGATTTAAAAAAAATGACGAAATGACAAAAACGATGGGTTATAGCCCATGTTTTTTGAAATTTTGAAAAAAAAAGTTAGCCTCGTTTCTCATCATTTTGGACCATGGGCTATAGCCCATATCGTACGGCATACTATAGCGCGCCGTTTTTCATCATTTTTGAGGATTTGAAAAAAATGACGAAATGACAAAAACGATGGGTTATAGCCCATGTTTTTTGAAATTTTGAAAAAAAAAGTTAGCCTCGTTTCTCATCATTTTGGACCATGGGCTATAGCCCATATCGTACGGCATACTATAGCACGCCGTTTTTCATCATTTTTGAGGATTTGAAAAAAATGACGAAATGACAAAAACGATGGGTTATAGCCCATGTTTTTTTAAATTTTGAAAAACAAAGTTAGCCTCGTTTCTCATCATTTTGGACCATGGGCTATAGCCCATATCGTACGGCATACTATAGCGCGCCGTTTTTCATCATTTTTGAGGATTTGAAAAAAATGACGAAATGACAAAAACGATGGGTTATAGCCCATGTTTTTTGAAATTTTGAAAAAAAAAGTTAGCCTCGTTTCTCATCATTTTGGACCATGGGCTATAGCCCATATCGTACGGCATACTATAGCGCGCCGTTTTTCATCATTTTTGAGGATTTGAAAAAAATGACGAAATGACAAAAACTATGGGTTATAGCCCATGTTTTTTGAAATTTTGAAAAAAAAAGTTAGCCTCGTTTCTCATCATTTTGGACCATGGGCTATAGCCCATATCGTACGGCATACTATAGCGCGCCGTTTTTCATCATTTTTGAGGATTTGAAAAAAATGACGAAATGACAAAAACGATGGGTTATAGCCCATGTTTTTTGAAATTTTGAAAATAAAAGTTAGCCTCGTTTCTCATCATTTTGGACCATGGGCTATAGCCCATATCGTACGGCATACTATAGCGCGCCGTTTTTCATCATTTTTGAGGATTTAAAAAAAATGACGAAATGACAAAAACGATGGGTTATAGCCCATGTTTTTTGAAATTTTGAAAAAAAAAGTTAGCCTCGTTTCTCATCATTTTGGACCATGGGCTATAGCCCATATCGTACGGCATACTATAGCGCGCCGTTTTTCATCATTTTTGAGGATTTGAAAAAAATGACGAAATGACAAAAACGATGGGTTATAGCCCATGTTTTTTGAAATTTTGAAAAAAAAAGTTAGCCTCGTTTCTCATCATTTTGGACCATGGGCTATAGCCCATATCGTACGGCATACTATAGCGCGCCGTTTTTCATCATTTTTGAGGATTTGAAAAAAATGACGAAATGACAAAAACGATGGGTTATAGCCCATGTTTTTTGAAATTTTGAAAATAAAAGTTAGCCTCGTTTCTCATCATTTTGGACCATGGGCTATAGCCCATATCGTACGGCATACTATAGCGCGCCGTTTTTCATCATTTTTGAGGATTTAAAAAAAATGACGAAATGACAAAAACGATGGGTTATAGCCCATGTTTTTTGAATTTTTAAAAAAAAAAGTTAGCCTCGTTTCTCATCATTTTGGACCATGGGCTATAGCCCATATCGTACGGCATACTATAGCGCGCCGTTTTTCATCATTTTTGAGGATTTGAAAAAAATGACGAAATGACAAAAACGATGGGTTATAGCCCATGTTTTTAGAAATTTTGAAAAAAAAAGTTAGCCTCGTTTCTCATCATTTTGGACCATGGGCTATAGCCCATATCGTACGGCATACTATAGCGCGCCGTTTTTCATCATTTTTGAGGATTTGAAAAAAATGACGAAATGACAAAAACGATGGGTTATAGCCCATGTTTTTTGAAATTTTGCAAAAAAAAGTTAGCCTCGTTTCTCATCATTTTGGACCATGGGCTATAGCCCATATCGTACGGCATACTATAGCGCGCCGTTTTTCATCATTTTTGAGGATTTGAAAAAAATGACGAAATGACAAAAACGATGGGTTATAGCCCATGTTTTTAGAAATTTTGGAAAAAAAAGTTAGCCTCGTTTCTCATCATTTTGGACCATGGGCTATAGCCCATATCGTACGGCATACTATAGCGCGCCGTTTTTCATCATTTTTGAGGATTTGAAAAAAATGACGAAATGACAAAAACGATGGGTTATAGCCCATGTTTTTAGACATTTTGAAAAAAAAAGATAGCCTCGTTTCTCATCATTTTGGACCATGGGCTATAGCCCATATCGTACGGCATACTATAGCGCGCCGTTTTTCATCATTTTTGAGGATTTGAAAAAAATGACGAAATGACAAAAACGATGGGTTATAGCCCATGTTTTTTGAAATTTTGAAAAAAAAAGTTAGCCTCGTTTCTCATCATTTTGGACCATTGGCTATAGCCCATATCGTACGGCATACTATAGCGCGCCGTTTTTCATCATTTTTGAGGATTTGAAAAAAATGACGAAATGACAAAAACGATGGGTTATAGCCCATGTTTTTAGAAATTTTGAAAAAAAAAGTTAGCCTCGTTTCTCATCATTTTGGACCATGGGCTATAGCCCATATCGTACGGCATACTATAGCGCGCCGTTTTTCATCATTTTTGAGGATTTGAAAAAAATGACGAAATGACAAAAACGATGGGTTATAGCCCATGTTTTTAGAAATTTTGGAAAAAAAAGTTAGCCTCGTTTCTCATCATTTTTGACCATGGGCTATAGCCCATATCGTACGGCATACTATAGCGCGCCGTTTTTCATCATTTTTGAGGATTTGAAAAAAATGACAAAAACGATGGGTTATAGCCCATGTTTTTTGAAATTTTGGAAAAAAAAGTTAGCCTCGTTTCTCATCATTTTGGACCATGGGCTATAGCCCATATCGTACGGCATACTATAGCGCGCCGTTTTTCATCATTTTTGACGATTTGAAAAAAAATGACGAAATTACAAAAACGATGGGTTATAGCCCATGTTTTTGAAATTTTGAAAAAAAAAGTTAGCCTCGTTTCTCATCATTTTGGACCATGGGCTATAGCCCATATCGTACGGCATACTATAGCGCGCCGTTTTTCATCATTTTTGAGGATTTGACAAAAATGACGAAATGACAAAAACGATGGGTTATAGCCCATGTTTTTGAAATTTTGGGGGAAAAAAAGTTAGCCTCGTTTCTCATCATTTTGGACCATGGGCTATAGCCCATATCGTACGGCATACTATAGCGCGCCGTTTTTCATCATTTTTGACGATTTGAAAAAAATGACAAAATGACAAAAACGATGGGTTATAGCCCATTGTTACATAATCGGGGAGTATGTTTATAGTTATGAGATGATAAAGTAATGATTATATTTATATATATATATATATATATATATATATATATATATCATATGATAACGTGGTTATGTTTGTATGTGTATATATATGTATATATAATATATCATGAATGGGTTGCATTGTACAGAGTGCTGATCAACACTTTCAGTCACAGGTCTGGTCTGCTGTGGGGCGTGGAGGCGGAGAAGAACCATCAACCTCCTTGCTGTCTGCCCACCTCCTAGTCACCAGGAGCCAATCCGCGCTCAGAGGACTAGACTGTGAAGACTACTTAGCAGCACCTGTGACATGCACTCATTGGCATTGTCTCTCAGTCACCTCATACTGAGCAGTACTTTGTCCGTGTAGGAGCTAGTTAAAACGCTCAAGATCAAATCTGTTTAATAAGCATAGGCCAGGGGCTAAACCTGTGTGTGGTCCCCTGAGCTTTATTTCGGTCATTGGTGGTTCAGAGCTTAAAGATACAACTGATTATAATTATATATATATATATATATATATATAGAGATATATAATATATAATATATACTTACGGCGTATCGGTGCGTACTTTTTGTAAATCTTTGTTAGGCAGTAGTTAGCGTAGACAGTTTAGGTAGATTGACTTTGTGTACATTTCATTTCATTCATTGGTTAGAGTTAGGTAAGAGTGTTGTGCGATACTTTAGAATAGGGCTAGATAGTTTTGATGGTTTCTTTGAGTTGCCCCATATAGCCTGTCTTTTCGTTTGTATTCCAGTTGTACATCTTTATTGTTTATTATTATGATACCTTATCCTTATAACGTGAATAAATAACAATTATCATGCCAGCCGTGTTGCATCCTCTTCTTATACCCCTAGACCTAAAAAGGGGAATGTAACACCCATGTTTTTTTAAATTTTGGAAAAAAAAGTTAGCCTCGTTTCTCATCATTTTGGACCATGGGCTATAGCCCATATCGTACGGCATACTATAGCGCGCCGTTTTTCATCATTTTTGATGATTTGACAATATTGAAAAAATGAAAAAAACGATGGGTTATATTGAAGCGTGCACCTACACACGCACAGGCGCACATGCGTATGCACACCTGGACCTGTAAATGAACAACACAAAAACTAAGGCACTGGTGTCGGACTTCTGGTTTACCGGAACGGGGTTCAACTCCCTGCAGTGCCCTGCTCAATGTGTTGTATTTACCGGAAAGGATGGGAAACATTAGCAAATTGCGGAGTGTTAGAAAAAAAAGGATGGGTTATTTTTTATAATAAAACCTTTTTTCCGCAATTTCCAATTTCCGCAATTTCCGCAATTTCCAATTTCCGCAATTTCCAATTTCCGCAATTTCCGCAATTGCCAATTTCCGCAATTTCCAAAATTTCCAAAATTTCCGCAATTTCCGCAATTTCCAATTTCCGCAATTTCCAATTTCCGCAATTTCCACAATTGCCAATTTCCGCAATTTCCACAATTTCCGCAATTTCCACAATTTCCACAATTTCCAATTTCCGCAATTTCCAATTTCCGCAATTTCCGCAATTTCCAATTTCCGCAATTTCCAATTTCCAATTTCCGCAATTTCCAATTTCCGCAATTTCCACAATTCCCAAAATTTCCACAATTTCCGCAATTTCCGCAATTTCCAATTTCCGCAATTTCCAATTTCCGCAATTTCCGCAATTGCCAATTTCCGCAATTTCCAAAATTTCCACAATTTCCGCAATTTCCGCAATTTCCAATTTCCGCAATTTCCAATTTCCGCAATTTCCACAATTGCCAATTTCCGCAATTTCCACAATTTCCAATTTCCGCAATTTCCGCAATTGCCAATTTCCGCAATTTCCACAATTTCCAATTTCCGCAATTTCCAATTTCCGCAATTTCCGCAATTTCCAATTTCCGCAATTTCCGCAATTCCCAAAATTTCCACAATTTCCGCAATTTCCGAAATTTCCGCAATTGCCAATTTCCGCAATTTCCAAAATTTCCACAATTTCCGCAATTTCCGTAATTTCCAATTTCCGCAATTTCCAATTTCCGCAATTTCCACAATTGCCAATTTCCGCAATTTCCACAATTTCCAATTTCCGCAATTTCCGCAATTGCCAATTTCCGCAATTCCCAAAATTTCCACAATTTCCGCAATTTCCGCAATTTCCGCAATTTCCAATTTCCGCAATTTCCGCAATTTCCGCAATTTCCTCAATTTCCACAATTTCCAATTTCCGCAATTTCCGCAATTTCCAATTTCCGCAATTTCCGCAATTTCCAATTTCCGCAATTTCTAATTTCCGCAATTTCCGAAATTTCCAATTTCCGCAATTTCCAATTTCCGCAATTTCGGCAATTGCCAATTTCCGCAATTTCCAAAATTTCCAAAATTTCCGCAATTTCCGAAATTTCCAATTTCCGCAATTTCCAATTTCCGCAATTTCCACAATTGCCAATTTCCGCAATTTCCGCAATTTCCAATTTCCGCAATTTCCAATTTCGCAATTTCCAAAATTGCCAATTTCCGCAATTTCCACAATTTCCGCAATTTCCGCAATTTCCACAATTGCCAATTTCCGCAATTTCCGCAATTTCCAATTTCCGCAATTTCCAATTTCGCAATTTCCAAAATTGCCAATTTCCGCAATTTCCACAATTTCCGCAATTTCCGCAATTTCCGCAATTGCCAATTTCCGCAATTTCCACATTTTCCAATTTCCGAAATTTCCACAATTTCCACAATTTTCAATTTCCGCAATTTCCGCAATTAACAATTTCCGGAATTTCCACAATTTCCACAATTTCCGCAATTTCCGCAATTTCCGCAATTGCCAATTTCCGCAATTTCCACAATTTCCACAATTCCCAAAACCGCAATTTCCGCAATTTCCAATTTCCGCAATTTCCAATTTCCGCAATTTCCGCAATTGCCAATTTCCGCAATTTCCAATTTCCGCAATTTCCGCAATTGCCAATTTCCGCAATTTCCACAATTTCCACAATTTCTAATTTCCGCAATTTCCGCAATTTCCAATTTCGGCAATTTTCGCAATTTCCAAATTGCGGAAGAAAATTCGGAAATTTGAAATTGTGGAAATTGCAGAAATTGGAAATTGTGGAAATTGCGGAAATTGGCAATTGCGGAAATTGGAAATTGCGGAAATTGTGGAAATTGCGGAAATTGGCAATTGTGGAAATTGCGGAAATTGGAAATTGTGGAAATTGTGGAAATTGCAGAAATTGGAAATTGTGGAAATTGCAGAAATTGAAAATTGTGGAAATTGCGGAAATTGCGGAAATTGCGGAAATTGGCAATTGCGTAAATTGCGGAAATTGCGGAAATTGTGGAAATGGCGGAAATTGGCAATTGTGGATATTGCGGAAATTGGAAATTGTGGAAATTGTGGAAATTGTGGAAATTAAAGAAATTGGAAATTGTGGAAATTGCGGAAATTGGAAATTGTGGAAATTGTGGAAATTACAGAAATTGGAAATTGTGGAAATTGCGGAAATTGGCAATTGCGGAAATTGCGGAAATTGCGGAAATTGCGGAAATTGGCAATTGCGGAAATTGCGGAAATTGCGGAAATTGTGGAAATTGCGGAAATTGGCAATTGTGGTAATTGCGGAAATTGGAAATTGCGAAAATTGGAAATTGCGGAAATTGCGGAAATTGCGGAAATTGCGGAAATTGCGGAAATTGGAAATTGCGGAAATTGGAAATTGCGGAAATTGGAAATTGCGGAAATTGCGGAAATTGCGGAAATTGCGGAAATTGCGGAAATTGCGGAAATTGCGGAAATTGGAAATTGCGGAAATTGCGGAAATTGGCAATTGCGGAAATTGCGGAAATTGGAAATTGCGGAAATTGCGGAAATTGGAAATTTTGGAAATTGCGGAAATTGGCAATTGTGGAAATTGCGGAAATTGGAAATTGCGGAAATTGGAAATTGCGGAAATTGGAAATTGCGGAAATAGCGGAAATTGGAAATTGTGGAAATTGTGGAAATTGCGGAAATTGCGGAAATTGCGGAAATTGGAAATTGCGGAAATTGCGGAAATTGCGGAAATTGGAAATTGTGGAAATTGCGGAAATTGGCAATTGCGGAAATTACGGAAATTGGAAATTTTGGAAATTGCGGAAATTGGAAATTTCCGCAATTGGAAATTGCGAAAATTGGAAATTGCGGAAATTGGAAATTGCGGAAATTGCGGAAATTGTGGAAATTTTGGAAATTGCGGAAATTGGCAATTGCGGAAATTGCGGAAATTGGAAATTGCGGAAATTGGAAATTGCGGAAATTGCGGAAATTGGAAATTGCGGAAATTGGAAATTGTGGAAATTGCGGAAATTTGCAATTGCGGAAATTGCGGAAATTGGAAATTGTGGAAATTGCGGAAATTGGCAATTGTGGAAATTGCGGAAATAATTTGCCTGCAAAATAATTTGCCTGCTAAATAATTTGCCAAAATAATTTGCCAAAAAGTATTTTGTAAAAAGTATTTTGTAAAAAGTATTTTTAAAAGTATTTTGTAAAAAGTATTTTGTAAAATAATTTGCCTGCAAAATAATTTGCCTGCAAAATATTTTGCCCCCCAAAATAATTTGCCCCCCAAAATAATTTGCCAAAATAATTTGCCAAAATAATTTGCCAAAAAATAATTTGCCAAAAAATAATTTGCCAAAAAATAATTTGCCAAAATAATTTGCCAAAAAGTATTTTGTAAAAAGTATTTTGTAAAAAGTATTTTGTAAAAAGTATTTTGTAAAAAGTATTTTGTAAAATAATTTGCCTGCAAAATAATTTGCCTGCAAAATAATTTGCCTGCAAAATAATTTGCCAAAACCCTAATAATTTGCCTAAAAAAATAATTTGCCTGCAAAATAATTTGCCAAAATAATTTGCCAAAATAATTTGCCAAAAAGTATTTTGCAAAAAGTATTTTGTAAAAAGTATTTTGTAAAAAGTATTTTGTAAAAAGTATTTTGTAAAAAGTATTTTGCCTGCAAAATAATTTGCCTGCAAAATAATTTGCCCCCCAAAATAATTTGCCAAAATAATTTGCCAAAAAGTATTTTGCAAAAAGTATTTTGTAAAAAGTATTTTGTAAAAAGTATTTTGTAAAAAGTATTTTGTAAAAAGTATTTTGTAAAATAATATGCCTGCAAAATAATTTGCCTGCAAAATAATTTGCCTGCAAAATAATTTGCCTGCAAAATAATTTGCCAAGATAATTTGCCTGCAAAATAATTTGCCTGCAAAATAATTTGCCTGCAAAATAATTTGCCAAGATAATTTGCCTGCAAAATAATTTGCCTGCTAAATAATTGCCTGCAAAATAATTTGCCAAAGCCTGCTAAATAATTTGCCTGCAAAATAATTTGCCTGCAAAATAATTTGCCAAAATAATTTGCCAAAACCCTAATAATTTGCCTGCAAAATAATTTGCCTGCTAAATAATTTGCCTGCTAAATAATTTGCCTGCAAAATATTTTGCCTGCTAAATAATTTGCCTGCAAAATAATTTGCCTGCAAAATAATTTGCCAAAACCCTAATAATTTGCCTAAAAAAATAATTTGCCTGCAAAATAATTTGCCTGCAAAATAATTTGCCCCCCAAAATAATTTGCCAAAATAATTTGCCAAAATAATTTGCCAAAAAGTATTTTGCAAAAAGTATTTTGTAAAAAGTATTTTGTAAAAAGTATTTTGTAAAAAGTATTTTGTAAAAAGTATTTTGTAAAAAGTATTTAATAATTTGCCTGCTAAATAATTTGCCTGCTAAATAATTTGCCTGCAAAATAATTTGCCTGCAAAATAATTTGCCTGCTAAATAATTTGCCTGCTAAATAATTTGCCAAAAAATAATTTGCCAAAAAATAATTTGCCAAAATAATTTGCCAAAAAGTATTTTGTAAAAAGTATTTTGTAAAAAGTATTTTGTAAAAAGTATTTTGTAAAAAGTATTTTGTAAAAAGTATTTTGTAAAAAGTATTTTGTAAAATAATTTGCCTGCAAAATAATTTGCCAAAACCCTAATAATTTGCCTAAAAAAATAATTTGCCTGCAAAATAATTTGCCTGCAAAATAATTTGCCTGCAAAATAATTTGCCCCCCAAAATAATTTGCCAAAATAATTTGCCAAAAAGTATTTTGCAAAAAGTATTTTGTAAAAAGTATTTTGTAAAAAGTATTTTGTAAAAAGTATTTTGTAAAATAATTTGCCTGCAAAATAATTTGCCTGCAAAATAATTTGCCTGCAAAATAATTTGCCAAGATAATTTGCCTGCAAAATAATTTGCCAAGATAATTTGCCTGCAAAATAATTTGCCAAGATAATTTGCCTGCAAAATAATTTGCCTGCAAAATAATTTGCCAAAACCCTAATAATTTGCCTGCAAAATAATTTGCCTGCAAAATAATTTGCCTGCAAAATAATTTGCCAAAACCCTAATAATTTGCCTAAAAAAATAATTTGCCAAAACCCTAATAATTTGCCTGCAAAATAATTTGCCTGCCAAATAATTTGCCTGCAAAATAATTTGCCTGCAAAATAATTTGCCAAAATAATTTGCCTGCAAAATAATTTGCCAAAATAATTTGCCTGCAAAATAATTTGCCTGCAAAATAATTTGCCTGCTAAATAATTTGCCTGCTAAATAATTTGCCTGCAAAATAATTTGCCTGCAAAATAATTTGCCTGCTAAATAATTTGCCTGCTAAATAATTTGCCAAAAAATAATTTGCCAAAAAATAATTTGCCAAAATAATTTGCCAAAAAGTATTTTGTAAAAAGTATTTTGTAAAAAGATTTTGTAAAAAGTATTTTGTAAAAAGTATTTTGTAAAATAATTTGCCTGCAAAATAATTTGCCTGCAAAATAATTTGCCAAAACCCTAATAATTTGCCTAAAAAAATAATTTGCCTGCAAAATAATTTGCCTGCAAAATAATTTGCCTCCAAAATAATTTGCCTGCAAAATAATTTGCCTGCAAAATAATTTGCCTGCAAAATAATTTGCCAAAACCCTAATAATTTGCCTGCAAAATAATTTGCCTGCAAAATAATTTGCCTGCAAAATAATTTGCCAAAAACCTAATAATTTGCCTAAAAAAATAATTTGCCAAAACCCTAATAATTTGCCTGCAAAATAATTTGCCTGCCAAATAATTTGCCTGCAAAATAATTTGCCTGCAAAATAATTTGCCAAAATAATTTGCCTGCAAAATAATTTGCCAAGATAATTTGCCTGCAAAATAATTTGCCTGCAAAATAATTTGCCTGAAAAATAATTTGCCTGCAAAATAATTTGCCAAAGCCTGCTAAATAATTTGCCTGCAAAATAATTTGCCAAAATAATTTGCCAAAACCCTAATAATTTGCCTGCAAAATAATTTGCCTGCAAAATAATTTGCCTGCAAAATATTTTGCCTGCAAAATATTTTGCCTGCTAAATAATTTGCCTGCAAAATAATTTGCCTGCAAAATAATTTGCCTGCTAAATAATTTGCCTGCAAAATAATTTGCCAAAACCCTAATAATTTGCCTAAAAAAATAATTTGCCTGCTATATAATTTGCCAAAAAATAATTTGCCTGCAAAATAATTTGCCTGCAAAATAATTTGCCAAAAAGTATTTTGTAAAAAGTATTTTGTAAAAAGTATTTTGTAAAAAGTATTTTGTAAAAAGTATTTTGTAAAAAGTATTTTGTAAAATAATTTGCCTGCAAAATAATTTGCCTGCAAAATAATTTGCCTGCTAAATAATTTGCCAAAATAATTTGCCAAAAAGTATTTTGTAAAAAGTATTTTGTAAAAAGTATTTTTAAAAGTATTTTGTAAAAAGTATTTTGTAAAATAATTTGCCTGCAAAATAATTTGCCTGCAAAATATTTTGCCCCCCAAAATAATTTGCCCCCCAAAATAATTTGCCAAAATAATTTGCCAAAATAATTTGCCTGCTAAATAATTTGCCAAAAAATAATTTGCCAAAAAATAATTTGCCAAAATAATTTGCCAAAAAGTATTTTGTAAAAAGTATTTTGTAAAAAGTATTTTGTAAAAAGTATTTTGTAAAAAGTATTTTGTAAAAAGTATTTTGTAAAAAGTATTTTGTAAAATAATTTGCCTGCAAAATAATTTGCCTGCAAAATAATTTGCCTGCAAAATAATTTGCCTGCAAAATAATTTGCCAAAACCCTAATAATTTGCCTAAAAAAATAATTTGCCTGCAAAATAATTTGCCAAAATAATTTGCCAAAATAATTTGCCAAAAAGTATTTTGCAAAAAGTATTTTGTAAAAAGTATTTTGTAAAAAGTATTTTGTAAAAAGTATTTTGTAAAAAGTATTTTGTAAAAAGTATTTTTATTCTGCAAAATAATTTGCCTGCAAAATAATTTGCCCCCCAAAATAATTTGCCAAAATAATTTGCCAACAAGTATTTTGCAAAAAGTATTTTGTAAAAAGTATTTTGTAAAAAGTATTTTGTAAAAAGTATTTTGTAAAAAGTATTTTGTAAAAAGTATTTTGTAAAAAGTATTTTGTAAAAAGTATTTTGTAAAAAGTATTTTGTAAAAAGTATTTTGTAAAAAGTATTTTGCAAAATAATTTGCCTGCAAAATAATTTGCCTGCAAAATAATTTGCCAAAATAATTTGCCTGCTAAATAATTTGCCTGCTAAATAATTTGCCTGCAAAATAATTTGCCAAAAAATAATTTGCCAAAATAATTTGCCAAAAAGTATTTTGTAAAAAGTATTTTGTAAAAAGTATTTTGTAAAATAATTTGCCTGCAAAATAATTTGCCTGCAAAATAATTTGCCAAAACCCCAATAATTTGCCTGCAAAATAATTTGCCTGCAAAATAATTTGCCTGCTAAATAATTTGCCAAAAAATAATTTGCCAAAAAATAATTTGCCAAAATAATTTGCCAAAAAGTATTTTGTAAAATAATTTGCCTGCAAAATAATTTGCCTGCAAAATAATTTGCCTGCAAAATAATTTGCCTGCAAAATAATTTGCCTGCAAAATAATTTGCCCCCCAAAATAATTTGCCAAAATAATTTGCCAAAAAGTATTTTGCAAAAAGTATTTTGTAAAAAGTATTTTGTAAAAAGTATTTTGTAAAAAGTATTTTGTAAAAAGTATTTAATAATTTGCCTGCTAAATAATTTGCCTGCAAAATAATTTGCCTGCAAAATAATTTGCCTGCAAAATAATTTGCCCCCCAAAATAATTTGCCAAAATAATTTGCCAAAAAGTATTTTGCAAAAAGTATTTTGTAAAAAGTATTTTGTAAAAAGTATTTTGTAAAAAGTATTTTGTAAAAAGTATTTAATAATTTGCCTGCTAAATAATTTGCCTGCAAAATAATTTGCCTGCAAAATAATTTGCCTGCAAAATAATTTGCCTGCTAAATAATTTGCCTGCTAAATAATTTGCCAAAAAATAATTTGCCAAAAAATAATTTGCCAAAATAATTTGCCAAAAAGTATTTTGTAAAAAGTATTTTGTAAAAAGTATTTTGTAAAAAGTATTTTGTAAAAAGTATATTTTAAAAAGTATTTTGTAAAATAATTTGCCTGCAAAATAATTTGCCAAAACCCTAATAATTTGCCTAAAAAAATAATTTGCCTGCAAAATAATTTGCCTGCAAAATAATTTGCCTGCTAAATAATTTGCCCCCCAAAATAATTTGCCAAAATAATTTGCCAAAAAGTATTTTGCAAAAAGTATTTTGTAAAAAGTATTTTGTAAAAAGTATTTTGTAAAAAGTTTTTTGTAAAATAATTTGCCTGCAAAATAATTTGCCTGCAAAATAATTTGCCTGCAAAATAATTTGCCTGCAAAATAATTTGCCAAGATAATTTGCCTGCAAAATAATTTGCCAAGATAATTTGCCTGCAAAATAATTTGCCTGCAAAATAATTTGCCTGCAAAATAATTTGCCAAGATAATTTGCCTGCAAAATAATTTGCCTGCAAAATAATTTGCCTGCAAAATAATTTGCCTGCAAAATAATTTGCCTGCTAAATAATTTGCCTGCTAAATAATTTGCCTGCAAAATAATTTGCCTGCAAAATAATTTGCCTGCTAAATAATTTGCCTGCTAAATAATTTGCCAAAAAATAATTTGCCTGCTAAATAATTTACCAAAATAATTTGCCAAAAAGTATTTTGTAAAAAGTATTTTGTAAAAAGATTTTGTAAAAAGTATTTTGTAAAAAGTATTTTGTAAAATAATTTGCCTGCAAAATAATTTGCCTGCATGCCAAAACCCTAATAATTTGCCTAAAAAAATAATTTGCCTGCAAAATAATTTGCCTGCAAAATAATTTGCCTGCTAAATAATTTGCCAAAAAATAATTTGCCAAAAAATAATTTGCCAAAATAATTTGCCAAAAAGTATTTTGTAAAAAGTATTTAATAATTTGCCTGCTAAATAATTTGCCTGCAAAATAATTTGCCTGCAAAATAATTTGCCTGCAAAATAATTTGCCTGCTAAATAATTTGCCAAAAAATAATTTGCCAAAAAATAATTTGCCAAAAAATAATTTGCCAAAATAATTTGCCAAAAAGTATTTTGTAAAAAGTATTTTGTAAAAAGTATTTTGTAAAAAGTATTTTGTAAAAAGTATATTTTAAAAAGTATTTTGTAAAATAATTTGCCTGCAAAATAATTTGCCAAAACCCTAATAATTTGCCTAAAAAAATAATTTGCCTGCAAAATAATTTGCCTGCAAAATAATTTGCCTGCAAAATAATTTGCCCCCCAAAATAATTTGCCAAAATAATTTGCCAAAAAGTATTTTGCAAAAAGTATTTTGTAAAAAGTATTTTGTAAAAAGTATTTTGTAAAAAGTATTTTGTAAAAAGTATTTTGTAAAATAATTTGCCTGCAAAATAATTTGCCAAGATAATTTGCCTGCAAAATAATTTGCCAAGATAATTTGCCTGCAAAATAATTTGCCTGCAAAATAATTTGCCTGCAAAATAATTTGCCAAGATAATTTGCCTGCAAAATAATTTGCCTGCAAAATAATTTGCCTGCAAAATAATTTGCCTGCTAAATAATTTGCCTGCTAAATAATTTGCCTGCAAAATAATTTGCCTGCAAAATAATTTGCCTGCTAAATAATTTGCCTGCTAAATAATTTGCCAAAAAATAATTTGCCTGCTAAATAATTTACCAAAATAATTTGCCAAAAAGTATTTTGTAAAAAGTATTTTGTAAAAAGATTTTGTAAAAAGTATTTTGTAAAAAGTATTTTGTAAAATAATTTGCCTGCATGCCAAAACCCTAATAATTTGCCTAAAAAAATAATTTGCCTGCAAAATAATTTGCCTGCAAAATAATTTGCCTGCAAAATAATTTGCCTGCAAAATAATTTGCCTGCAAAATAATTTGCCTGCAAAATAATTTGCCAAAACCCTAATAATTTGCCTAAAAAAATAATTTGCCAAAACCCTAATAATTTGCCTGCAAAATAATTTGCCTGCCAAATAATTTGCCTGCAAAATAATTTGCCTGCAAAATAATTTGCCAAAATAATTTGCCTGCAAAATAATTTGCCTGCAAAATAATTTGCCTGCAAAATAATTTGCCTGCAAAATAATTTGCCTGCTAAATAATTTGCCTGCTAAATAATTTGCCTGCAAAATAATTTGCCTGCAAAATAATTTGCCTGCTAAATAATTTGCCTGCTAAATAATTTGCCAAAAAATAATTTGCCAAAAAATAATTTGCCAAAAAATAATTTGCCAAAATAATTTGCCAAAAAGTATTTTGTAAAAAGTATTTTGTAAAAAGATTTTGTAAAAAGTATTTTGTAAAAAGTATTTTGTAAAATAATTTGCCTGCAAAATAATTTGCCTGCAAAATAATTTGCCAAAACCCTAATAATTTGCCTAAAAAAATAATTTGCCTGCAAAATAATTTGCCTGCAAAATAATTTGCCTCCAAAATAATTTGCCTGCAAAATAATTTGCCTGCAAAATAATTTGCCTGCAAAATAATTTGCCTGCAAAATAATTTGCCAAAACCCTAATAATTTGCCTGCAAAATAATTTGCCTGCAAAATAATTTGCCTGCCAAATAATTTGCCTGCAAAATAATTTGCCTGCAAAATAATTTGCCTGCCAAATAATTTGCCTGCAAAATAATTTGCCTGCAAAATAATTTGCCAAAATAATTTGCCTGCAAAATAATTTGCCAAGATAATTTGCCTGCAAAATAATTTGCCTGCAAAATAATTTGCCTGCAAAATAATTTGCCTGCAAAATAATTTGCCTGCAAAATAATTTGCCTGCAAAATAATTTGCCAAAGCCTGCTAAATAATTTGCCTGCAAAATAATTTGCCAAAATAATTTGCCAAAACCCTAATAATTTGCCTGCAAAATAATTTGCCTGCAAAATAATTTGCCTGCAAAATAATTTGCCAAAATAATTTGCCAAAACCCTAATAATTTGCCTGCAAAATAATTTGCCTGCAAAATAATTTGCCTGCGAAATAATTTGCCAAAACCCTAATAATTTGCCTAAAAAAATAATTTGCCAAAACCCTAATAATTTGCCTGCAAAATAATTTGCCTGCAAAATAATTTGCCTGCAAAATAATTTGCCTGCAAAATATTTTGCCTGCTAAATAATTTGCCTGCAAAATAATTTGCCTGCAAAATAATTTGCCTGCTAAATAATTTGCCTGCAAAATAATTTGCCAAAACCCTAATAATTTGCCTAAAAAAATAATTTGCCTGCTAAATAATTTGCCAAAAAATAATTTGCCTGCAAAATAATTTGCCTGCAAAATAATTTGCCAAAAAATAATTTGCCAAAATAATTTGCCAAAAAGTATTTTGTAAAAAGTATTTTGTAAAAAGTATTTTGTAAAAAGTATTTTGTAAAATAATTTGCCTGCAAAATAATTTGCCTGCAAAATAATTTGCCTGCTAAATAATTTGCCAAAATAATTTGCCAAAAAGTATTTTGTAAAAAGTATTTTGTAAAAAGTATTTTGTAAAAAGTATTTTTAAAAGTATTTTGTAAAAAGTATTTTGTAAAATAATTTGCCTGCAAAATAATTTGCCTGCAAAATATTTTGCCCCCCAAAATAATTTGCCCCCCAAAATAATTTGCCAAAATAATTTGCCAAAATAATTTGCCTGCTAAATAATTTGCCAAAAAATAATTTGCCAAAAAATAATTTGCCAAAATAATTTGCCAAAAAGTATTTTGTAAAAAGTATTTTGTAAAAAGTATTTTGTAAAAAGTATTTTGTAAAAAGTATTTTGTAAAAAGTATTTTGTAAAAAGTATTTTGTAAAAAGTATTTTGTAAAAAGTATTTTGTAAAAAGTATTTTGTAAAATAATTTGCCTGCAAAATAATTTGCCTGCTAAATAATTTGCCTGCAAAATAATTTGCCTGCAAAATAATTTGCCTGCTAAATAATTTGCCTGCAAAATAATTTGCCAAAACCCTAATAATTTGCCTAAAAAAATAATTTGCCTGCTAAATAATTTGCCAAAAAATAATTTGCCTGCAAAATAATTTGCCTGCAAAATAATTTGCCAAAAAATAATTTGCCAAAATAATTTGCCAAAAAGTATTTTGTAAAAAGTATTTTGTAAAAAGTATTTTGTAAAAAGTATTTTGTAAAATAATTTGCCTGCAAAATAATTTGCCTGCAAAATAATTTGCCTGCTAAATAATTTGCCTGCAAAATAATTTGCCAAGATAATTTGCCTGCAAAATAATTTGCCTGCTAAATAATTTGCCTGCAAAATAATTTGCCAAAGCCTGCTAAATAATTTGCCTGCAAAATAATTTGCCAAAATAATTTGCCAAAACCCTAATAATTTGCCTGCAAAATAATTTGCCTGCTAAATAATTTGCCTGCTAAATAATTTGCCTGCAAAATATTTTGCCTGCTAAATAATTTGCCTGCAAAATAATTTGCCTGCAAAATAATTTGCCTGCAAAATAATTTGCCAAAACCCTAATAATTTGCCTAAAAAAATAATTTGCCAAAACCCTAATAATATGCCTGCAAAATAATTTGCCTGCTAAATAATTTGCCTGCAAAATAATTTGCCTGCAAAATATTTTGCCTGCTAAATAATTTGCCTGCAAAATAATTTGCCTGCAAAATAATTTGCCTGCTAAATAATTTGCCTGCAAAATAATTTGCCAAAACCCTAATAATTTGCCTAAAAAAATAATTTGCCTGCTAAATAATTTGCCTGCAAAATAATTTGCCTGCAAAATAATTTGCCAAGATAATTTGCCAAGATAATTTGCCTGCAAAATAATTTGCCAAAACCCTAATAATATGCCTGCAAAATAATTTGCCTGCTAAATAATTTGCCTGCAAAATAATTTGCCTGCAAAATATTTTGCCTGCTAAATAATTTGCCTGCAAAATAATTTGCCTGCAAAATTATTTGCCTGCTAAATAATTTGCCTGCAAAATAATTTGCCAAAACCCTAATAATTTGCCTAAAAAAATAATTTGCCTGCTAAATAATTTGCCTGCAAAATAATTTGCCTGCAAAATAATTTGCCAAGATAATTTGCCAAGATAATTTGCCTGCAAAATAATTTGCCAAAACCCTAATAATTTGCCTAAAAAAATAATTTGCCTGCAAAATAATTTGCCTGCAAAATAATTTGCCTGCAAAATAATTTGCCTGCAAAATATTTTGCCTGCTAAATAATTTGCCTGCAAAATAATTTGCCTGCAAAATAATTTGCCTGCTAAATAATTTGCCTGCAAAATAATTTGCCAAAACCCTAATAATTTGCCTAAAAAAATAATTTGCCTGCTAAATAATTTGCCTGCAAAATAATTTGCCTGCAAAATAATTTGCCTGCAAAATAATTTGCCAAAAAATAAGTATTTTTTAAAAAGTATTTTTTAAAAAGTATTTTGTAAAAAGTATTTTGTAAAAAGTATTTTGTAAAAAGTATTTTGTAAAAAGTATTTTGTAAAATAATTTGCCTGCAAAATAATTTGCCTGCTAAATAATTTGCCTGCTAAATAATTTGCCAAAATAATTTGCCAAAAAGTATTTTGTAAAAAGTATTTTGTAAAAAGTATTTTGTAAAAAGTATTTTGTAAAAAGTATTTTGTAAAAAGTATTTTGTAAAAAGTATTTTGTAAAAAGTATTTTGTAAAATAATATGCCTGCAAAATAATTTGCCAAAACCCTAATAATTTGCCTAAAAAAATAATTTGCCTGCAAAATAATTTGCCAAAACCCTAATAATTTGCCTAAAAAAATAATTTGCCTGCAAAATAATTTGCCAAAATAATTTGCCAAAATAATTTGCCAAAAAGTATTTTGTAAAAAGTATTTTGTAAAAAGTATTTTGTAAAAAGTATTTTGTAAAAAGTATTTTGTAAAAAGTATTTTGTAAAATAATATGCCTGCAAAATAATTTGCCAAAACCCTAATAATTTGCCTAAAAAAATAATTTGCCTGCAAAATAATTTGCCAAAACCCTAATAATTTGCCTAAAAAAATAATTTGCCTGCAAAATAATTTGCCAAAATAATTTGCCAAAATAATTTGCCAAAAAGTATTTTGCAAAAAGTATTTTGTAAAAAGTATTTTGTAAAAAGTATTTTGCCTGCAAAATAATTTGCCTGCAAAATAATTTGCCCCCCAAAATAATTTGCCAAAATAATTTGCCAAAAAGTATTTTGCAAAAAGTATTTTGTAAAAAGTATTTTGTAAAAAGTATTTTGTAAAAAGTATTTTGTAAAATAATATGCCTGCAAAATAATTTGCCTGCAAAATAATTTGCCTGCAAAATAATTTGCCTGCAAAATAATTTGCCTGCTAAATAATTTGCCAAGATAATTTGCCTGCAAAATAATTTGCCTGCAAAATAATTTGCCTGCAAAATAATTTGCCAAGATAATTTGCCTGCAAAATAATTTGCCTGCTAAATAATTTGCCTGCAAAATAATTTGCCAAAGCCTGCTAAATAATTTGCCTGCAAAATAATTTGCCAAAATAATTTGCCAAAACCCTAATAATTTGCCTGCAAAATAATTTGCCTGCTAAATAATTTGCCTGCTAAATAATTTGCCTGCAAAATATTTTGCCTGCTAAATAATTTGCCTGCAAAATAATTTGCCTGCAAAATAATTTGCCTGCAAAATAATTTGCCAAAACCCTAATAATTTGCCTAAAAAAATAATTTGCCAAAACCCTAATAATATGCCTGCAAAATAATTTGCCTGCTAAATAATTTGCCTGCAAAATAATTTGCCTGCAAAATATTTTGCCTGCTAAATAATTTGCCTGCAAAATAATTTGCCTGCAAAATAATTTGCCTGCTAAATAATTTGCCTGCAAAATAATTTGCCAAAACCCTATAAATTTGCCTAAAAAAATAATTTGCCTGCAAAATAATTTGCCTGCAAAATAATTTGCCTGCAAAATAATTTGCCCCCCAAAATAATTTGCCAAAATAATTTGCCAACAAGTATTTTGCAAAAAGTATTTTGTAAAAAGTATTTTGTAAAAAGTATTTTGTAAAAAGTATTTTGTAAAAAGTATTTTGTAAAATAATATGCCTGCAAAATAATTTGCCTGCAAAATAATTTGCCTGCAAAATAATTTGCCTGCAAAATAATTTGCCTGCTAAATAATTTGCCAAGATAATTTGCCTGCAAAATAATTTGCCAAGATAATTTGCCTGCAAAATAATTTGCCTGCTAAATAATTTGCCTGCAAAATAATTTGCCAAAGCCTGCTAAATAATTTGCCTGCAAAATAATTTGCCAAAATAATTTGCCAAAACCCTAATAATTTGCCTGCAAAATAATTTGCCTGCTAAATAATTTGCCTGCAAAATAATTTGCCAAAACCCTATAAATTTGCCTAAAAAAATAATTTGCCTGCAAAATAATTTGCCTGCAAAATAATTTGCCCCCCAAAATAATTTGCCAAAATAATTTGCCAAAAAGTATTTTGCAAAAAGTATTTTGTAAAAAGTATTTTGTAAAAAGTATTTTGTAAAAAGTATTTTGCCTGCAAAATAATTTGCCTGCAAAATAATTTGCCCCCCAAAATAATTTGCCAAAATAATTTGCCAAAAAGTATTTTGCAAAAAGTATTTTGTAAAAAGTATTTTGTAAAAAGTATTTTGTAAAAAGTATTTTGTAAAATAATATGCCTGCAAAATAATTTGCCTGCAAAATAATTTGCCTGCAAAATAATTTGCCTGCAAAATAATTTGCCTGCAAAATAATTTGCCTGCAAAATAATTTGCCTGCAAAATAATTTGCCAAGATAATTTGCCTGCAAAATAATTTGCCTGCTAAATAATTTGCCTGCTAAATAATTTGCCAAAAAATAATTTGCCAAAAAGTATTTTGCAAAAAGTATTTTGTAAAAAGTATTTTGTAAAAAGTATTTTGTAAAAAGTATTTTGTAAAATAATTTGCCTGCAAAATAATTTGCCTGCATGCCAAAACCCTAATAATTTGCCTAAAAAAATAATTTGCCTGCAAAATAATTTGCCTGCAAAATAATTTGCCTGCAAAATAATTTGCCTGCAAAATAATTTGCCTGCAAAATAATTTGCCTGCAAAATAATTTGCCAAAACCCTAATAATTTGCCTAAAAAAATAATTTGCCAAAACCCTAATAATTTGCCTGCAAAATAATTTGCCTGCCAAATAATTTGCCTGCAAAATAATTTGCCTGCAAAATAATTTGCCAAAATAATTTGCCTGCAAAATAATTTGCCAAGATAATTTGCCTGCAAAATAATTTGCCTGCAAAATAATTTGCCTGCAAAATAATTTGCCTGCTAAATAATTTGCCTGCTAAATAATTTGCCTGCAAAATAATTTGCCTGCAAAATAATTTGCCTGCTAAATAATTTGCCTGCTAAATAATTTGCCAAAAAATAATTTGCCAAAAAATAATTTGCCAAAATAATTTGCCAAAAAGTATTTTGTAAAAAGTATTTTGTAAAAAGATTTTGTAAAAAGTATTTTGTAAAAAGTATTTTGTAAAATAATTTGCCTGCAAAATAATTTGCCTGCAAAATAATTTGCCAAAACCCTAATAATTTGCCTAAAAAAATAATTTGCCTGCAAAATAATTTGCCTGCAAAATAATTTGCCTCCAAAATAATTTGCCTGCAAAATAATTTGCCTGCAAAATAATTTGCCTGCAAAATAATTTGCCTGCAAAATAATTTGCCAAAACCCTAATAATTTGCCTGCAAAATAATTTGCCTGCAAAATAATTTGCCTGCCAAATAATTTGCCTGCAAAATAATTTGCCTGCAAAATAATTTGCCTGCCAAATAATTTGCCTGCAAAATAATTTGCCTGCAAAATAATTTGCCAAAATAATTTGCCTGCAAAATAATTTGCCAAGATAATTTGCCTGCAAAATAATTTGCCTGCAAAATAATTTGCCTGCAAAATAATTTGCCTGCAAAATAATTTGCCTGCAAAATAATTTGCCTGCAAAATAATTTGCCAAAGCCTGCTAAATAATTTGCCTGCAAAATAATTTGCCAAAATAATTTGCCAAAACCCTAATAATTTGCCTGCAAAATAATTTGCCTGCAAAATAATTTGCCTGCAAAATAATTTGCCTGCAAAATAATTTGCCAAAATAATTTGCCAAAACCCTAATAATTTGCCTGCAAAATAATTTGCCTGCAAAATAATTTGCCTGCGAAATAATTTGCCAAAACCCTAATAATTTGCCTAAAAAAATAATTTGCCTGCAAAATAATTTGCCTGCTAAATAATTTGCCTGCAAAATAATTTGCCAAAACCCTAATAATTTGCCTAAAAAAATAATTTGCCTGCTAAATAATTTGCCAAAAAATAATTTGCCAAAAAATAATTTGCCTGCAAAATAATTTGCCTGCAAAATAATTTGCCAAGATAATTTGCCTGCAAAATAATTTGCCTGCTAAATAATTTGCCTGCAAAATAATTTGCCTGCAAAATAATTTGCCTGCTAAATAATTTGCCTGCAAAATAATTTGCCAAAACCCTAATAATTTGCCTAAAAAAATAATTTGCCTGCTAAATAATTTGCCAAAAAATAATTTGCCTGCAAAATAATTTGCCTGCAAAATAATTTGCCAAAAAATAATTTGCCAAAATAATTTGCCAAAAAGTATTTTGTAAAAAGTATTTTGTAAAAAGTATTTTGTAAAAAGTATTTTGTAAAATAATTTGCCTGCAAAATAATTTGCCTGCAAAATAATTTGCCTGCTAAATAATTTGCCTGCAAAATAATTTGCCAAGATAATTTGCCTGCAAAATAATTTGCCTGCTAAATAATTTGCCTGCAAAATAATTTGCCAAAGCCTGCTAAATAATTTGCCTGCAAAATAATTTGCCAAAATAATTTGCCAAAACCCTAATAATTTGCCTGCAAAATAATTTGCCTGCTAAATAATTTGCCTGCTAAATAATTTGCCTGCAAAATATTTTGCCTGCTAAATAATTTGCCTGCAAAATAATTTGCCTGCAAAATAATTTGCCTGCAAAATAATTTGCCAAAACCCTAATAATTTGCCTAAAAAAATAATTTGCCAAAACCCTAATAATATGCCTGCAAAATAATTTGCCTGCTAAATAATTTGCCTGCAAAATAATTTGCCTGCAAAATATTTTGCCTGCTAAATAATTTGCCTGCAAAATAATTTGCCTGCAAAATAATTTGCCTGCTAAATAATTTGCCTGCAAAATAATTTGCCAAAACCCTAATAATTTGCCTAAAAAAATAATTTGCCTGCTAAATAATTTGCCTGCAAAATAATTTGCCTGCAAAATAATTTGCCAAGATAATTTGCCAAGATAATTTGCCTGCAAAATAATTTGCCAAAACCCTAATAATATGCCTGCAAAATAATTTGCCTGCTAAATAATTTGCCTGCAAAATAATTTGCCTGCAAAATATTTTGCCTGCTAAATAATTTGCCTGCAAAATAATTTGCCTGCAAAATTATTTGCCTGCTAAATAATTTGCCTGCAAAATAATTTGCCAAAACCCTAATAATTTGCCTAAAAAAATAATTTGCCTGCTAAATAATTTGCCTGCAAAATAATTTGCCTGCAAAATAATTTGCCAAGATAATTTGCCAAGATAATTTGCCTGCAAAATAATTTGCCAAAACCCTAATAATTTGCCTAAAAAAATAATTTGCCTGCAAAATAATTTGCCTGCAAAATAATTTGCCTGCAAAATAATTTGCCTGCAAAATATTTTGCCTGCTAAATAATTTGCCTGCAAAATAATTTGCCTGCAAAATAATTTGCCTGCTAAATAATTTGCCTGCAAAATAATTTGCCAAAACCCTAATAATTTGCCTAAAAAAATAATTTGCCTGCTAAATAATTTGCCTGCAAAATAATTTGCCTGCAAAATAATTTGCCTGCAAAATAATTTGCCAAAAAATAAGTATTTTTTAAAAAGTATTTTTTAAAAAGTATTTTGTAAAAAGTATTTTGTAAAAAGTATTTTGTAAAAAGTATTTTGTAAAAAGTATTTTGTAAAATAATTTGCCTGCAAAATAATTTGCCTGCTAAATAATTTGCCTGCTAAATAATTTGCCAAAATAATTTGCCAAAAAGTATTTTGTAAAAAGTATTTTGTAAAAAGTATTTTGTAAAAAGTATTTTGTAAAAAGTATTTTGTAAAAAGTATTTTGTAAAAAGTATTTTGTAAAATAATATGCCTGCAAAATA
This sequence comes from Protomyctophum bolini, assembly GCF_963924005.1. Taxonomy (NCBI): domain Eukaryota; kingdom Metazoa; phylum Chordata; class Actinopteri; order Myctophiformes; family Myctophidae; genus Protomyctophum; species Protomyctophum bolini. The sequence goes on along the minus strand of NW_027665367.1, from coordinate 376,570 downwards.
ATTTGCCAAAACCCTAATAATTTGCCTAAAAAAATAATTTGCCTGCAAAATAATTTGCCAAAACCCTAATAATTTGCCTAAAAAAATAATTTGCCTGCAAAATAATTTGCCAAAATAATTTGCCAAAATAATTTGCCAAAAAGTATTTTGTAAAAAGTATTTTGTAAAAAGTATTTTGTAAAAAGTATTTTGTAAAAAGTATTTTGTAAAAAGTATTTTGTAAAATAATATGCCTGCAAAATAATTTGCCAAAACCCTAATAATTTGCCTAAAAAAATAATTTGCCTGCAAAATAATTTGCCAAAACCCTAATAATTTGCCTAAAAAAATAATTTGCCTGCAAAATAATTTGCCAAAATAATTTGCCAAAATAATTTGCCAAAAAGTATTTTGCAAAAAGTATTTTGTAAAAAGTATTTTGTAAAAAGTATTTTGCCTGCAAAATAATTTGCCTGCAAAATAATTTGCCCCCCAAAATAATTTGCCAAAATAATTTGCCAAAAAGTATTTTGCAAAAAGTATTTTGTAAAAAGTATTTTGTAAAAAGTATTTTGTAAAAAGTATTTTGTAAAATAATATGCCTGCAAAATAATTTGCCTGCAAAATAATTTGCCTGCAAAATAATTTGCCTGCAAAATAATTTGCCTGCTAAATAATTTGCCAAGATAATTTGCCTGCAAAATAATTTGCCTGCAAAATAATTTGCCTGCAAAATAATTTGCCAAGATAATTTGCCTGCAAAATAATTTGCCTGCTAAATAATTTGCCTGCAAAATAATTTGCCAAAGCCTGCTAAATAATTTGCCTGCAAAATAATTTGCCAAAATAATTTGCCAAAACCCTAATAATTTGCCTGCAAAATAATTTGCCTGCTAAATAATTTGCCTGCTAAATAATTTGCCTGCAAAATATTTTGCCTGCTAAATAATTTGCCTGCAAAATAATTTGCCTGCAAAATAATTTGCCTGCAAAATAATTTGCCAAAACCCTAATAATTTGCCTAAAAAAATAATTTGCCAAAACCCTAATAATATGCCTGCAAAATAATTTGCCTGCTAAATAATTTGCCTGCAAAATAATTTGCCTGCAAAATATTTTGCCTGCTAAATAATTTGCCTGCAAAATAATTTGCCTGCAAAATAATTTGCCTGCTAAATAATTTGCCTGCAAAATAATTTGCCAAAACCCTATAAATTTGCCTAAAAAAATAATTTGCCTGCAAAATAATTTGCCTGCAAAATAATTTGCCTGCAAAATAATTTGCCCCCCAAAATAATTTGCCAAAATAATTTGCCAACAAGTATTTTGCAAAAAGTATTTTGTAAAAAGTATTTTGTAAAAAGTATTTTGTAAAAAGTATTTTGTAAAAAGTATTTTGTAAAATAATATGCCTGCAAAATAATTTGCCTGCAAAATAATTTGCCTGCAAAATAATTTGCCTGCAAAATAATTTGCCTGCTAAATAATTTGCCAAGATAATTTGCCTGCAAAATAATTTGCCAAGATAATTTGCCTGCAAAATAATTTGCCTGCTAAATAATTTGCCTGCAAAATAATTTGCCAAAGCCTGCTAAATAATTTGCCTGCAAAATAATTTGCCAAAATAATTTGCCAAAACCCTAATAATTTGCCTGCAAAATAATTTGCCTGCTAAATAATTTGCCTGCAAAATAATTTGCCAAAACCCTATAAATTTGCCTAAAAAAATAATTTGCCTGCAAAATAATTTGCCTGCAAAATAATTTGCCCCCCAAAATAATTTGCCAAAATAATTTGCCAAAAAGTATTTTGCAAAAAGTATTTTGTAAAAAGTATTTTGTAAAAAGTATTTTGTAAAAAGTATTTTGCCTGCAAAATAATTTGCCTGCAAAATAATTTGCCCCCCAAAATAATTTGCCAAAATAATTTGCCAAAAAGTATTTTGCAAAAAGTATTTTGTAAAAAGTATTTTGTAAAAAGTATTTTGTAAAAAGTATTTTGTAAAATAATATGCCTGCAAAATAATTTGCCTGCAAAATAATTTGCCTGCAAAATAATTTGCCTGCAAAATAATTTGCCTGCAAAATAATTTGCCTGCAAAATAATTTGCCTGCAAAATAATTTGCCAAGATAATTTGCCTGCAAAATAATTTGCCTGCTAAATAATTTGCCTGCTAAATAATTTGCCAAAAAATAATTTGCCAAAAAGTATTTTGCAAAAAGTATTTTGTAAAAAGTATTTTGTAAAAAGTATTTTGTAAAAAGTATTTTGTAAAATAATTTGCCTGCAAAATAATTTGCCTGCATGCCAAAACCCTAATAATTTGCCTAAAAAAATAATTTGCCTGCAAAATAATTTGCCTGCAAAATAATTTGCCTGCAAAATAATTTGCCTGCAAAATAATTTGCCTGCAAAATAATTTGCCTGCAAAATAATTTGCCAAAACCCTAATAATTTGCCTAAAAAAATAATTTGCCAAAACCCTAATAATTTGCCTGCAAAATAATTTGCCTGCCAAATAATTTGCCTGCAAAATAATTTGCCTGCAAAATAATTTGCCAAAATAATTTGCCTGCAAAATAATTTGCCAAGATAATTTGCCTGCAAAATAATTTGCCTGCAAAATAATTTGCCTGCAAAATAATTTGCCTGCTAAATAATTTGCCTGCTAAATAATTTGCCTGCAAAATAATTTGCCTGCAAAATAATTTGCCTGCTAAATAATTTGCCTGCTAAATAATTTGCCAAAAAATAATTTGCCAAAAAATAATTTGCCAAAATAATTTGCCAAAAAGTATTTTGTAAAAAGTATTTTGTAAAAAGATTTTGTAAAAAGTATTTTGTAAAAAGTATTTTGTAAAATAATTTGCCTGCAAAATAATTTGCCTGCAAAATAATTTGCCAAAACCCTAATAATTTGCCTAAAAAAATAATTTGCCTGCAAAATAATTTGCCTGCAAAATAATTTGCCTCCAAAATAATTTGCCTGCAAAATAATTTGCCTGCAAAATAATTTGCCTGCAAAATAATTTGCCTGCAAAATAATTTGCCAAAACCCTAATAATTTGCCTGCAAAATAATTTGCCTGCAAAATAATTTGCCTGCCAAATAATTTGCCTGCAAAATAATTTGCCTGCAAAATAATTTGCCTGCCAAATAATTTGCCTGCAAAATAATTTGCCTGCAAAATAATTTGCCAAAATAATTTGCCTGCAAAATAATTTGCCAAGATAATTTGCCTGCAAAATAATTTGCCTGCAAAATAATTTGCCTGCAAAATAATTTGCCTGCAAAATAATTTGCCTGCAAAATAATTTGCCTGCAAAATAATTTGCCAAAGCCTGCTAAATAATTTGCCTGCAAAATAATTTGCCAAAATAATTTGCCAAAACCCTAATAATTTGCCTGCAAAATAATTTGCCTGCAAAATAATTTGCCTGCAAAATAATTTGCCTGCAAAATAATTTGCCAAAATAATTTGCCAAAACCCTAATAATTTGCCTGCAAAATAATTTGCCTGCAAAATAATTTGCCTGCGAAATAATTTGCCAAAACCCTAATAATTTGCCTAAAAAAATAATTTGCCTGCAAAATAATTTGCCTGCTAAATAATTTGCCTGCAAAATAATTTGCCAAAACCCTAATAATTTGCCTAAAAAAATAATTTGCCTGCTAAATAATTTGCCAAAAAATAATTTGCCAAAAAATAATTTGCCTGCAAAATAATTTGCCTGCAAAATAATTTGCCAAGATAATTTGCCTGCAAAATAATTTGCCTGCTAAATAATTTGCCTGCAAAATAATTTGCCAAAGCCTGCTAAATAATTTGCCTGCAAAATAATTTGCCAAAATAATTTGCCAAAACCCTAATAATTTGCCTGCAAAATAATTTGCCTGCTAAATAATTTGCCTGCTAAATAATTTGCCTGCAAAATATTTTGCCTGCTAAATAATTTGCCTGCAAAATAATTTGCCTGCAAAATAATTTGCCTGCAAAATAATTTGCCAAAACCCTAATAATTTGCCTAAAAAAATAATTTGCCAAAACCCTAATAATATGCCTGCAAAATAATTTGCCTGCTAAATAATTTGCCTGCAAAATAATTTGCCTGCAAAATATTTTGCCTGCTAAATAATTTGCCTGCAAAATAATTTGCCTGCAAAATAATTTGCCTGCTAAATAATTTGCCTGCAAAATAATTTGCCAAAACCCTAATAATTTGCCTAAAAAAATAATTTGCCTGCTAAATAATTTGCCTGCAAAATAATTTGCCTGCAAAATAATTTGCCAAGATAATTTGCCAAGATAATTTGCCTGCAAAATAATTTGCCAAAACCCTAATAATATGCCTGCAAAATAATTTGCCTGCTAAATAATTTGCCTGCAAAATAATTTGCCTGCAAAATATTTTGCCTGCTAAATAATTTGCCTGCAAAATAATTTGCCTGCAAAATAATTTGCCTGCTAAATAATTTGCCTGCAAAATAATTTGCCAAAACCCTAATAATTTGCCTAAAAAAATAATTTGCCTGCAAAATAATTTGCCTGCAAAATAATTTGCCAAGATAATTTGCCAAGATAATTTGCCTGCAAAATAATTTGCCAAAACCCTAATAATTTGCCTAAAAAAATAATTTGCCTGCAAAATAATTTGCCTGCAAAATAATTTGCCTGCTAAATAATTTGCCTGCAAAATAATTTGCCTGCAAAATATTTTGCCTGCTAAATAATTTGCCTGCAAAATAATTTGCCTGCAAAATAATTTGCCTGCTAAATAATTTGCCTGCAAAATAATTTGCCAAAACCCTAATAATTTGCCTAAAAAAATAATTTGCCTGCTAAATAATTTGCCTGCAAAATAATTTGCCTGCAAAATAATTTGCCTGCAAAATAATTTGCCAAAAAATAAGTATTTTTTAAAAAGTATTTTTTAAAAAGTATTTTGTAAAAAGTATTTTGTAAAAAGTATTTTGTAAAATAATTTGCCTGCAAAATAATTTGCCTGCTAAATAATTTGCCTGCTAAATAATTTGCCAAAATAATTTGCCAAAAAGTATTTTGTAAAAAGTATTTTGTAAAAAGTATTTTGTAAAAAGTATTTTGTAAAAAGTATTTTGTAAAAAGTATTTTGTAAAAAGTATTTTGTAAAAAGTATTTTGTAAAAAGTATTTTGTAAAAAGTATTTTGTAAAATAATATGCCTGCAAAATAATTTGCCAAAACCCTAATAATTTGCCTAAAAAAATAATTTGCCTGCAAAATAATTTGCCAAAACCCTAATAATTTGCCTAAAAAAATAATTTGCCTGCAAAATAATTTGCCAAAATAATTTGCCAAAATAATTTGCCAAAAAGTATTTTGTAAAAAGTATTTTGTAAAAAGTATTTTGTAAAAAGTATTTTGTAAAAAGTATTTTGTAAAAAGTATTTTGTAAAATAATATGCCTGCAAAATAATTTGCCAAAACCCTAATAATTTGCCTAAAAAAATAATTTGCCTGCAAAATAATTTGCCAAAACCCTAATAATTTGCCTAAAAAAATAATTTGCCTGCAAAATAATTTGCCAAAATAATTTGCCAAAATAATTTGCCAAAAAGTATTTTGCAAAAAGTATTTTGTAAAAAGTATTTTGTAAAAAGTATTTTGTAAAAAGTATTTTGTAAAATAATATGCCTGCAAAATAATTTGCCTGCAAAATAATTTGCCTGCAAAATAATTTGCCTGCAAAATAATTTGCCTGCTAAATAATTTGCCAAGATAATTTGCCTGCAAAATAATTTGCCTGCAAAATAATTTGCCTGCAAAATAATTTGCCAAGATAATTTGCCTGCAAAATAATTTGCCTGCTAAATAATTTGCCTGCAAAATAATTTGCCAAAGCCTGCTAAATAATTTGCCTGCAAAATAATTTGCCAAAATAATTTGCCAAAACCCTAATAATTTGCCTGCAAAATAATTTGCCTGCTAAATAATTTGCCTGCTAAATAATTTGCCTGCAAAATATTTTGCCTGCTAAATAATTTGCCTGCAAAATAATTTGCCTGCAAAATAATTTGCCTGCAAAATAATTTGCCTGCAAAATAATTTGCCAAAACCCTAATAATTTGCCTAAAAAAATAATTTGCCAAAACCCTAATAATATGCCTGCAAAATAATTTGCCTGCTAAATAATTTGCCTGCAAAATAATTTGCCTGCAAAATATTTTGCCTGCTAAATAATTTGCCTGCAAAATAATTTGCCTGCAAAATAATTTGCCTGCAAAATAATTTGCCTGCAAAATAATTTGCCAAAACCCTATAAATTTGCCTAAAAAAATAATTTGCCTGCAAAATAATTTGCCTGCAAAATAATTTGCCCCCCAAAATAATTTGCCAAAATAATTTGCCAACAAGTATTTTGCAAAAAGTATTTTGTAAAAAGTATTTTGTAAAAAGTATTTTGTAAAAAGTATTTTGTAAAATAATATGCCTGCAAAATAATTTGCCTGCAAGATAATTTGCCTGCAAAATAATTTGCCTGCTAAATAATTTGCCTGCAAAATAATTTGCCAAAGCCTGCTAAATAATTTGCCTGCAAAATAATTTGCCAAAATAATTTGCCAAAACCCTAATAATTTGCCTGCAAAATAATTTGCCTGCTAAATAATTTGCCTGCAAAATAATTTGCCAAAACCCTATAAATTTGCCTAAAAAAATAATTTGCCTGCAAAATAATTTGCCTGCAAAATAATTTGCCCCCCAAAATAATTTGCCAAAATAATTTGCCAAAAAGTATTTTGCAAAAAGTATTTTGTAAAAAGTATTTTGTAAAAAGTATTTTGTAAAAAGTATTTTGCCTGCAAAATAATTTGCCTGCAAAATAATTTGCCCCCCAAAATAATTTGCCAAAATAATTTGCCAAAAAGTATTTTGCAAAAAGTATTTTGTAAAAAGTATTTTGTAAAAAGTATTTTGTAAAAAGTATTTTGTAAAAAGTATTTTGTAAAATAATATGCCTGCAAAATAATTTGCCTGCAAAATAATTTGCCTGCAAAATAATTTGCCTGCAAAATAATTTGCCTGCAAAATAATTTGCCTGCAAAATAATTTGCCTGCAAAATAATTTGCCAAGATAATTTGCCTGCAAAATAATTTGCCTGCTAAATAATTTGCCTGCTAAATAATTTGCCAAAAAATAATTTGCCAAAATAATTTGCCAAAAAGTATTTTGTAAAAAGTATTTTGTAAAAAGATTTTGTAAAAAGTATTTTGTAAAAAGTATTTTGTAAAAAGTATTTTGTAAAATAATTTGCCTGCAAAATAATTTGCCTGCAAAATAATTTGCCAAAACCCTAATAATTTGCCTAAAAAAATAATTTGCCTGCAAAATAATTTGCCTGCAAAATAATTTGCCTCCAAAATAATTTGCCTGCAAAATAATTTGCCTGCAAAATAATTTGCCTGCAAAATAATTTGCCTGCAAAATAATTTGCCAAAACCCTAATAATTTGCCTGCAAAATAATTTGCCTGCAAAATAATTTGCCTGCAAAATAATTTGCCAAAACCCTAATAATTTGCCTAAAAAAATAATTTGCCAAAACCCTAATAATTTGCCTGCAAAATAATTTGCCTGCCAAATAATTTGCCTGCAAAATAATTTGCCTGCAAAATAATTTGCCAAAATAATTTGCCTGCAAAATAATTTGCCAAGATAATTTGCCTGCAAAATAATTTGCCTGCAAAATAATTTGCCTGCAAAATAATTTGCCTGCAAAATAATTTGCCAAAGCCTGCTAAATAATTTGCCTGCAAAATAATTTGCCAAAATAATTTGCCAAAACCCTAATAATTTGCCTGCAAAATAATTTGCCTGCAAAATAATTTGCCTGCAAAATAATTTGCCAAAATAATTTGCCAAAACCCTAATAATTTGCCTGCAAAATAATTTGCCTGCAAAATAATTTGCCTGCGAAATAATTTGCCAAAACCCTAATAATTTGCCTAAAAAAATAATTTGCCAAAACCCTAATAATTTGCCTGCAAAATAATTTGCCTGCAAAATAATTTGCCTGCAAAATAATTTGCCTGCAAAATATTTTGCCTGCTAAATAATTTGCCTGCAAAATAATTTGCCTGCAAAATAATTTGCCTGCTAAATAATTTGCCTGCAAAATAATTTGCCAAAACCCTAATAATTTGCCTAAAAAAATAATTTGCCTGCTAAATAATTTGCCAAAAAATAATTTGCCTGCAAAATAATTTGCCTGCAAAATAATTTGCCAAAAAATAATTTGCCAAAATAATTTGCCAAAAAGTATTTTGTAAAAAGTATTTTGTAAAAAGTATTTTGTAAAAAGTATTTTGTAAAAAGTATTTTGTAAAAAGTATTTTGTAAAAAGTATTTTGTAAAATAATTTGCCTGCAAAATAATTTGCCTGCAAAATAATTTGCCTGCTAAATAATTTGCCAAAATAATTTGCCAAAAAGTATTTTGTAAAAAGTATTTTGTAAAAAGTATTTTGTAAAAAGTATTTTTAAAAGTATTTTGTAAAAAGTATTTTGTAAAATAATTTGCCTGCAAAATAATTTGCCTGCAAAATATTTTGCCCCCCAAAATAATTTGCCCCCCAAAATAATTTGCCAAAATAATTTGCCAAAATAATTTGCCTGCTAAATAATTTGCCAAAAAATTATTTGCCAAAATAATTTGCCAAAAAGTATTTTGTAAAAAGTATTTTGTAAAAAGTATTTTGTAAAAAGTATTTTGTAAAAAGTATTTTGTAAAAAGTATTTTGTAAAATAATTTGCCTGCAAAATAATTTGCCTGCAAAATAATTTGCCAAAACCCTAATAATTTGCCTAAAAAAATAATTTGCCTGCAAAATAATTTGCCAAAATAATTTGCCAAAATAATTTGCCAAAAAGTATTTTGCAAAAAGTATTTTGTAAAAAGTATTTTGTAAAAAGTATTTTGTAAAAAGTATTTTGCCTGCAAAATAATTTGCCTGCAAAATAATTTGCCCCCCAAAATAATTTGCCAAAATAATTTGCCAAAAAGTATTTTGCAAAAAGTATTTTGTAAAAAGTATTTTGTAAAAAGTATTTTGTAAAAAGTATTTTGTAAAAAGTATTTTGTAAAATAATATGCCTGCAAAATAATTTGCCTGCAAAATAATTTGCCTGCAAAATAATTTGCCTGCAAAATAATTTGCCTGCAAAATAATTTGCCTGCAAAATAATTTGCCAAGATAATTTGCCTGCAAAATAATTTGCCTGCTAAATAATTTGCCTGCAAAATAATTTGCCAAAGCCTGCTAAATAATTTGCCTGCAAAATAATTTGCCAAAATAATTTGCCAAAACCCTAATAATTTGCCTGCAAAATAATTTGCCTGCTAAATAATTTGCCTGCTAAATAATTTGCCTGCAAAATATTTTGCCTGCTAAATAATTTGCCTGCAAAATAATTTGCCTGCAAAATAATTTGCCTGCAAAATAATTTGCCAAAACCCTAATAATTTGCCTAAAAAAATAATTTGCCAAAACCCTAATAATATGCCTGCAAAATAATTTGCCTGCAAAATAATTTGCCTGCAAAATAATTTGCCTGCAAAATATTTTGCCTGCTAAATAATTTGCCTGCAAAATAATTTGCCTGCAAAATAATTTGCCTGCTAAATAATTTGCCTGCAAAATAATTTGCCAAAACCCTAATAATTTGCCTAAAAAAATAATTTGCCTGCTAAATAATTTGCCTGCAAAATAATTTGCCTGCAAAATAATTTGCCAAGATAATTTGCCAAGATAATTTGCCTGCAAAATAATTTGCCAAAACCCTAATAATTTGCCTAAAAAAATAATTTGCCTGCAAAATAATTTGCCTGCAAAATAATTTGCCTGCAAAATAATTTGCCTGCTAAATAATTTGCCTGCAAAATAATTTGCCTGCAAAATATTTTGCCTGCTAAATAATTTGCCTGCAAAATAATTTGCCTGCAAAATAATTTGCCTGCTAAATAATTTGCCTGCAAAATAATTTGCCAAAACCCTAATAATTTGCCTAAAAAAATAATTTGCCTGCTAAATAATTTGCCTGCAAAATAATTTGCCTGCAAAATAATTTGCCAAAAAATAAGTATTTTTTAAAAAGTATTTTTTAAAAAGTATTTTGTAAAAAGTATTTTGTAAAAAGTATTTTGTAAAAAGTATTTTGTAAAAAGTATTTTGTAAAAAGTATTTTGTAAAAAGTATTTTGTAAAATAATTTGCCTGCTAAATAATTTGCCTGCTAAATAATTTGCCTGCTAAATAATTTGCCAAAATAATTTGCCAAAAAGTATTTTGTAAAAAGTATTTTGTAAAAAGTATTTTGTAAAAAGTATTTTGTAAAAAGTATTTTGTAAAAAGTATTTTGTAAAAAGTATTTTGTAAAAAGTATTTTGTAAAAAGTATTTTGTAAAATAATATGCCTGCAAAATAATTTGCCAAAACCCTAATAATTTGCCTAAAAAAATAATTTGCCTGCAAAATAATTTGCCAAAACCCTAATAATTTGCCTAAAAAAATAATTTGCCTGCAAAATAATTTGCCAAAATAATTTGCCAAAATAATTTGCCAAAAAGTATTTTGCAAAAAGTATTTTGTAAAAAGTATTTTGTAAAAAGTATTTTGCCTGCAAAATAATTTGCCTGCAAAATAATTTGCCCCCCAAAATAATTTGCCAAAATAATTTGCCAAAAAGTATTTTGCAAAAAGTATTTTGTAAAAAGTATTTTGTAAAAAGTATTTTGTAAAAAGTATTTTGTAAAATAATATGCCTGCAAAATAATTTGCCTGCAAAATAATTTGCCTGCAAAATAATTTGCCTGCAAAATAATTTGCCTGCTAAATAATTTGCCAAGATAATTTGCCTGCAAAATAATTTGCCTGCAAAATAATTTGCCTGCAAAATAATTTGCCAAGATAATTTGCCTGCAAAATAATTTGCCTGCTAAATAATTTGCCTGCAAAATAATTTGCCAAAGCCTGCTAAATAATTTGCCTGCAAAATAATTTGCCAAAATAATTTGCCAAAACCCTAATAATTTGCCTGCAAAATAATTTGCCTGCTAAATAATTTGCCTGCTAAATAATTTGCCTGCAAAATATTTTGCCTGCTAAATAATTTGCCTGCAAAATAATTTGCCTGCAAAATAATTTGCCTGCAAAATAATTTGCCAAAACCCTAATAATTTGCCTAAAAAAATAATTTGCCAAAACCCTAATAATATGCCTGCAAAATAATTTGCCTGCTAAATAATTTGCCTGCAAAATAATTTGCCTGCAAAATATTTTGCCTGCTAAATAATTTGCCTGCAAAATAATTTGCCTGCAAAATAATTTGCCTGCAAAATATTTTGCCTGCTAAATAATTTGCCTGCAAAATAATTTGCCAAAACCCTAATAATTTGCCTAAAAAAATAATTTGCCTGCTAAATAATTTGCCTGCAAAATAATTTGCCTGCAAAATAATTTGCCTGCAAAATAATTTGCCTGCAAAATAATTTGCCAAAAAATAATTTGCCAAAATAATTTGCCAAAAAGTATTTTGTAAAAAGTATTTTGTAAAAAGTATTTTGCTAAATAATTTGCCTGCTAAATAATTTGCCTGCAAAATAATTTGCCTGCAAAATATTTTGCCTGCTAAATAATTTGCCTGCTAAATAATTTGCCAAAATAATTTGCCAAAAAGTATTTTGTAAAAAGTATTTTGTAAAAAGTATTTTGTAAAAAGTATTTTGTAAAAAGTATTTTGTAAAAAGTATTTTGTAAAAAGTATTTTGTAAAAAGTATTTTGTAAAATAATATGCCTGCAAAATAATTTGCCAAAACCCTAATAATTTGCCTAAAAAAATAATTTGCCTGCAAAATAATTTGCCAAAACCCTAATAATTTGCCTAAAAAAATAATTTGCCTGCAAAATAATTTGCCAAAATAATTTGCCAAAATAATTTGCCAAAAAGTATTTTGTAAAAAGTATTTTGTAAAAAGTATTTTGTAAAAAGTATTTTGTAAAAAGTATTTTGTAAAAAGTATTTTGTAAAAAGTATTTTGTAAAATAATATGCCTGCAAAATAATTTGCCAAAACCCTAATAATTTGCCTAAAAAAATAATTTGCCTGCAAAATAATTTGCCAAAACCCTAATAATTTGCCTAAAAAAATAATTTGCCTGCAAAATAATTTGCCAAAATAATTTGCCAAAATAATTTGCCAAAAAGTATTTTGCAAAAAGTATTTTGTAAAAAGTATTTTGTAAAAAGTATTTTGCCTGCAAAATAATTTGCCTGCAAAATAATTTGCCCCCCAAAATAATTTGCCAAAATAATTTGCCAAAAAGTATTTTGCAAAAAGTATTTTGTAAAAAGTATTTTGTAAAAAGTATTTTGTAAAAAGTATTTTGTAAAATAATATGCCTGCAAAATAATTTGCCTGCAAAATAATTTGCCTGCAAAATAATTTGCCTGCAAAATAATTTGCCTGCTAAATAATTTGCCAAGATAATTTGCCTGCAAAATAATTTGCCTGCAAAATAATTTGCCTGCAAAATAATTTGCCAAGATAATTTGCCTGCAAAATAATTTGCCTGCTAAATAATTTGCCTGCAAAATAATTTGCCAAAGCCTGCTAAATAATTTGCCTGCAAAATAATTTGCCAAAATAATTTGCCAAAACCCTAATAATTTGCCTGCAAAATAATTTGCCTGCTAAATAATTTGCCTGCTAAATAATTTGCCTGCAAAATATTTTGCCTGCTAAATAATTTGCCTGCAAAATAATTTGCCTGCAAAATAATTTGCCTGCAAAATAATTTGCCAAAACCCTAATAATTTGCCTAAAAAAATAATTTGCCAAAACCCTAATAATATGCCTGCAAAATAATTTGCCTGCTAAATAATTTGCCTGCAAAATAATTTGCCTGCAAAATATTTTGCCTGCTAAATAATTTGCCTGCAAAATAATTTGCCTGCAAAATAATTTGCCTGCAAAATAATTTGCCTGCAAAATAATTTGCCTGCTAAATAATTTGCCTGCAAAATAATTTGCCAAAACCCTATAAATTTGCCTAAAAAAATAATTTGCCTGCAAAATAATTTGCCTGCAAAATAATTTGCCTGCAAAATAATTTGCCCCCCAAAATAATTTGCCAAAATAATTTGCCAACAAGTATTTTGCAAAAAGTATTTTGTAAAAAGTATTTTGTAAAAAGTATTTTGTAAAAAGTATTTTGTAAAATAATATGCCTGCAAAATAATTTGCCTGCAAAATAATTTGCCTGCAAAATAATTTGCCTGCAAAATAATTTGCCTGCTAAATAATTTGCCAAGATAATTTGCCTGCAAAATAATTTGCCAAGATAATTTGCCTGCAAAATAATTTGCCTGCTAAATAATTTGCCTGCAAAATAATTTGCCAAAGCCTGCTAAATAATTTGCCTGCAAAATAATTTGCCAAAATAATTTGCCAAAACCCTAATAATTTGCCTGCAAAATAATTTGCCTGCTAAATAATTTGCCTGCAAAATAATTTGCCAAAACCCTATAAATTTGCCTAAAAAAATAATTTGCCTGCAAAATAATTTGCCTGCAAAATAATTTGCCCCCCAAAATAATTTGCCAAAATAATTTGCCAAAAAGTATTTTGCAAAAAGTATTTTGTAAAAAGTATTTTGTAAAAAGTATTTTGTAAAAAGTATTTTGCCTGCAAAATAATTTGCCTGCAAAATAATTTGCCCCCCAAAATAATTTGCCAAAATAATTTGCCAAAAAGTATTTTGCAAAAAGTATTTTGTAAAAAGTATTTTGTAAAAAGTATTTTGTAAAAAGTATTTTGTAAAATAATATGCCTGCAAAATAATTTGCCTGCAAAATAATTTGCCTGCAAAATAATTTGCCTGCAAAATAATTTGCCTGCAAAATAATTTGCCTGCAAAATAATTTGCCTGCAAAATAATTTGCCAAGATAATTTGCCTGCAAAATAATTTGCCTGCTAAATAATTTGCCTGCTAAATAATTTGCCAAAAAATAATTTGCCAAAAAGTATTTTGCAAAAAGTATTTTGTAAAAAGTATTTTGTAAAAAGTATTTTGTAAAAAGTATTTTGTAAAATAATTTGCCTGCAAAATAATTTGCCTGCATGCCAAAACCCTAATAATTTGCCTAAAAAAATAATTTGCCTGCAAAATAATTTGCCTGCAAAATAATTTGCCTGCAAAATAATTTGCCTGCAAAATAATTTGCCTGCAAAATAATTTGCCTGCAAAATAATTTGCCAAAACCCTAATAATTTGCCTAAAAAAATAATTTGCCAAAACCCTAATAATTTGCCTGCAAAATAATTTGCCTGCCAAATAATTTGCCTGCAAAATAATTTGCCTGCAAAATAATTTGCCAAAATAATTTGCCTGCAAAATAATTTGCCAAGATAATTTGCCTGCAAAATAATTTGCCTGCAAAATAATTTGCCTGCAAAATAATTTGCCTGCTAAATAATTTGCCTGCTAAATAATTTGCCTGCAAAATAATTTGCCTGCAAAATAATTTGCCTGCTAAATAATTTGCCTGCTAAATAATTTGCCAAAAAATAATTTGCCAAAAAATAATTTGCCAAAATAATTTGCCAAAAAGTATTTTGTAAAAAGTATTTTGTAAAAAGATTTTGTAAAAAGTATTTTGTAAAAAGTATTTTGTAAAATAATTTGCCTGCAAAATAATTTGCCTGCAAAATAATTTGCCAAAACCCTAATAATTTGCCTAAAAAAATAATTTGCCTGCAAAATAATTTGCCTGCAAAATAATTTGCCTCCAAAATAATTTGCCTGCAAAATAATTTGCCTGCAAAATAATTTGCCTGCAAAATAATTTGCCTGCAAAATAATTTGCCAAAACCCTAATAATTTGCCTGCAAAATAATTTGCCTGCAAAATAATTTGCCTGCCAAATAATTTGCCTGCAAAATAATTTGCCTGCAAAATAATTTGCCTGCCAAATAATTTGCCTGCAAAATAATTTGCCTGCAAAATAATTTGCCAAAATAATTTGCCTGCAAAATAATTTGCCAAGATAATTTGCCTGCAAAATAATTTGCCTGCAAAATAATTTGCCTGCAAAATAATTTGCCTGCAAAATAATTTGCCTGCAAAATAATTTGCCTGCAAAATAATTTGCCAAAGCCTGCTAAATAATTTGCCTAGAAAATAATTTGCCAAAATAATTTGCCAAAACCCTAATAATTTGCCTGCAAAATAATTTGCCTGCAAAATAATTTGCCTGCAAAATAATTTGCCTGCAAAATAATTTGCCAAAATAATTTGCCAAAACCCTAATAATTTGCCTGCAAAATAATTTGCCTGCAAAATAATTTGCCTGCGAAATAATTTGCCAAAACCCTAATAATTTGCCTAAAAAAATAATTTGCCAAAACCCTAATAATTTGCCTGCAAAATAATTTGCCTGCAAAATAATTTGCCTGCAAAATAATTTGCCTGCAAAATATTTTGCCTGCTAAATAATTTGCCTGCAAAATAATTTGCCTGCAAAATAATTTGCCTGCTAAATAATTTGCCTGCAAAATAATTTGCCAAAACCCTAATAATTTGCCTAAAAAAATAATTTGCCTGCTAAATAATTTGCCAAAAAATAATTTGCCTGCAAAATAATTTGCCTGCAAAATAATTTGCCTGCAAAATAATTTGCCAAGATAATTTGCCTGCAAAATAATTTGCCTGCTAAATAATTTGCCTGCAAAATAATTTGCCAAAGCCTGCTAAATAATTTGCCTGCAAAATAATTTGCCAAAATAATTTGCCAAAACCCTAATAATTTGCCTGCAAAATAATTTGCCTGCTAAATAATTTGCCTGCTAAATAATTTGCCTGCAAAATATTTTGCCTGCTAAATAATTTGCCTGCAAAATAATTTGCCTGCAAAATAATTTGCCTGCAAAATAATTTGCCAAAACCCTAATAATTTGCCTAAAAAAATAATTTGCCAAAACCCTAATAATATGCCTGCAAAATAATTTGCCTGCTAAATAATTTGCCTGCAAAATAATTTGCCTGCAAAATATTTTGCCTGCTAAATAATTTGCCTGCAAAATAATTTGCCTGCAAAATAATTTGCCTGCTAAATAATTTGCCTGCAAAATAATTTGCCAAAACCCTAATAATTTGCCTAAAAAAATAATTTGCCTGCTAAATAATTTGCCTGCAAAATAATTTGCCTGCAAAATAATTTGCCAAGATAATTTGCCAAGATAATTTGCCTGCAAAATAATTTGCCAAAACCCTAATAATATGCCTGCAAAATAATTTGCCTGCTAAATAATTTGCCTGCAAAATAATTTGCCTGCAAAATATTTTGCCTGCTAAATAATTTGCCTGCAAAATAATTTGCCTGCAAAATAATTTGCCTGCTAAATAATTTGCCTGCAAAATAATTTGCCAAAACCCTAATAATTTGCCTAAAAAAATAATTTGCCTGCAAAATAATTTGCCTGCAAAATAATTTGCCTGCAAAATAATTTGCCAAGATAATTTGCCAAGATAATTTGCCTGCAAAATAATTTGCCAAAACCCTAATAATTTGCCTAAAAAAATAATTTGCCTGCAAAATAATTTGCCTGCAAAATAATTTGCCTGCTAAATAATTTGCCTGCAAAATAATTTGCCTGCAAAATATTTTGCCTGCTAAATAATTTGCCTGCAAAATAATTTGCCTGCAAAATAATTTGCCTGCTAAATAATTTGCCTGCAAAATAATTTGCCAAAACCCTAATAATTTGCCTAAAAAAATAATTTGCCTGCTAAATAATTTGCCTGCAAAATAATTTGCCTGCAAAATAATTTGCCTGCAAAATAATTTGCCAAAAAATAAGTATTTTTTAAAAAGTATTTTTTAAAAGTATTTTGTAAAAAGTATTTTGTAAAAAGTATTTTGTAAAATAATTTGCCTGCAAAATAATTTGCCTGCTAAATAATTTGCCTGCTAAATAATTTGCCAAAATAATTTGCCAAAAAGTATTTTGTAAAAAGTATTTTGTAAAAAGTATTTTGTAAAAAGTATTTTGTAAAAAGTATTTTGTAAAAAGTATTTTGTAAAAAGTATTTTGTAAAAAGTATTTTGTAAAATAATATGCCTGCAAAATAATTTGCCAAAACCCTAATAATTTGCCTAAAAAAATAATTTGCCTGCAAAATAATTTGCCAAAACCCTAATAATTTGCCTAAAAAAATAATTTGCCTGCAAAATAATTTGCCAAAATAATTTGCCAAAATAATTTGCCAAAAAGTATTTTGTAAAAAGTATTTTGTAAAAAGTATTTTGTAAAAAGTATTTTGTAAAAAGTATTTTGTAAAATAATATGCCTGCAAAATAATTTGCCAAAACCCTAATAATTTGCCTAAAAAAATAATTTGCCTGCAAAATAATTTGCCAAAACCCTAATAATTTGCCTAAAAAAATAATTTGCCTGCAAAATAATTTGCCAAAATAATTTGCCAAAATAATTTGCCAAAAAGTATTTTGCAAAAAGTATTTTGTAAAAAGTATTTTGTAAAAAGTATTTTGTAAAAAGTATTTTGTAAAATAATATGCCTGCAAAATAATTTGCCTGCAAAATAATTTGCCTGCAAAATAATTTGCCTGCAAAATAATTTGCCTGCTAAATAATTTGCCAAGATAATTTGCCTGCAAAATAATTTGCCTGCAAAATAATTTGCCTGCAAAATAATTTGCCAAGATAATTTGCCTGCAAAATAATTTGCCTGCTAAATAATTTGCCTGCAAAATAATTTGCCAAAGCCTGCTAAATAATTTGCCTGCAAAATAATTTGCCAAAATAATTTGCCAAAACCCTAATAATTTGCCTGCAAAATAATTTGCCTGCTAAATAATTTGCCTGCTAAATAATTTGCCTGCAAAATATTTTGCCTGCTAAATAATTTGCCTGCAAAATAATTTGCCTGCAAAATAATTTGCCTGCAAAATAATTTGCCAAAACCCTAATAATTTGCCTAAAAAAATAATTTGCCAAAACCCTAATAATATGCCTGCAAAATAATTTGCCTGCTAAATAATTTGCCTGCAAAATAATTTGCCTGCAAAATAATTTGCCTGCAAAATAATTTGCCTGCTAAATAATTTGCCTGCAAAATAATTTGCCAAAACCCTATAAATTTGCCTAAAAAAATAATTTGCCTGCAAAATAATTTGCCTGCAAAATAATTTGCCCCCCAAAATAATTTGCCAAAATAATTTGCCAACAAGTATTTTGCAAAAAGTATTTTGTAAAAAGTATTTTGTAAAAAGTATTTTGTAAAAAGTATTTTGTAAAATAATATGCCTGCAAAATAATTTGCCTGCAAGATAATTTGCCTGCAAAATAATTTGCCTGCTAAATAATTTGCCTGCAAAATAATTTGCCAAAGCCTGCTAAATAATTTGCCTGCAAAATAATTTGCCAAAATAATTTGCCAAAACCCTAATAATTTGCCTGCAAAATAATTTGCCTGCTAAATAATTTGCCTGCAAAATAATTTGCCAAAACCCTATAAATTTGCCTAAAAAAATAATTTGCCTGCAAAATAATTTGCCTGCAAAATAATTTGCCCCCCAAAATAATTTGCCAAAATAATTTGCCAAAAAGTATTTTGCAAAAAGTATTTTGTAAAAAGTATTTTGTAAAAAGTATTTTGTAAAAAGTATTTTGCCTGCAAAATAATTTGCCTGCAAAATAATTTGCCCCCCAAAATAATTTGCCAAAATAATTTGCCAAAAAGTATTTTGCAAAAAGTATTTTGTAAAAAGTATTTTGTAAAAAGTATTTTGTAAAAAGTATTTTGTAAAAAGTATTTTGTAAAATAATATGCCTGCAAAATAATTTGCCTGCAAAATAATTTGCCTGCAAAATAATTTGCCTGCAAAATAATTTGCCTGCAAAATAATTTGCCTGCAAAATAATTTGCCTGCAAAATAATTTGCCAAGATAATTTGCCTGCAAAATAATTTGCCTGCTAAATAATTTGCCTGCTAAATAATTTGCCAAAAAATAATTTGCCAAAATAATTTGCCAAAAAGTATTTTGTAAAAAGTATTTTGTAAAAAGATTTTGTAAAAAGTATTTTGTAAAAAGTATTTTGTAAAATAATTTGCCTGCAAAATAATTTGCCTGCAAAATAATTTGCCAAAACCCTAATAATTTGCCTAAAAAAATAATTTGCCTGCAAAATAATTTGCCTGCAAAATAATTTGCCTCCAAAATAATTTGCCTGCAAAATAATTTGCCTGCAAAATAATTTGCCTGCAAAATAATTTGCCTGCAAAATAATTTGCCAAAACCCTAATAATTTGCCTGCAAAATAATTTGCCTGCAAAATAATTTGCCTGCAAAATAATTTGCCAAAACCCTAATAATTTGCCTAAAAAAATAATTTGCCAAAACCCTAATAATTTGCCTGCAAAATAATTTGCCTGCCAAATAATTTGCCTGCTAAATAATTTGCCTGCAAAATAATTTGCCAAAATAATTTGCCTGCAAAATAATTTGCCAAGATAATTTGCCTGCAAAATAATTTGCCTGCAAAATAATTTGCCTGCAAAATAATTTGCCTGCAAAATAATTTGCCAAAGCCTGCTAAATAATTTGCCTGCAAAATAATTTGCCAAAATAATTTGCCAAAACCCTAATAATTTGCCTGCAAAATAATTTGCCTGCAAAATAATTTGCCTGCAAAATAATTTGCCAAAATAATTTGCCAAAACCCTAATAATTTGCCTGCAAAATAATTTGCCTGCAAAATAATTTGCCTGCGAAATAATTTGCCAAAACCCTAATAATTTGCCTAAAAAAATAATTTGCCAAAACCCTAATAATTTGCCTGCAAAATAATTTGCCTGCAAAATAATTTGCCTGCAAAATAATTTGCCTGCAAAATATTTTGCCTGCTAAATAATTTGCCTGCAAAATAATTTGCCTGCAAAATAATTTGCCTGCTAAATAATTTGCCTGCAAAATAATTTGCCAAAACCCTAATAATTTGCCTAAAAAAATAATTTGCCTGCTAAATAATTTGCCAAAAAATAATTTGCCTGCAAAATAATTTGCCTGCAAAATAATTTGCCAAAAAATAATTTGCCAAAATAATTTGCCAAAAAGTATTTTGTAAAAAGTATTTTGTAAAAAGTATTTTGTAAAAAGTATTTTGTAAAAAGTATTTTGTAAAAAGTATTTTGTAAAAAGTATTTTGTAAAATAATTTGCCTGCAAAATAATTTGCCTGCAAAATAATTTGCCTGCTAAATAATTTGCCAAAATAATTTGCCAAAAAGTATTTTGTAAAAAGTATTTTGTAAAAAGTATTTTGTAAAAAGTATTTTTAAAAGTATTTTGTAAAAAGTATTTTGTAAAATAATTTGCCTGCAAAATAATTTGCCTGCAAAATATTTTGCCCCCCAAAATAATTTGCCCCCCAAAATAATTTGCCAAAATAATTTGCCAAAATAATTTGCCTGCTAAATAATTTGCCAAAAAATAATTTGCCAAAATAATTTGCCAAAAAGTATTTTGTAAAAAGTATTTTGTAAAAAGTATTTTGTAAAAAGTATTTTGTAAAAAGTATTTTGTAAAAAGTATTTTGTAAAAAGTATTTTGTAAAAAGTATTTTGTAAAATAATTTGCCTGCAAAATAATTTGCCTGCAAAATAATTTGCCAAAACCCTAATAATTTGCCTAAAAAAATAATTTGCCTGCAAAATAATTTGCCAAAATAATTTGCCAAAATAATTTGCCAAAAAGTATTTTGCAAAAAGTATTTTGTAAAAAGTATTTTGTAAAAAGTATTTTGTAAAAAGTATTTTGCCTGCAAAATAATTTGCCTGCAAAATAATTTGCCCCCCAAAATAATTTGCCAAAATAATTTGCCAAAAAGTATTTTGCAAAAAGTATTTTGTAAAAAGTATTTTGTAAAAAGTATTTTGTAAAAAGTATTTTGTAAAATAATATGCCTGCAAAATAATTTGCCTGCAAAATAATTTGCCTGCAAAATAATTTGCCTGCAAAATAATTTGCCTGCAAAATAATTTGCCTGCAAAATAATTTGCCAAGATAATTTGCCTGCAAAATAATTTGCCTGCTAAATAATTTGCCAAGATAATTTGCCAAGATAATTTGCCTGCAAAATAATTTGCCAAAACCCTAATAATTTGCCTAAAAAAATAATTTGCCTGCAAAATAATTTGCCTGCAAAATAATTTGCCTGCAAAATAATTTGCCTGCTAAATAATTTGCCTGCAAAATAATTTGCCTGCAAAATATTTTGCCTGCTAAATAATTTGCCTGCAAAATAATTTGCCTGCAAAATAATTTGCCTGCTAAATAATTTGCCTGCAAAATAATTTGCCAAAACCCTAATAATTTGCCTAAAAAAATAATTTGCCTGCTAAATAATTTGCCTGCAAAATAATTTGCCTGCAAAATAATTTGCCAAAAAATAAGTATTTTTTAAAAAGTATTTTTTAAAAAGTATTTTGTAAAAAGTATTTTGTAAAAAGTATTTTGTAAAAAGTATTTTGTAAAAAGTATTTTGTAAAAAGTATTTTGTAAAAAGTATTTTGTAAAATAATTTGCCTGCTAAATAATTTGCCTGCTAAATAATTTGCCTGCTAAATAATTTGCCAAAATAATTTGCCAAAAAGTATTTTGTAAAAAGTATTTTGTAAAAAGTATTTTGTAAAAAGTATTTTGTAAAAAGTATTTTGTAAAAAGTATTTTGTAAAAAGTATTTTGTAAAAAGTATTTTGTAAAATAATATGCCTGCAAAATAATTTGCCAAAACCCTAATAATTTGCCTAAAAAAATAATTTGCCTGCAAAATAATTTGCCAAAACCCTAATAATTTGCCTAAAAAAATAATTTGCCTGCAAAATAATTTGCCAAAATTTGCCAAAATAATTTGCCAAAAAGTATTTTGCAAAAAGTATTTTGTAAAAAGTATTTTGTAAAAAGTATTTTGTAAAAAGTATTTTGTAAAAAGTATTTTGTAAAAAGTATTTTGTAAAATAATATGCCTGCAAAATAATTTGCCAAAACCCTAATAATTTGCCTAAAAAAATAATTTGCCTGCAAAATAATTTGCCAAAACCCTAATAATTTGCCTAAAAAAATAATTTGCCTGCAAAATAATTTGCCAAAATAATTTGCCAAAATAATTTGCCAAAAAGTATTTTGCAAAAAGTATTTTGTAAAAAGTATTTTGTAAAAAGTATTTTGCCTGCAAAATAATTTGCCTGCAAAATAATTTGCCCCCCAAAATAATTTGCCAAAATAATTTGCCAAAAAGTATTTTGCAAAAAGTATTTTGTAAAAAGTATTTTGTAAAAAGTATTTTGTAAAAAGTATTTTGTAAAATAATATGCCTGCAAAATAATTTGCCTGCAAAATAATTTGCCTGCAAAATAATTTGCCTGCAAAATAATTTGCCTGCTAAATAATTTGCCAAGATAATTTGCCTGCAAAATAATTTGCCTGCAAAATAATTTGCCTGCAAAATAATTTGCCAAGATAATTTGCCTGCAAAATAATTTGCCTGCTAAATAATTTGCCTGCAAAATAATTTGCCAAAGCCTGCTAAATAATTTGCCTGCAAAATAATTTGCCAAAATAATTTGCCAAAACCCTAATAATTTGCCTGCAAAATAATTTGCCTGCTAAATAATTTGCCTGCTAAATAATTTGCCTGCAAAATATTTTGCCTGCTAAATAATTTGCCTGCAAAATAATTTGCCTGCAAAATAATTTGCCTGCAAAATAATTTGCCAAAACCCTAATAATTTGCCTAAAAAAATAATTTGCCAAAACCCTAATAATATGCCTGCAAAATAATTTGCCTGCTAAATAATTTGCCTGCAAAATAATTTGCCTGCAAAATATTTTGCCTGCTAAATAATTTGCCTGCAAAATAATTTGCCTGCAAAATAATTTGCCTGCAAAATATTTTGCCTGCTAAATAATTTGCCTGCAAAATAATTTGCCAAAACCCTAATAATTTGCCTAAAAAAATAATTTGCCTGCTAAATAATTTGCCTGCAAAATAATTTGCCTGCAAAATAATTTGCCTGCAAAATAATTTGCCTGCAAAATAATTTGCCAAAAAATAATTTGCCAAAATAATTTGCCAAAAAGTATTTTGTAAAAAGTATTTTGTAAAAAGTATTTTGCTAAATAATTTGCCTGCTAAATAATTTGCCTGCAAAATAATTTGCCTGCAAAATATTTTGCCTGCAAAATAATTTGCCTGCTAAATAATTTGCCTGCAAAATAATTTGCCAAAACCCTAATAATTTGCCTAAAAAAATAATTTGCCTGCTAAATAATTTGCCTGCAAAATAATTTGCCTGCAAAATAATTTGCCAAGATAATTTGCCAAGATAATTTGCCTGCAAAATAATTTGCCAAAACCCTAATAATTTGCCTGCAAAATAATTTGCCTGCAAAATAATTTGCCTGCAAAATAATTTGCCTGCAAAATAATTTGCCTGCTAAATAATTTGCCTAGAAAATAATTTGCCTGCAAAATATTTTGCCTGCTAAATAATTTGCCTGCAAAATAATTTGCCTGCAAAATAATTTGCCTGCTAAATAATTTGCCTGCAAAATAATTTGCCAAAACCCTAATAATTTGCCTAAAAAAATAATTTGCCTGCTAAATAATTTGCCTGCAAAATAATTTGCCTGCAAAATAATTTGCCTGCAAAATAATTTGCCAAAAAATAAGTATTTTTTAAAAAGTATTTTGTAAAAAGTATTTTGTAAAAAGTATTTTGTAAAAAGTATTTTGTAAAATAATTTGCCTGCAAAATAATTTGCCTGCTAAATAATTTGCCTGCTAAATAATTTGCCTGCAAAATAATTTGCCTGCAAAATAATTTGCCTGCTAAATAATTTGCCTGCAAAATAATTTGCCAAAACCCTAATAATTTGCCTAAAAAAATAATTTGCCTGCTAAATAATTTGCCTGCAAAATAATTTGCCTGCAAAATAATTTGCCTGCAAAATAATTTGCCAAAAAATAAGTATTTTTTAAAAATTATTTTGTAAAAAGTATTTTGTAAAATAATTTGCCTGCAAAATAATTTGCCTGCTAAATAATTTGCCTGCTAAATAATTTGCCTGCTAAATAATTGAAATTGGAAATTGGAAATTGCGGAAATTGCGGAAATTGTGGAAATTTTGGGAATTGCGGAAATTGCGGAAATTGGAAATTGCGGAAATTGGAAATTGCGGAAATTGCGGAAATTGGAAATTGCGGAAATTGGAAATTGTGGAAATTGCGGAAATTGGCAATTGCGGAAATTGCGGAAATTGGAAATTGTGGAAATTGCGGAAATTGGCAATTGTGGAAATTGCGGAAATTGGAAATTGCGGAAATTGGAAATTGCGGAAATTGCGGAAATTGTGGAAATTTTGGAAATTGCGGAAATTGGCAATTGCGGAAATTGCGGAAATTGGAAATTGCGGAAATTGGAAATTGCGGAAATTGCGGAAATTGCGGAAATTGGAAATTGTGGAAATTGCGGAAATTGGCAATTGCGGAAATTGCGGAAATTGGAAATTGCGGAAATTGGAAATTGCGGAAATTGCGGAAATTGTGGAAATTTTGGAAATTGTGGAAATTGCGGAAATTACGGAAATTGCGGAAATTGGAAATTGCGGAAATTGCGGAAATTGCGGAAATTGGAAATTGTGGAAATTGCGGAAATTGGCAATTGCGGAAATTGCGGAAATTGGAAATTGTGGAAATTGCGGAAATTGGCAATTGTGGAAATTGCGGAAATTGGAAATTGCGGAAATTGGAAATTGCGGAAATTGCGGAAATTGGAAATTGCGGAAATTGGAAATTGCGGAAATTGCGGAAATTGGAAATTGCGGAAAAAAGGTTTTATTATAAAAAATAACCCATCCTTTTTTTTCTAACACTCCGCAATTTGCTAATGTTTCCCATCCTTTCCGGTAAATACAACACATTGAGCAGGGCACTGCAGGGAGTTGAACCCCGTTCCGGTAAACCAGAAGTCCGACACCAGTGCCTTAGTTTTTGTGTTGTTCATTTACAGGTCCAGGTGTGCATACGCATGTGCGCCTGTGCGTGTGTAGGTGCACGCTTCAATATAACCCATCGTTTTTTTCATTTTTTCAATATTGTCAAATCATCAAAAATGATGAAAAACGGCGCGCTATAGTATGCCGTACGATATGGGCTATAGCCCATGGTCCAAAATGATGAGAAACGAGGCTAACTTTTTTTTCCAAAATTTAAAAAAACATGGGTGTTACATTCCCCTTTTTAGGTCTAGGGGTATAAGAAGAGGATGCAACACGGCTGGCATGATAATTGTTATTTATTCACGTTATAAGGATAAGGTATCATAATAATAAACAATAAAGATGTACAACTGGAATACAAACGAAAAGACAGGCTATATGGGGCAACTCAAAGAAACCATCAAAACTATCTAGCCCTATTCTAAAGTATCGCACAACACTCTTACCTAACTCTAACCAATGAATGAAA
Source organism: Protomyctophum bolini (assembly GCF_963924005.1). Classification (NCBI taxonomy): domain Eukaryota; kingdom Metazoa; phylum Chordata; class Actinopteri; order Myctophiformes; family Myctophidae; genus Protomyctophum; species Protomyctophum bolini. The sequence continues at coordinate 351,007 of NW_027665367.1, read as the reverse complement.
TGAAATGTACACAAAGTCAATCTACCTAAACTGTCTACGCTAACTACTGCCTAACAAAGATTTACAAAAAGTACGCACCGATACGCTGTAAGTATATATTATATATTATATATCTCTATATATATATATATATATATAATTATAATCAGTTGTATCTTTAAGCTCTGAACCACCAATGACCGAAATAAAGCTCAGGGGACCACACACAGGTTTAGCCCCTGGCCTATGCTTATTAAACAGATTTGATCTTGAGCGTTTTAACTAGCTCCTACACGGACAAAGTACTGCTCAGTATGAGGTGACTGAGAGACAATGCCAATGAGTGCATGTCACAGGTGCTGCTAAGTAGTCTTCACAGTCTAGTCCTCTGAGCGCGGATTGGCTCCTGGTGACTAGGAGGTGGGCAGACAGCAAGGAGGTTGATGGTTCTTCTCCGCCTCCACGCCCCACAGCAGACCAGACCTGTGACTGAAAGTGTTGATCAGCACTCTGTACAATGCAACCCATTCATGATATATTATATATACATATATATACACATACAAACATAACCACGTTATCATATGATATATATATATATATATATATATATATATATATAAATATAATCATTACTTTATCATCTCATAACTATAAACATACTCCCCGATTATGTAACAATGGGCTATAACCCATCGTTTTTGTCATTTTGTCATTTTTTTCAAATCGTCAAAAATGATGAAAAACGGCGCGCTATAGTATGCCGTACGATATGGGCTATAGCCCATGGTCCAAAATGATGAGAAACGAGGCTAACTTTTTTTCCCCCAAAATTTCAAAAACATGGGCTATAACCCATCGTTTTTGTCATTTCGTCATTTTTGTCAAATCCTCAAAAATGATGAAAAACGGCGCGCTATAGTATGCCGTACGATATGGGCTATAGCCCATGGTCCAAAATGATGAGAAACGAGGCTAACTTTTTTTTTCAAAATTTCAAAAACATGGGCTATAACCCATCGTTTTTGTAATTTCGTCATTTTTTTTCAAATCGTCAAAAATGATGAAAAACGGCGCGCTATAGTATGCCGTACGATATGGGCTATAGCCCATGGTCCAAAATGATGAGAAACGAGGCTAACTTTTTTTTCCAAAATTTCAAAAAACATGGGCTATAACCCATCGTTTTTGTCATTTTTTTCAAATCCTCAAAAATGATGAAAAACGGCGCGCTATAGTATGCCGTACGATATGGGCTATAGCCCATGGTCCAAAATGATGAGAAACGAGGCTAACTTTTTTTTCCAAAATTTCTAAAAACATGGGCTATAACCCATCGTTTTTGTCATTTCGTCATTTTTTTCAAATCCTCAAAAATGATGAAAAACGGCGCGCTATAGTATGCCGTACGATATGGGCTATAGCCCATGGTCCAAAATGATGAGAAACGAGGCTAACTTTTTTTTTCAAAATTTCTAAAAACATGGGCTATAACCCATCGTTTTTGTCATTTCGTCATTTTTTTCAAATCCTCAAAAATGATGAAAAACGGCGCGCTATAGTATGCCGTACGATATGGGCTATAGCCAATGGTCCAAAATGATGAGAAACGAGGCTAACTTTTTTTTTCAAAATTTCAAAAAACATGGGCTATAACCCATCGTTTTTGTCATTTCGTCATTTTTTTCAAATCCTCAAAAATGATGAAAAACGGCGCGCTATAGTATGCCGTACGATATGGGCTATAGCCCATGGTCCAAAATGATGAGAAACGAGGCTAACTTTTTTTTTCAAAATTTCAAAAAACATGGGCTATAACCCATCGTTTTTGTCATTTCGTCATTTTTTTCAAATCCTCAAAAATGATGAAAAACGGCGCGCTATAGTATGCCGTACGATATGGGCTATAGCCAATGGTCCAAAATGATGAGAAACGAGGCTAACTTTTTTTTTCAAAATTTCAAAAAACATGGGCTATAACCCATCGTTTTTGTCATTTCGTCATTTTTTTCAAATCCTCAAAAATGATGAAAAACGGCGCGCTATAGTATGCCGTACGATATGGGCTATAGCCCATGGTCCAAAATGATGAGAAACGAGGCTAACTTTTTTTTTCAAAATTTCAAAAAACATGGGCTATAACCCATCGTTTTTGTCATTTCGTCATTTTTTTCAAATCCTCAAAAATGATGAAAAACGGCGCGCTATAGTATGCCGTACGATATGGGCTATAGCCAATGGTCCAAAATGATGAGAAACGAGGCTAACTTTTTTTTTCAAAATTTCAAAAAACATGGGCTATAACCCATCGTTTTTGTCATTTCGTCATTTTTTTCAAATCCTCAAAAATGATGAAAAACGGCGCGCTATAGTATGCCGTACGATATGGGCTATAGCCCATGGTCCAAAATGATGAGAAACGAGGCTATCTTTTTTTTTCAAAATGTCTAAAAACATGGGCTATAACCCATCGTTTTTGTCATTTCGTCATTTTTTTCAAATCCTCAAAAATGATGAAAAACGGCGCGCTATAGTATGCCGTACGATATGGGCTATAGCCCATGGTCCAAAATGATGAGAAACGAGGCTAACTTTTTTTTCCAAAATTTCTAAAAACATGGGCTATAACCCATCGTTTTTGTCATTTCGTCATTTTTTTCAAATCCTCAAAAATGATGAAAAACGGCGCGCTATAGTATGCCGTACGATATGGGCTATAGCCCATGGTCCAAAATGATGAGAAACGAGGCTAACTTTTTTTTGCAAAATTTCAAAAAACATGGGCTATAACCCATCGTTTTTGTCATTTCGTCATTTTTTTCAAATCCTCAAAAATGATGAAAAACGGCGCGCTATAGTATGCCGTACGATATGGGCTATAGCCCATGGTCCAAAATGATGAGAAACGAGGCTAACTTTTTTTTTCAAAATTTCTAAAAACATGGGCTATAACCCATCGTTTTTGTCATTTCGTCATTTTTTTCAAATCCTCAAAAATGATGAAAAACGGCGCGCTATAGTATGCCGTACGATATGGGCTTTTATGGCTATTTTATATAGTTTAATAATAATATTAAACATTTAATAATAATATAGCTATTAAACTATATTATTAAACTATATTATTAAACTATATTATTAAACTATATTATTAAACTATATTATTAAACTATATTATTAAAGTATATTATTAAAGTATATTATTAAGTATATTATTAAAGTATATTATTAAACTATATTATTAAACTATATTATTAAACTATATTATTAAACTATAGTATAAAGTATATTATTAAAGTATATTATTAAAGTATATTATTAAACTATATTATTAAACTATATTATTAAACTATATTATTAAAGTATATTATTAAACTATATTATTAAGTATATTATTAAGTATATTATTAAAGTATATTATTAAAGTATATTATTAAGTATATTATTAAAGTATATTATTAAAGTATATTATTAAGTATATTATTAAACTATATTATTAAAGTATATTAATAAAGTATATTAATAAACTATATTATTAAAGTATATTTTTAAAGTATATTATTAAAGTATATTATTAAAGTATATTATTAAGTATATTATTAAACTATATTATTAAACTATATTATTAAAGTATATTATTAAAGTATATTATTAAAGTATATTATTAAAGTATATTATTAAAGTATATTATTAAACTATATTATTAAGTATATTATTAAAGTATATTATTAAAGTATATTATTAAACTATATTATTAAGTATATTATTAAGTATATTATTAAACTATATTATTAAACTATATTATTAAGTATATTATTAAACTATATTATTAAAGTATATTATTAAAGTATATTATTAAACTATATTATTCAACTATATTATTAAAGTATATTATTAAAGTATATTATTAAAGTATATTATTAAACTATATTATTAAACTATATTATTAAACTATATTATTAAGTATATTATTAAACTATATTATTAAAGTATATTATTAAACTATATTATTAAAGTATATTATTAAAGTATATTATTAAAGTATATTATTAAACTATATTATTAAACTATATTATTAAACTATATTATTAAAGTATATTATTAAACTATATTATTAAACTATATTATTCAACTATATTATTAAAGTATATTATTAAACTATATTATTAAACTATATTATTAAGTATATTATTAAGTATATTATTAAAGTATATTATTAAAGTATATTATTAAACTATATTATTAAGTATATTATTAAGTATATTATTAAAGTATATTATTCAACTATATTATTAAAGTATATTATTAAAGTATATTATTAAAGTATATTATTAAACTATATTATTCAACTATATTATTAAACTATATTATTAAACTTTATTATTAAAGTATATTATTAAACTATATTATTAAACTATATTATTCAACTATATTATTAAAGTATATTATTAAACTATATTATTAAACTATATTATTAAGTATATTATTAAGTATATTATTAAAGTATATTATTAAAGTATATTATTAAACTATATTATTAAGTATATTATTAAGTATATTATTAAAGTATATTATTCAACTATATTATTCAACTATATTATTAAAGTATATTATTAAAGTATATTTTTAAACTATATTATTAAGTATATTATTAAGTATATTATTAAAGTATATTATTAAACTATATTATTAAGTATATTATTAAAGTATATTATTAAAGTATATTATTCAAGTATATTATTAAAGTATATTATTAAAGTATATTATTAAAGTATATTATTAAAGTATATTATTCAAGTATATTATTAAAGTATATTATTAAACTATATTATTAAGTATATTATTAAACTATATTATTAAAGTATATTATTAAGTATATTATTAAACTATATTATTAAAGTATATTAATAAAGTATATTATTAAAGTATATTTTTAAAGTATATTATTAAAGTATATTATTAAAGTATATTATTAAGTATATTATTAAACTATATTATTAAAGTATATTATTAAAGTATATTATTAAAGTATATTATTAAAGTATATTATTAAAGTATATTATTAAACTATATTATTAAGTATATTATTAAACTATATTATTAAACTATATTATTAAGTATATTATTAAGTATATTATTAAACTATATTATTAAACTATATTATTAAGTATATTATTAAAGTATATTATTAAAGTATATTATTCAACTATATTATTAAAGTATATTATTAAAGTATATTATTAAAGTATATTATTAAGTATATTATTAAAGTATATTATTAAAGTATATTATTAAACTATATTATTAAACTATATTATTAAACTATATTATTAAACTATAGTATAAAGTATATTATTAAAGTATATTATTAAAGTATATTATTAAAGTATATTATTAAACTATATTATTAAACTATATTATTAAACTATATTATTAAAGTATATTATTAAAGTATATTATTAAACTATATTATTAAGTATATTATTAAAGTATATTATTAAAGTATATTATTAAAGTATATTATTAAACTATATTATTAAACTATATTATTAAACTATATTATTAAACTATATTATTAAGTATATTATTAAAGTATATTATTAAAGTATATTATTAAAGTATATTATTAAACTATATTATTAAACTATATTATTAAACTATATTATTAAACTATATTATTAAAGTATATTATTAAAGTATATTATTAAGTATATTATTAAAGTATATTATTAAACTATATTATTAAACTATATTATTAAACTATAGTATAAAGTATATTATTAAAGTATATTATTAAAGTATATTATTAAAGTATATTATTAAACTATATTATTAAACTATATTATTAAACTATATTATTAAAGTATATTATTAAACTATATTATTAAGTATATTATTAAGTATATTATTAAAGTATATTATTAAAGTATATTATTAAGTATATTATTAAAGTATATTATTAAAGTATATTATTAAGTATATTATTAAACTATATTATTAAAGTATATTAATAAAGTATATTAATAAACTATATTATTAAAGTATATTTTTAAAGTATATTATTAAAGTATATTATTAAAGTATATTATTAAGTATATTATTAAAGTATATTATTAAACTATATTATTAAAGTATATTATTAAAGTATATTATTAAAGTATATTATTAAACTATATTATTAAGTATATTATTAAAGTATATTATTAAACTATATTATTAAACTATATTATTAAGTATATTATTAAGTATATTATTAAACTATATTATTAAACTATATTATTAAGTATATTATTAAACTATATTATTAAAGTATATTATTAAACTATATTATTAAACTATATTATTCAACTATATTATTAAAGTATATTATTAAAGTATATTATTAAAGTATATTATTAAAGTATATTATTAAACTATATTATTAAACTATATTATTAAAGTATATTATTAAGTATATTATTAAACTATATTATTAAAGTATATTATTAAACTATATTATTAAAGTATATTATTAAAGTATATTATTAAAGTATATTATTAAACTATATTATTCAACTATATTATTAAACTATATTATTAAACTATATTATTAAAGTATATTATTAAACTATATTATTAAACTATATTATTCAACTATATTATTAAAGTATATTATTAAACTATATTATTAAACTATATTATTAAGTATATTATTAAGTATATTATTAAAGTATATTATTAAAGTATATTATTAAACTATATTATTAAGTATATTATTAAGTATATTATTAAAGTATATTATTCAACTATATTATTAAAGTATATTATTAAAGTATATTATTAAAGTATATTATTAAACTATATTATTCAACTATATTATTAAACTATATTATTAAACTATATTATTAAAGTATATTATTAAACTATATTATTAAACTATATTATTCAACTATATTATTAAAGTATATTATTAAAGTATATTATTAAACTATATTATTAAGTATATTATTAAGTATATTATTAAAGTATATTATTAAAGTATATTATTAAAGTATATTATTAAAGTATATTATTAAACTATATTATTAAGTATATTATTAAGTATATTATTAAAGTATATTATTCAACTATATTATTCAACTATATTATTAAAGTATATTATTAAAGTATATTTTTAAACTATATTATTAAGTATATTATTAAGTATATTATTAAAGTATATTATTAAACTATATTATTAAGTATATTATTAAAGTATATTATTAAAGTATATTATTCAAGTATATTATTAAAGTATATTATTAAAGTATATTATTAAAGTATATTATTCAAGTATATTATTAAAGTATATTATTAAACTATATTATTAAGTATATTATTAAACTATATTATTAAAGTATATTATTAAGTATATTATTAAAGTATATTTTTAAAGTATATTATTAAAGTATATTATTAAAGTATATTTTTAAAGTATATTATTAAAGTATATTATTAAAGTATATTATTAAGTATATTATTAAACTATATTATTAAACTATATTATTAAAGTATATTATTAAAGTATATTATTAAAGTATATTATTAAAGTATATTATTAAACTATATTATTAAGTATATTATTAAACTATATTATTAAACTATATTATTAAACTATATTATTAAGTATATTATTAAGTATATTATTAAACTATATTATTAAACTATATTATTAAGTATATTATTAAAGTATATTATTAAAGTATATTATTCAACTATATTATTAAAGTATATTATTAAAGTATATTATTAAAGTATATTATTAAGTATATTATTAAAGTATATTATTAAAGTATATTATTAAACTATATTATTAAACTATAGTATAAAGTATATTATTAAAGTATATTATTAAAGTATATTATTAAAGTATATTATTAAACTATATTATTAAACTATATTATTAAAGTATATTATTAAAGTATATTATTAAAGTATATTATTAAACTATATTATTAAGTATATTATTAAAGTATATTATTAAAGTATATTATTAAGTATATTATTAAAGTATATTATTAAAGTATATTATTAAACTATATTATTAAACTATAGTATAAAGTATATTATTAAAGTATATTATTAAAGTATATTATTAAACTATATTATTAAACTATAGTATAAAGTATATTATTAAAGTATATTATTAAAGTATATTATTAAAGTATATTATTAAACTATATTATTAAAGTATATTATTAAAGTATATTATTAAAGTATATTATTAAACTATATTATTAAGTATATTATTAAAGTATATTATTAAAGTATATTATTAAACTATATTATTAAACTATAGTATAAAGTATATTATTAAAGTATATTATTAAAGTATATTATTAAAGTATATTATTAAACTATATTATTAAACTATATTATTAAAGTATATTATTAAAGTATATTATTAAACTATATTATTAAACTATATTATTAAGTATATTATTAAAGTATATTATTAAAGTATATTATTAAACTATATTATTAAGTATATTATTAAAGTATATTATTAAAGTATATTATTAAGTATATTATTAAACTATATTATTAAAGTATATTAATAAAGTATATTAATAAACTATATTATTAAAGTATATTTTTAAAGTATATTATTAAAGTATATTATTAAAGTATATTATTAAGTATATTATTAAACTATATTATTAAAGTATATTATTAAAGTATATTATTAAAGTATATTATTAAAGTATATTATTAAAGTATATTATTAAACTATATTATTAAGTATATTATTAAAGTATATTATTAAACTATATTATTAAACTATATTATTAAACTATATTATTAAACTATATTATTAAACTATATTATTAAACTATATTATTAAACTATATTATTAAACTATATTATTAAGTATATTATTAAAGTATATTATTAAAGTATATTATTAAACTATATTATTAAGTATATTATTAAAGTATATTATTAAAGTATATTATTAAGTATATTATTAAACTATATTATTAAAGTATATTAATAAAGTATATTAATAAACTATATTATTAAAGTATATTTTTAAAGTATATTATTAAAGTATATTATTAAAGTATATTATTAAGTATATTATTAAACTATATTATTAAACTATATTATTAAAGTATATTATTAAAGTATATTATTAAAGTATATTATTAAAGTATATTATTAAAGTATATTATTAAAGTATATTATTAAACTATATTATTAAGTATATTATTAAAGTATATTATTAAACTATATTATTAAACTATATTATTAAGTATATTATTAAGTATATTATTAAACTATATTATTAAACTATATTATTAAGTATATTATTAAACTATATTATTAAACTATATTATTAAAGTATATTATTAAACTATATTATTCAACTATATTATTAAAGTATATTATTAAACTATATTATTAAACTATATTATTAAACTATATTATTAAACTATATTATTAAACTATATTATTAAGTATATTATTAAACTATATTATTAAAGTATATTATTAAACTATATTATTAAAGTATATTATTAAAGTATATTATTAAACTATATTATTAAACTATATTATTCAACTATATTATTAAACTATATTATTCAACAAAATTATTAAACTATATTATTAAACTATATTATTAAACTATATTATTCAACTATATTATTAAACTATATTATTCAACTATATTATTAAACTATATTATTAAACTATATTATTAAACTATATTATTCAACTATATTATTAAACTATATTATTAAGTATATTATTAAGTATATTATTAAAGTATATTATTAAACTATATTATTAAGTATATTATTAAGTATATTATTAAAGTATATTATTCAACTATATTATTAAAGTATATTATTAAAGTATATTATTAAAGTATATTATTAAACTATATTATTCAACTATATTATTAAACTATATTATTAAACTATATTATTAAAGTATATTATTAAACTATATTATTAAACTATATTATTCAACTATATTATTAAAGTATATTATTAAAGTATATTATTAAACTATATTATTAAGTATATTATTAAGTATATTATTAAAGTATATTATTAAAGTATATTATTAAACTATATTATTAAGTATATTATTAAGTATATTATTAAAGTATATTATTCAACTATATTATTCAACTATATTATTCAACTATATTATTAAAGTATATTATTAAAGTATATTTTTAAACTATATTATTAAGTATATTATTAAGTATATTATTAAAGTATATTATTATACTATATTATTAAGTATATTATTAAAGTATATTATTCAAGTATATTATTAAAGTATATTATTAAAGTATATTATTAAAGTATATTATTAAAGTATATTATTCAAGTATATTATTAAAGTATATTATTAAACTATATTATTATGTATATTATTAAAGTATATTATTAAAGTATATTATTAAGTATATTATTAAACTATATTATTAAAGTATATTAATAAACTATATTATTAAAGTATATTTTTAAAGAATATTATTAAAGTATATTATTAAAGTATATTATTAAAGTATATTATTAAGTATATTATTAAACTATATTATTAAACTATATTATTAAAGTATATTATTAAAGTATATTATTAAAGTATATTATTAAAGTATATTATTAAACTATATTATTAAGTATATTATTAAACTATATTATTAAACTATATTATTAAACTATATTATTAAGTATATTATTAAGTATATTATTAAACTATATTATTAAACTATATTATTAAGTATATTATTAAAGTATATTATTAAAGTATATTATTAAAGTATATTATTAAACTATATTATTCAACTATATTATTAAAGTATATTATTAAAGTATATTATTAAGTATATTTTTAAACTATATTATTAAAGTATATTATTAAACTATATTATTAAAGTATATTATTAAAGTATATTATTAAAGTATATTATTAAAGTATATTATTAAACTATATTATTAAACTATATTATTAAGTATATTATTAAGTATATTATTAAACTATATTATTAAACTATATTATTAAGTATATTATTAAACTATATTATTAAAGTATATTATTAAAGTATATTATTAAAGTATATTTTTAATGTATATTATTAAAGTATATTATTAAAGTATATTATTAAGTATATTATTAAACTATATTATTAAAGTATATTATTAAACTATATTATTAAAGTATATTATTAAAGTATATTATTAAAGTATATTATTAAACTATATTATTAAACTATATTATTAAACTATATTATTAAACTATATTATTAAACTATATTATTAAACTATATTATTAAGTATATTATTAAAGTATATTATTAAAGTATATTATTAAACTATATTATTAAACTATATTATTAAACTATATTATTAAACTATATTATTAAACTATATTATTAAACTATATTATTAAACTATATTATTAAAGTATATTATTAAAGTATATTATTAAAGTATATTATTAAAGTATATTATTAAGTATATTATTAAAGTATATTATTCAACTATATTATTCAACTATATTATTAAAGTATATTATTAAAGTATATTTTTAAACTATATTATTAAGTATATTATTAAGTATATTATTAAAGTATATTATTAAACTATATTATTAAGTATATTATTAAAGTATATTATTCAAGTATATTATTAAAGTATATTATTAAAGTATATTATTAAAGTATATTATTAAAGTATATTATTCAAGTATATTATTAAACTATATTATTAAACTATATTATTAAGTATATTATTAAACTATATTATTAAACTATATTATTAAGTATATTATTAAACTATATTATTAAAGTATATTAATAAACTATATTATTAAAGTATATTTTTAAAGTATATTATTAAAGTATATTATTAAAGTATATTATTAAGTATATTATTAAACTATATTATTAAACTATATTATTAAAGTATATTATTAAAGTATATTATTAAAGTATATTATTAAAGTATATTATTAAACTATATTATTAAGTATATTATTAAAGTATATTATTAAACTATATTATTAAGTATATTATTAAGTATATTATTAAACTATATTATTAAACTATATTATTAAGTATATTATTAAAGTATATTATTAAAGTATATTATTAAAGTATATTATTCAACTATATTATTAAAGTATATTATTAAAGTATATTATTAAACTATATTATTAAACTATATTAATAAACTATATTATTAAAGTATATTATTAAAGTATATTATTAAGTATATTATTAAAGTATATTATTAAAGTATATTATTAAAGTATATTATTAAAGTATATTATTAAAGTATATTATTAAAGTATATTATTAAAGTATATTATTAAAGTATATTATTAAGTATATTATTAAGTATATTATTAACTCATCGAATGCGCAAAGCGTTTTTAAACGTTTTATTATAGCCAAGCGCAAGAAGCGCATAACGTTTTTATACGTTTTATGGGCCAAAAAACGTTTTTTTATTGATTACTATTGTTCAACTATATTTGCGCCCGGACAACTCATAATGTAACACCGATCGGCTCTAAAAAGAGTTAAAACCCCCCCCTGCTGAAAAGAGGTGTTGGTCTGAGAAGCGTCTGGCACCGCCTATTGGTTGGTCTATGCGAGGACGTACGACGTAATGGATACGGCCGTCCGGCATAGACCAACGCAGATGTCAGGGGATCTAAAATGGATGGGACAATGCTCTTGTTTGTGTGAATACACTCGATTCCCCCTCCCCTCCTGTTTCTACATGGTTTCTCCCGAGGGAGAATGGTGGGGGGGGGGGTCTCTTCCTCTTGGATCGCATTGGCAGTTCCCCCCCCACTCCCGAGTCCCCACTGCTTTCAACTGCAAGGCTTGCGCTCTCATTCTCGGAACAAGATACAACGCGATTTGCTCTCTGCCCGTATATAAACCTGCAACGACCGGCATTTGATTTCATAACGTAACGTTTGCCAGACACATGTGGAGTTAGTCATGGACAGATTGCACATCATTATCGAGGGCCCGCCATGATACGTTGGTCGCTGATCGCAAGCCGTACTGCTGCTGCTGCTGCGCTGCTGCGCTGCTCGCAATCCAACCATCCAATCCATCCCCCTTTCTCGTTACAACAGGCTATTATAAACTCACCGTCGAGCAGCCTGCCCTGCACCTAATGTGATAAAATGAACGGCAGGACAAAATCGGATCGATTATTATCTGTCTATCAGCAACATACGGGTGTTTGTCTTGCAACGACAGGTGGTGCTTTCTCGTTTTTTTTCTTCCAAATACGTTGACGTGCTGCTTCTGCTGCCGCATCCATCTCGTTGAGTCGTTGTTTTTCTTGTTTTTTTTCCCAAACATGTCCAGACACAATCCGATCCAGTCTCGCGTCTCACCTTATAGATACGCGAGACTGGATCGATGAGGTTAGTGGTATGTCTGGACATGTTTGGAGCGGCACACGACAATCGACAATAATGTTGATTATGCAAGATCATTTCCTCAAAGCCTAGTTGCCCCCCCCCCCCCCCCCCGTTACTGCGATTGTTTGTAGCTCGAATCACAGAATGAGTTCAATGAGCGTAGGGAGAGGGCACATATGGGGCTACGATTGAAGAAAGTTTCCAAGTCCGTTTTATGATCAGATAATGTGCATCAAGACTCTCTGCTTTCATAAGAAAAAAACTAATACTGTAATTGCGAATGCAATGAGCACTTACTATGAGACCTAGCAGATCACGTCTGTCTGTCTGTCTGTCTGTCTGTGTGTGTGTGTGTGTGTGTGTGTGTGTCTGTCTGTCCCGCTTACTGTATATGTGGACCTGGCCCTTTTGTGCCCATATATGGAGCTGAGTGATTTGTGAGTCATGGTGACATGAGTGTGATGGCGTGGTCCTGCTTTGGGGACTCCTTATATGGTTATGGCTGAGTCATGGTGACATGAGTGTGATGGCGTCTTTTGTGACCATATATGGAGCTGGCGTGGTCCAAGCACTAACTATGACACCCTGCAGATCATGTCTGTAATTTATTCTAATTGTTATTGCAATTTACGATCTGCGTTCGCCTTCCGCGTTCGCGCGTCTTACTCGTAATAATAAAAATCACACCCCTGTGAAGTGAGCAGTGCAATGTTGTGAAGTGAGCAGTGCAACATTGCACTGCTCACTTCACTGGGGTGTGATTTCTATTATTATTACAGTATTAGTATTTTTCTTATGAAAGCAGAGAGTATTCTGTTTCATACGGTATATAGTATGTACATGTCGCTATAGGCCTTATTTTGTGAATATTTAGTTGTTAGGTCCATGCTCTCTAAAATTATCTTTTTCAGAGAACTTTAGAGATGGCATGGGCCTGAATAACTATTATTCACAAAATAAGGCCTATAGCGACATGTACATACTATATACCGTATGAAACAGTCGACTCTCTGCTTTCATAAGAAAAATACTAATACTGTAATAATAATAAAAATCACACCCCTGTGAAGTGAGCAGTGCAATTGCACTGCTCACTTCACAGGGGTGTGATTTTTCTGGGTGGTATTTTTCTTATGAAAGCAGAGAGTCTACTGTTTCATACGGTATATAGTATGTACATGTCGCTATAGGCCTTATTTTGTGAATAATAGTTCTTCGGGTCCATGCCTTCTCTAAAGTTCTCTGGTGGGCGCAAGCTGCATTCAATAGCCAATTAGTGACAAACTGTATATGTGTACAATGTGTACTGTTTTCCTCCTAAAAGTAGACATTCAGGGCTTTCATTCGGTATATGGTTTGTATAGGATATTATTTGTGCTCAATTTTATATCGGTCTTTTGAACTAAAAAAAACTGAACTGAAATGTCTGTCAACTTCAGGCCTCCATATCTCTGTTGTTTTTTTTCACAAGCAGCGTGCAGGCAAAAGCAGGTGTTAGAAAAAGGTCAATATCTCCAGAATGGAAGATGGTAGAATCATAATTTTTTTTTTAAATTGAAGTGGACAAGTTGGGCTTTCTTTTTATTTATGCGATTGTGATTCTCGCTATAAGAGGCCCCTCGCTGTGGGCCCCCCAAAAAGCTCAAAAAGCCCATGTTAAGCCTTCAGCACCAGTAAGCCAGGGTCCGCTAGAATCTGTAGCAGTCTATGTGTTAAACTATATTATTAAAGTATATTATTAAGTATATTATTAAACTATATTATTAAAGTATATTATTAAACTATATTATTAAAGTATATTATTAAAGTATATTATTAAAGTATATTATTAAAGTATATTATTAAAGTATATTATTAAACTATATTATTAAGTATATTATTAAGTATATTATTAAACTATATTATTAAACTATATTATTAAGTATATTATTAAACTATATTATTAAAGTATATTATTAAACTATATTATTCAACTATATTATTAAAGTATATTATTAAAGTATATTATTAAACTATATTATTAAACTATATTATTAAAGTATATTATTAAGTATATTATTAAACTATATTATTAAAGTATATTATTAAACTATATTTTTAAAGTATATTATTAAAGTATATTATTAAAGTATATTATTAAACTATATTATTAAACTATATTATTAAACTATATTATTAAACTATATTATTAAACTATATTATTAAGTATATTATTAAAGTATATTAGTAAACTATATTATTAAACTATATTATTAAACTATATTATTAAAGTATATTATTAAACTATATTATTAAGTATATTATTAAAGTATATTATTAAACTATATTATTAAACTATATTATTAAACTATATTATTAAACTATATTATTAAACTATAGTATAAAGTATATTATTAAAGTATATTATTAAAGTATATTATTAAACTATATTATTAAACTATATTATTAAAGTATATTATTAAACTATATTATTAAACTATATTATTAAGTATATTATTAAAGTATATTATTAAAGTATATTATTAAAGTATATTATTAAAGTATATTATTAAAGTATATTATTCAAGTATATTATTAAAGTATATTATTAAACTATATTATTAAGTATATTATTAAACTATATTATTAAAGTATATTATTAAGTATATTATTAAACTATATTATTAAAGTATATTAATAAACTATATTATTAAAGTATATTTTTAAAGTATATTATTAAAGTATATTATTAAACTATATTATTAAGTATATTATTAAACTATATTATTAAAGTATATTATTAAAGTATATTATTAAAGTATATTATTAAAGTATATTATTAAAGTATATTATTAAACTATATTATTAAGTATATTATTAAACTATATTATTAAAGTATATTATTAAAGTATATTATTAAAGTATATTATTAAAGTATATTATTAAAGTATATTATTAAAGTATATTATTAAAGTATATTATTAAGTATATTATTAAAGTATATTATTACCTATATTATTAAACTATATTATTAAGTATATTATTAAGTATATTATTAAACTATATTATTAAACTATATTATTAAGTATATTATTAAAGTATATTATTAAAGTATATTATTAAAGTATATTATTAAAGTATATTATTAAACTATATTATTAAAGTATATTATTAAAGTATATTATTAAGTATATTATTAAACTATATTATTAAAGTATATTATTAAAGTATATTATTAAAGTATATTATTAAAGTATATTATTAAAGTATATTATTAAACTATATTATTAAACTATATTATTAAGTATATTATTAAGTATATTATTAAACTATATTATTAAACTATATTATTAAGTATATTATTAAACTATATTATTAAAGTATATTATTAAAGTATATTATTAAAGTATATTATTCAACTATATTATTAAAGTATATTATTAAAGTATATTATTAAACTATATTATTAAACTATATTATTAAGTATATTATTAAACTATATTATTAAAGTATATTATTAAACTATATTATTAAACTATATTATTAAAGTATATTATTAAAGTATATTATTAAAGTATATTATTAAAGTATATTATTAAAGTATATTATTAAACTATATTATTAAACTATATTATTAAACTATATTATTAAACTATATTATTAAGTATATTATTAAAGTATATTATTAAACTATATTATTAAACTATATTATTAAACTATATTATTAAAGTATATTATTAAACTATATTATTAAAGTATATTATTAAACTATATTATTAAAGTATATTATTAAAGTATATTATTAAATTATATTATTAAGTATATTATTAAAGTATATTATTAAACTATATTATTAAACTATATTATTAAACTATATTATTAAACTATATTATTAAACTATAGTATAAAGTATATTATTAAAGTATATTATTAAGGTATATTATTAAACTATATTATTAAACTATATTATTAAACTATATTATTAAAGTATATTATTAAAGTATATTATTAAACTATATTATTAAACTATATTATTAAGTATATTATTAAAGTATATTATTAAAGTATATTATTAAAGTATATTATTAAGTATATTATTAAAGTATATTATTAAAGTATATTATTAAGTATATTATTAAACTATATTATTAAAGTATATTAATAAAGTATATTAATAAACTATATTATTAAAGTATATTTTAAAGTATATTATTAAAGTATATTATTAAAGTATATTATTAAGTATATTATTAAACTATATTATTAAAGTATATTATTAAAGTATATTATTAAAGTATATTATTAAAGTATATTATTAAACTATATTATTAAACTATATTATTAAGTATATTATTAAAGTATATTATTAAACTATATTATTAAACTATATTATTAAGTATATTATTAAGTATATTATTAAACTATATTATTAAACTATATTATTAAGTATATTATTAAAGTATATTATTAAAGTATATTATTAAAGTATATTATTAAACTATATTATTCAACTATATTATTAAAGTATATTATTAAAGTATATTATTAAAGTATATTATTAAACTATATTATTAAACTATATTATTAAACTATATTATTAAGTATATTATTAAACTATATTATTAAAGTATATTATTAAACTATATTATTAAAGTATATTATTAAAGTATATTATTAAACTATATTATTCAACTATATTATTAAAGTATATTATTAAACTATATTATTAAAGTATATTATTAAACTATATTATTAAACTATATTATTAAACTATATTATTAAAGTATATTATTAAAGTATATTATTAAACTATATTATTAAGTATATTATTAAGTATATTATTAAAGTATATTATTAAACTATATTATTAAACTATATTATTAAGTATATTATTAAAGTATATTATTCAACTATATTATTAAAGTATATTATTAAAGTATATTATTAAAGTATATTATTAAAGTATATTATTCAACTATATTATTAAACTATATTATTAAACTATATTATTAAAGTATATTATTAAAGTATATTATTAAACTATATTATTCAACTATATTATTAAATATATTATTAAAGTATATTATTAAACTATATTATTAAGTATATTATTAAGTATATTATTAAAGTATATTATTAAAGTATATTATTAAACTATATTATTAAGTATATTATTAAGTATATTATTAAAGTATATTATTCAACTATATTATTCAACTATATTATTCAACTATATTATTAAAGTATATTATTAAAGTATATTTTTAAACTATATTATTAAGTATATTATTAAGTATATTATTAAAGTATATTATTAAACTATATTATTAAGTATATTATTAAAGTATATTATTAAAGTATATTATTAAAGTATATTATTAAAGTATATTATTAAAGTATATTATTAAAGTATATTATTCAAGTATATTATTAAACTATATTATTAAACTATATTATTAAGTATATTATTAAACTATATTATTAAAGTATATTATTAAGTATATTATTAAACTATATTATTAAAGTATATTAATAAACTATATTATTAAAGTATATTTTTAAAGTATATTATTAAAGTATATTATTAAAGTATATTATTAAAGTATATTATTAAACTATATTATTAAGTATATTATTAAAGTATATTATTAAACTATATTATTAAACTATATTATTAAGTATATTATTAAGTATATTATTAAACTATATTATTAAACTATATTATTAAGTATATTATTAAAGTATATTATTAAAGTATATTATTAAAGTATATTATTCAACTATATTATTAAAGTATATTATTAAAGTATATTATTAAGTATATTATTAAAGTATATTATTAAACTATATTATTAAACTATATTATTAAACTATATTATTAAACTATAGTATAAAGTATATTATTAAAGTATATTATTAAAGTATATTATTAAAGTATATTATTAAACTATATTATTAAACTATATTATTAAACTATATTATTAAACTATAGTATAAAGTATATTATTAAAGTATATTATTAAAGTATATTATTAAACTATATTATTAAACTATATTATTAAAGTATATTATTAAACTATATTATTAAACTATATTATTAAGTATATTATTAAAGTATATTATTAAAGTATATTATTAAACTATATTATTAAGTATATTATTAAAGTATATTATTAAAGTATATTATTAAGTATATTATTAAACTATATTATTAAAGTATATTATTAAAGTATATTATTAAAGTATATTATTAAACTATATTATTAAGTATATTATTAAAGTATATTATTAAAGTATATTATTAAAGTATATTATTAAAGTATATTATTAAACTATATTATTAAAGTATATTATTAAAGTATATTATTAAACTATATTATTAAGTATATTATTAAAGTATATTATTAAACTATATTATTAAACTATATTATTAAGTATATTATTAAAGGGGGAGTGTCAAAGCCCGAGATTAACATTGCTGATAAGGTACATCACGTGGTCTGAATGAAAACAGTTTCAAACGACACGTGACTATATCTCAGGCTCTGACGTGACCTAGCATCTAGCCGAGCTGAGTGGCTAGCGCAGTAAAGGCTAGTGGTTTTGAGGTGGCCTTTTGCGTCATACTAGATGAAAGTGTAATAAAAAAAAATATTTTATTGCTCGAAAAGCTTCCTTACAATGACATTGAGTTGACGTGTAGGTCTTAGGGTAAGCTGTTGCATAATCGCTATTTCGCACTCGGAGTTCCATGCTGCGGCAGAGAGCTGGGATGCAGCCCTGCTCACGTCCGTTTGTCCCCTCTCACCCCTGGGGCACAGCCTAGTGCGCACACGGTATAGCCTCTGGTAGTCATGCAGGCTGCTCTCAGCCGGTCGGACTCTAAATGTGTGAAAATAAAATGTATATAACGTACTCAAATGTGTTAGTTTTACCAATATTGTTTGTTCATGTGAAATGTTTGTTTATGCATAATGAATTGATGAGAAGGCACATCAAAACGGGGAAATTGCCGTACTCTTTGAGTGTGTGTAAACGTATGTTTTCTCATGCCAATAAAGCCCTTTGAATTGAATTGAATTGAATTGAGTGTGACTCTGTACCAAATAATAAATTGCCTCAACTGATCGTCTGACCTGTCCTAGATTATAAGCCATGAAAATATTCTGCATTCTTTCCCATTCTGCAGCAAGGGGCGATATAATGCTGTGATTCATTCCACTTTACTGACCGTTTCATTGCCTATATGTCCGATTGTCCGTCATGAGTGACTATACTCGTCGCCATAATATAAGAAAATGTGTGCTGTAACTGCAGACCCGAATAGTTCTGATGATCCTCATGGGGGCTATCCGCAGCCCCCCCCCAGCGGTGAAAAAAAAGAAGTTGATGTTTTCTCGCGTTTACGCTGATATAATGACGTGAAGCTAGCGGAAAGGCATTTACGTGGATTTCATGTGTCCCGACCTAGAATGCCTGTGATCATTTAATTATACTTCGTACTAGTCTATATATATGATATATAAATGCCGAGTGCACTTGCATGCCTATGCATGCATTCTAGAGGCAAGTCCCATAAGGAAACTGCCCCTGCAAGCGACACCTTTTTATTTATTTATTAGGATATTTCTATAGCATGCGCGATTGCGCTGCTCACTTGACAGCCTTCTCTAGGCTACTCGCAGTGCAACGCGTTGTGAGCTTGTAGATCGGCTCCCGTGGACTTGCGGTGCATGTTAAAAAACAAACTCACAATTATAATAAGAACATAGGCCTACACTTATCTGCATTCTGCACTGTACGAATCCAACGTTGTTTAGTGTTGTTTAGTGAGTCAGTTCTCTGACTGTCGGTGTGTGTGTGTGTGTGTGTGTGTATGGAGGGGTATAATATTTGATATACATAAAATGATCACCCATACAAGTTGATCATTATAGCCTAAATAACGCTATGTCAAGTTTCATCATACTTCTGGTGGCTATTTGGAGAGCTCCAAGTTGTGCACGGAGAGAGAGAGAGACCGCCCCCCCATATCGGTGTGTGTGTGTGAGAGAGAGAGAGAGAGAGAGAGAGAGAGTGTGTGTGTGTGTGTGTGTGTGTGTGTGTGTGTGTGTGTGTGTGTGTGTGTGTGTGTGAGAGAGAGAGACAGAGAGAGAGAGAGAGAGAGAGGGGCGGACACAGGTTAGGCCGGCCGCTAGAGTAGTCACAGGCGATAACGTTACGTGAAGCTCCAGGGCTCCGTGAGCCCTGTTCAGCACTTAGCCGGCTGAGGGCGTGTCAGCGGGGGGAGACAGATAAGACAAGATAGGTACGATGGAACCCGTCACGCGAAATTGCGATTATGCAACAGTTCACCCTAAAACTTACACGTCAACTCAATATCATTCTAACGAGATTTTCGAGCAAAAAATTTTATTTTTCCACCAAACTTTTACCCAGCTATGAAGCTAAAAGTGACCTCAAAACCACTAGCATGAGTTGATAGCCACCAGGAACGCTAACTCGCAGAGCCCAGAGCTATGCCCAGAGCCGCTG
Organism: Protomyctophum bolini; assembly: GCF_963924005.1. Classification (NCBI taxonomy): domain Eukaryota; kingdom Metazoa; phylum Chordata; class Actinopteri; order Myctophiformes; family Myctophidae; genus Protomyctophum; species Protomyctophum bolini. Next base: position 329,086 of record NW_027665367.1, on the reverse strand, counting down.
TACGTCACAATCTAGATGCTAGCGTTAATAGCCTTAATAGCTTCCCGAGAGGCGTGTCATCCCCGCTTTAAGTATATTATTAAACTATATTATTAAACTATATTATTAAGTATATTATTAAACTATATTATTAAAGTATATTATTAAAGTATATTATTAAACTATATTATTCAACTATATTATTAAAGTATATTATTAAACTATATTATTAAACTATATTATTAAACTATATTATTAAACTATATTATTAAACTATATTATTAAACTATATTATTAAGTATATTATTAAACTATATTATTAAAGTATATTATTAAACTATATTATTAAAGTATATTATTAAAGTATATTATTAAAGTATATTATTAAACTATATTATTCAACTATATTATTAAACTATATTATTAAACTATATTATTAAACTATATTATTAAACTATATTATTAAACTATATTATTCAACTATATTATTAAAGTATATTATTAAAGTATATTATTAAACTATATTATTAAGTATATTATTAAGTATATTATTAAACTATATTATTAAAGTATATTATTAAACTATATTATTAAGTATATTATTAAGTATATTATTAAAGTATATTATTCAACTATATTATTAAAGTATATTATTAAAGTATATTATTAAAGTATATTATTAAACTATATTATTCAACTATATTATTAAACTATATTATTAAACTATATTATTAAAGTATATTATTAAACTATATTATTAAACTATATTATTCAACTATATTATTAAAGTATATTATTAAAGTATATTATTAAACTATATTATTAAGTATATTATTAAGTATATTATTAAAGTATATTATTAAAGTATATTATTAAACTATATTATTAAGTATATTATTAAGTATATTATTAAAGTATATTATTCAACTATATTATTCAACTATATTATTCAACTATATTATTAAAGTATATTATTAAAGTATATTTTTAAACTATATTATTAAGTATATTATTAAGTATATTATTAAAGTATATTATTAAACTATATTATTAAGTATTTTATTAAAGTATATTATTCAAGTATATTATTCAAGTATATTATTAAAGTATATTATTAAAGTATATTATTAAAGTATATTATTCAAGTATATTATTAAAGTATATTATTAAACTATATTATTAAGTATATTATTAAACTATATTATTAAAGTATATTATTAAGTATATTATTAAACTATATTATTAAAGTATATTAATAAACTATATTATTAAAGTATATTTTTAAAGTATATTATTAAAGTATATTATTAAAGTATATTATTAAGTATATTATTAAACTATATTATTAAACTATATTATTAAAGTATATTATTAAAGTATATTATTAAAGTATATTATTAAAGTATATTATTAAACTATATTATTAAAGTATATTATTAAAGTATATTATTAAAGTATATTATTAAAGTATATTATTAAAGTATATTATTAAAGTATAGTATTAAAGTATATTATTAAACTATATTATTAAGTATATTATTAAGTATATTATTAAGTATATTATTAAACTATATTATTAAACTATATTATTAAGTATATTATTAAACTATATTATTAAAGTATATTATTAAAGTATATTATTAAAGTATATTATTCAACTATATTATTAAACTATATTATTAAAGTATATTATTAAAGTATATTATTAAACTATATTATTCAACTATATTATTAAACTATATTATTAAACTATATTATTAAACTATATTATTAAACTATATTATTAAAGTATATTATTAAGTATATTATTAAACTATATTATTAAAGTATATTATTAAGTATATTATTAAACTATATTATTAAAGTATATTATTAAAGTATATTATTAAAGTATATTATTAAACTATATTATTAAACTATATTAATAAAGTATATTATTAAAGTATATTATTAAACTATATTATTAAACTATATTATTAAACTATATTATTAAACTATATTATTAAACTATAGTATTAAAGTATATTATTAAACTATATTATTAAACTATATTATTAAACTATATTATTAAACTATAGTATTAAACTATATTATTAAACTATATTATTAAAGTATATTATTAAAGTATATTATTAAACTATATTATTAAAGTATATTATTAAACTATATTATTAAACTATATTATTAAGTATATTATTAAACTATATTATTAAACTATATTATTAAACTATATTATTAAACTATATTATTAAGTATATTATTAAACTATATTATTAAACTATATTTTAAGTATATTATTAAACTATATTATTAAACTATATTATTAAAGTATATTATTAAACTATATTATTCAACTATATTATTAAAGTATATTATTAAACTATATTATTCAACTATAGTATTAAAGTATATTATTAAACTATATTATTAAGTATATTATTAAACTATATTATTAAACTATATTATTAAAGTATATTATTAAACTATATTATTAAACTATATTATTAAAGTATATTATTAAACTATATTATTAAACTATATTATTAAAGTATATTATTAAAGTATATTATTAAACTATATTATTAAAGTATATTATTAAAGTATATTATTAAAGTATATTATTAAAGTGTATTATTAAAGTATATTATTAAGTATATTATTAAAGTATATTATTAAAGTATATTATTAAGTATATTATTAAAGTATATTATTAAAGGATATTATTAAAGGATATTATTCAACTATATTATTAAGTATATTATTAAAGTATATTATTAAACTATATTATTAAGTATATTATTAAGTATATTATTAAAGTATATTATTAAACTATATTATTAACTATATTATTAAAGTATATTATTAAAGTATATTATTAAAGTATATTATTCAACTATATTATTAAAGTATATTATTAAAGTATATTATTAAAGTATATTATTACACTATATTATTAAAGTATATTATTAAACTATATTATTAAAGTATATTATTCAAGTATATTATTAAAGTATATTATTAAACTATATTATTAAACTATATTATTAAACTATATTATTAAAGTATATTATTAAGTATATTATTAAACTATATTATTAAACTATATTTTTAAACTATATTATTAAGTATATTATTAAGTATATTATTAAACTATATTATTAAACTATATTATTAACTATATTATTAAAGTATATTATTAAAGTATATTATTAAAGTATATTATTCAACTATATTATTAAAGTATATTATTAAAGTATATTATTAAAGTATATTATTCAAGTATATTATTAAACTATATTATTAAAGTATATTATTAAACTATATTATTAAACTATATTATTAAGTATATTATTAAAGTATATTATTAAAGTATATTATTAAAGTATATTATTAAACTATATTATTAAACTATATTATTAAAGTATAATATTAAAGTATAATATTAAAGTATATTATTAAAGTATATTATTAAAGTATATTATTAAACTATATTATTAAACTATATTATTAAACTATATTATTAAGTATATTATTAAACTATATTATTAAACTATATTATTAAAGTATATTATTAAAGTATATTATTAAAGTATATTATTAAAGTATATTATTAAAGTATATTATTAACCTTTATTATTAAACTATATTATTAAACTATATTATTAAGTATATTGTATATTATTAAAGTATATTATTAAAGTATATTATTAAGTATATTATTAAACTATATTATTAAGTATATTATTAAGTATATTATAAAGTATATTATTAAACTATATTATTAAGTATATTATTAAACTATATTATTAAAGTATATTATTATAGTATATTATTAAAGTATATTATTCAACTATATTATTAAAGTATATTATTAAAGTATATTATTAAAGTATATTATTAAAGTATATTATTAAAGTATATTATTAAAGTATATTATTAACCTTTATTATTAAACTATATTATTAAACTATATTATTAAGTATATTGTATATTATTAAAGTATATTATTAAAGTATATTATTAAGTATATTATTAAACTATATTATTAAGTATATTATTAAGTATATTATAAAGTATATTATTAAACTATATTATTAAGTATATTATTAAACTATATTATTAAAGTATATTATTATAGTATATTATTAAAGTATATTATTCAACTATATTATTAAAGTATATTATTAAAGTATATTATTAAACTATATTATTAAAGTATATTATTAAACTATATTATTAAACTATATTATTAAGTATATTATTAAAGTATATTATTAAAGTATATTATTAAAGTATATTATTAAACTATATTATTAAACTATATTATTAAACTATATTATTAAACTATATTATTAAAGTACATTATTAAAGTATATTATTAAACTATATTATTAAGTATATTATTAAAGTATATTATTAAAGTATATTATTAAACTATATTATTAAGTATATTATTAAGTATATTATTAAAGTATATTATTAAACTATATTATTAAGTATATTATTAAAGTATATTATTAAAGTATATTATTAAAGTATATTATTAAAGTATATTATTAAACTATATTATTAAACTATATTATTAAGTATATTATTAAACTATATTATTAAAGTATATTATTAAATATATATTATTAAACTATATTATTAAGTATATTATTAAACTATATTATTAAAGTATATTATTAAACTATATTATTAAAGTATATTATTCAACTATATTATTAAAGTATATTATTAAAGTATATTATTAAACTATATTATTAAGTATATTATTAAAGTATATTATTAAAGTACATTATTAAAGTATATAATTAAAGTATATTATTCAACTATATTATTAAAGTATATTATTAAAGTATATTATTAAAGTATATTATTCAACTATATTATTAAAGGATATTATTAAAGGATATTATTCAACTATATTATTAAGTATATTATTAAAGTATATTATTAAACTATATTATTAAGTATATTATTAAGTATATTATTAAAGTATATTATTAAACTATATTATTAACTATATTATTAAAGTATATTATTAAAGTATATTATTAAAGTATATTATTCAACTATATTATTAAAGTATATTATTAAAGTATATTATTAAAGTATATTATTAAAGTATATTATTAAAGTATATTATTAAGTATATTATTAAAGTATATTATTAAACTATATTATTAAACTATATTATTAAGTATATTATTAAGTATATTATTAAAGTATATTATTAAACTATATTATTAACTATATTATTAAAGTATATTATTAAAGTATATTATTAAAGTATATTATTCAACTATATTATTAAAGTATATTATTAAAGTATATTATTAAACTATATTATTAAACTATATTATTAAAGTATATTATTCAAGTATATTATTAAAGTATATTATTAAAGTATATTATTAAAGTATATTATTAAACTATATTATTAAACTATAATATTAAGTATATTATTAAACTATATTATTAAACTATATTTTTAAACTATATTATTAAGTATATTATTAAGTATATTATTAAAGTATATTTTTAAACTATATTATTAAGTATATTATTAAAGTATATTATTAAAGTATATTATTAAAGTATATTATTCAACTATATTATTAAAGTATATTATTAAAGTATATTATTAAAGTATATTATTAAAGTATATTATTAAAGTATATTATTAAAGTATATTATTAAAGTATATTATTAAAGTATATTATTCAAGTATATTATTAAAGTATATTATTAAAGTATATTATTAAAGTATATTATTAAAGTATATTATTAAGTATATTATTAAACTATATTATTAAACTATATTATTAAGTATATTATTAAGTATATTAAAGTATATTATTAAAGTATATTATTAAAGTATATTATTAAAGTATATTATTAAAGTATATTATTAAAGTATATTATTAAGTATATTATTAAGTATATTATTAAAGTATATTATTAAAGTATATTATTAAAGTATATTATTAAGTATATTATTAAAGTATATTATTAAAGTATATTATTAAAGTATATTATTAAGTATATTATTAAGTATATTATTAAACTATATTATTAAGTATATTATTAAACTATATTATTAAACTATATTATTAAACTATATTATTAAACTATATTATTAAACTATATTATTAAGTATATTATTAAAGTATATTATTAAAGTATATTATAAAGTATATTATTAAGTATATTATTAAAGTATATTTTTTAAAGTATATTATTAAAGTATATTATTAAAGTATATTATTAAAGTATATTATTAAACTATATTATTAAGTATATTATTAAACTATATTATTAAACTATATTATTAAGTATATTATTAAACTATATTATTAAAGTATATTATTAAAGTATATTATTAAAGTATATTATTAAACTATATTATTAAAGTATATTATTAAACTATATTATTAAGTATATTATTAAACTATATTATTAAAGTATATTAATAAAGTATATTAATAAACTATATTATTAAACTATAGTATTAAAGTATATTATTAAACTATATTATTAAAGTATATTATTAAACTATATTATTAAAGTATATTTTTAAACTATATTATTAAGTATATTATTAAGTATATTATTAAAGTATATTATTAAACTATATTATTAACTATATTATTAAACTATATTATTAAAGTATATTATTAAAGTATATTATTCAACTATATTATTAAAGTATATTATTAAAGTATATTATTAAAGTATATTATTCAAGTATATTATTAAACTATATTATTAAACTATATTATTAAACTATATTATTAAACTATATTATTAAGTATATTATTAAAGTATATTATTAAAGTATATTATTAAAGTATATTATTAAACTATATTATTAAACTATATTATTAAAGTATAATATTAAAGTATAATATTAAAGTATATTATTAAAGTATATTATTAAAGTATATTATTAAACTATATTATTAAACTATATTATTAAACTATATTATTAACCTTTATTATTAAACTATATTATTAAACTATATTATTAAGTATATTGTATATTATTAAAGTATATTATTAAAGTATATTATTAAGTATATTATTAAACTATATTATTAAGTATATTATTAAGTATATTATAAAGTATATTATTAAACTATATTATTAAGTATATTATTAAACTATATTATTAAAGTATATTATTATAGTATATTATTAAAGTATATTATTCAACTATATTATTAAAGTATATTATTAAAGTATATTATTAAAGTATATTATTAAAGTATATTATTAAAGTATATTATTAAAGTATATTATTAAAGTATATTATTAACCTTTATTATTAAACTATATTATTAAAGTATATTATTAAGTATATTGTATATTATTAAAGTATATTATTAAAGTATATTATTAAGTATATTATTAAACTATATTATTAAGTATATTATTAAGTATATTATAAAGTATATTATTAAACTATATTATTAAGTATATTATTAAACTATATTATTAAAGTATATTATTATAGTATATTATTAAAGTATATTATTCAACTATATTATTAAAGTATATTATTAAAGTATATTATTAAACTATATTATTAAAGTATATTATTAAACTATATTATTAAACTATATTATTAAGTATATTATTAAAGTATATTATTAAAGTATATTATTAAAAAAGTATATTATTCAACTATATTATTAAAGTATATTATTAAACTATATTATTAAACTATATTATTAAAGTATATTATTCAAGTATATTATTAAAGTATATTATTAAACTATATTATTAAAGTATATTATTAAACTATATTATTAAAGTATATTATTAAGTGTATTATTAAACTATATTATTAAACTATATTATTAAGTATATTATTAAGTATATTAAAGTATATTATTAAAGTATATTATTAAAGTATATTATTAAAGTATATTATTAAAGTATATTATTAAGTATATTATTAAACTATATTATTAAACTATATTATTAAACTATATTATTAAAGTATATTATTAAACTATATTATTAAACTATATTATTAAACTATATTATTAAGTATATTATTAAACTATATTATTAAGTATATTATTAAAGTATATTATTAAAGTATATTATTAAGTATATTATTAAGTATATTATTAAAGTATATTTTTTAAAGTATATTATTAAACTATATTATTAAAGTATATTATTAAACTATATTATTAAACTATATTATTAAACTATATTATTAAGTATATTATTAAACTATATTATTAAAGTATATTATTAAAGTATATTATTAAAGTATATTATTAAACTATATTAATAACTATATTATTAAAGTATATTATTAAAGTATATTATTAAAGTATATTATTAAGTATATTATTAAACTATATTATTAAAGTATATTATTAAACTATATTATTAAACTATATTATTAAACTATATTATTAAAGTATATTATTAAACTATATTATTAAGTATATTATTAAACTATATTATTAAAGTATATTATTAAACTATAGTATAAAGTATATTATTAAAGTATATTATTAAAGTATATTATTAAAGTATATTATTAAACTATATTATTAAGTATATTATTAAAGTATATTATTAAACTATATTATTAAACTATATTATTAAGTATATTATTAAGTATATTATTAAAGTATATTATTAAACTATATTATTAACTATATTATTAAAGTATATTATTAAAGTATATTATTAAACTATATTATTAAACTATATTATTAAGTATATTATTAAAGTATATTATTAAACTATATTATTAAGTATATTATTAAGTATATTATTAAACTATATTATTAAACTATATTATTAAGTATATTATTAAAGTATATTATTAAAGTATATTATTAAAGTATAGTATTCAACTATATTATTAAAGTATATTATTAAAGTATATTATTAAACTATATTATTAAACTATATTATTAAACTATATTATTAAACTATATTATTAAAGTATATTATTAAGTATATTATTAAACTATATTATTAAACTATATTATTAAAGTATATTATTAAAGTATATTATTAAAGTATATTATTAAAGTATATTATTAAACTATATTATTAAGTATATTATTAAGTATATTATTAAACTATATTATTAAACTATATTATTAAGTATATTATTAAACTATATTATTAAAGTATATTATTAAACTATATTATTAAAGTATATTATTAAGTATATTATTAAACTATATTATTAAACTATATTATTAAGTATATTATTAAGTATATTAAAGTATATTATTAAAGTATATTATTAAGTATATTATTAAGTATATTATTAAAGTATATTATTAAAGTATATTATTAAAGTATATTATTAAGTATATTATTAAAGTATATTATTAAAGTATATTATTAAAGTATATTATTAAGTATATTATTAAGTATATTATTAAGTATATTATTAAACTATATTATTAAGTATATTATTAAACTATATTATTAAACTATATTATTAAACTATATTATTAAACTATATTATTAAACTATATTATTAAGTATATTATTAAAGTATATTATTAAAGTATATTATTAAACTATATTATTAAACTATATTATTAAGTATATTATTAAAGTATATTATTAAAGTATATTATTAAGTATATTATTAAGTATATTATTAAAGTATATTTTTTAAAGTATATTATTAAAGTATATTATTAAAGTATATTATTAAAGTATATTATTAAACTATATTATTAAGTATATTATTAAACTATATTATTAAACTATATTATTAAGTATATTATTAAACTATATTATTAAACTATATTATTAAACTATATTATTAAAGTATATTATTAAAGTATATTATTAAAGTATAATATTAAAGTATATTATTAAAGTATATTATTAAAGTATATTATTAAAGTATATTATTAAAGTATATTATTAAACTATATTATTAAACTATATTATTAAGTATATTATTAAACTATATTATTAAACTATATTATTAAAGTATATTATTAAAGTATATTATTAAAGTATATTATTAAAGTATATTATTAAACTATATTATTAAAGTATATTATTAAAGTATATTATTAACCTTTATTATTAAACTATATTATTAAACTATATTATTAAACTATATTATTAAGTATATTGTATATTATTAAAGTATATTATTAAAGTATATTATTAAGTATATTATTAAACTATATTATTAAGTATATTATAAAGTATATTATAAAGTATATTATTAAACTATATTATTAAGTATATTATTAAACTATATTATTAAAGTATATTATTATAGTATATTATTAAAGTATATTATTCAACTATATTATTAAAGTATATTATTAAAGTATATTATTAAACTATATTATTAAAGTATATTATTAAACTATATTATTAAACTATATTATTAAGTATATTATTAAAGTATATTATTAAAGTATATTATTAAAGTATATTATTAAACTATATTATTAAGTATATTATTAAGTATATTATTAAAGTATATTATTAAACTATATTATTAAACTATATTATTAAAGTATATTATTAAAGTATATTATTAAAGTATATTATTAAAGTATATTATTAAACTATATTATTAAACTATATTATTAAAGTATATTATTAAAGTATATTATTAAAGTATATTATTAAACTATATTATTAAACTATATTATTAAAGTATATTATTAAAGTACATTATTAAAGTATATTATTAAACTATATTATTAAGTATATTATTAAAGTATATTATTAAAGTATATTATTAAACTATATTATTAAGTATATTATTAAGTATATTATTAAAGTATATTATTAAACTATATTATTAAGTATATTATTAAAGTATATTATTAAAGTATATTATTAAAGTATATTATTAAACTATATTATTAAAGTATATTATTAAAGTATATTATTAAAGTATATTATTAAACTATATTATTAAACTATATTATTAAGTATATTATTAAACTATATTATTAAAGTATATTATTAAATATATATTATTAAACTATATTATTAAGTATATTATTAAACTATATTATTAAAGTATATTATTAAACTATATTATTAAAGTATATTATTCAACTATATTATTAAAGTATATTATTAAAGTATATTATTAAACTATATTATTAAGTATATTATTAAAGTATATTATTAAAGTATATTATTAAAGTATATAATTAAAGTATATTATTCAACTATATTATTAAAGGATATTATTAAAGGATATTATTCAACTATATTATTAAGTATATTATTAAAGTATATTATTAAACTATATTATTAAGTATATTATTAAGTATATTATTAAAGTATATTATTAAACTATATTATTAACTATATTATTAAAGTATATTATTAAAGTATATTATTAAAGTATATTATTCAACTATATTATTAAAGTATATTATTAAAGTATATTATTAAAGTATATTATTAAAGTATATTATTAAAGTATATTATTAAACTATATTATTAAGTATATTATTAAAGTATATTATTAAACTATATTATTAAACTATATTATTAAGTATATTATTAAGTATATTATTAAAGTATATTATTAAACTATATTATTAACTATATTATTAAAGTATATTATTAAAGTATATTATTAAACTATATTATTAAACCATATTATTAAACTATATTATTAAAGTATATTATTCAAGTATATTATTAAACTATATTATTAAACTATATTATTAAACTATATTATTAAACTATATTATTAAGTATATTATTAAACTATATTATTAAACTATATTTTTAAACTATATTATTAAGTATATTATTAAGTATATTATTAAAGTATATTATTAAACTATATTATTAACTATATTATTAAAGTATATTATTAAAGTATATTATTAAAGTATATTATTCAACTATATTATTAAAGTATATTATTAAAGTATTTATTAAAGTATATTATTAAAGTATATTATTAAAGTATATTATTAAAGTATATTATTAAAGTATATTATTAAGTATATTATTAAGTATATTATTAAAGTATATTATTAAAGTATATTATTAAAGTATATTATTAAGTATATTATTAAAGTATATTATTAAAGTATATTATTAAGTATATTATTAAGTATATTATTAAAGTATATTATTAAAGTATATTATTAAAGTATATTATTAAGTATATTATTAAAGTATATTATTAAAGTATATTATTAAAGTATATTATTAAGTATATTATTAAGTATATTATTAAAGTATATTATTAAAGTATATTATTAAACTATATTATTAAGTATATTATTAAAGTATATTATTAAAGTATATTATTAAAGTATATTATTCAACTATATTATTAAAGGATATTATTAAAGGATATTATTCAACTATATTATTAAGTATATTATTAAAGTATATTATTAAACTATATTATTAAGTATATTATTAAGTATATTATTAAAGTATATTATTAAACTATATTATTAACTATATTATTAAAGTATATTATTAAAGTATATTATTAAAGTATATTATTCAACTATATTATTAAAGTATATTATTAAAGTATATTATTAAAGTATATTATTAAAGTATATTATTAAAGTATATTATTAAAGTATATTATTAAGTATATTATTAAAGTATATTATTAAACTATATTATTAAACTATATTATTAAGTATATTATTAAGTATATTATTAAAGTATATTATTAAACTATATTATTAACTATATTATTAAAGTATATTATTAAAGTATATTATTAAAGTATATTATTCAACTATATTATTAAAGTATATTATTAAAGTATATTATTAAACTATATTATTAAACTATATTATTAAAGTATATTATTCAAGTATATTATTAAAGTATATTATTAAAGTATATTATTAAAGTATATTATTAAACTATATTATTAAACTATATTATTAAGTATATTATTAAACTATATTATTAAACTATATTTTTAAACTATATTATTAAGTATATTATTAAGTATATTATTAAAGTATATTATTAAACTATATTATTAACTATATTATTAAAGTATATTATTAAAGTATATTATTAAAGTATATTATTCAACTATATTATTAAAGTATATTATTAAAGTATATTATTAAAGTATATTATTAAAGTATATTATTCAAGTATATTATTAAAGTATATTATTAAAGTATATTATTAAAGTATATTATTAAAGTATATTATTAAGTATATTATTAAACTATATTATTAAACTATATTATTAAGTATATTATTAAGTATATTAAAGTATATTATTAAAGTATATTATTAAAGTATATTATTAAAGTATATTATTAAAGTATATTATTAAAGTATATTATTAAGTATATTATTAAACTATATTATTAAAGTATATTATTAAACTATATTATTAAACTATATTATTAAACTATATTATTAAAGTATATTATTAAACTATATTATTAAGTATATTATTAAACTATATTATTAAAGTATATTATTAAACTATAGTATAAAGTATATTATTAAAGTATATTATTAAAGTATATTATTAAAGTATATTATTAAACTATATTATTAAGTATATTATTAAAGTATATTATTAAACTATATTATTAAACTATATTATTAAGTATATTATTAAGTATATTATTAAAGTATATTATTAAACTATATTATTAACTATATTATTAAAGTATATTATTAAAGTATATTATTAAACTATATTATTAAACTATATTATTAAGTATATTATTAAAGTATATTATTAAACTATATTATTAAGTATATTATTAAGTATATTATTAAACTATATTATTAAACTATATTATTAAGTATATTATTAAAGTATATTATTAAAGTATATTATTAAAGTATATTATTAAAGTATAGTATTCAACTATATTATTAAAGTATATTATTAAAGTATATTATTAAACTATATTAATAAACTATATTATTAAACTATATTATTAAACTATATTATTAAAGTATATTATTAAGTATATTATTAAACTATATTATTAAACTATATTATTAAAGTATATTATTAAAGTATATTATTAAAGTATATTATTAAAGTATATTATTAAACTATATTATTAAGTATATTATTAAGTATATTATTAAACTATATTATTAAACTATATTATTAAGTATATTATTAAACTATATTATTAAAGTATATTATTAAACTATATTATTAAAGTATATTATTAAGTATATTATTAAACTATATTATTAAACTATATTATTAAGTATATTATTAAGTATATTAAAGTATATTATTAAAGTATATTATTAAGTATATTATTAAGTATATTATTAAAGTATATTATTAAAGTATATTATTAAAGTATATTATTAAGTATATTATTAAAGTATATTATTAAAGTATATTATTAAAGTATATTATTAAGTATATTATTAAGTATATTATTAAACTATATTATTAAGTATATTATTAAACTATATTATTAAACTATATTATTAAACTATATTATTAAACTATATTATTAAACTATATTATTAAGTATATTATTAAAGTATATTATTAAAGTATATTATTAAACTATATTATTAAACTATATTATTAAGTATATTATTAAAGTATATTATTAAAGTATATTATTAAGTATATTATTAAGTATATTATTAAAGTATATTTTTTAAAGTATATTATTAAAGTATATTATTAAAGTATATTATTAAAGTATATTATTAAACTATATTATTAAGTATATTATTAAACTATATTATTAAACTATATTATTAAGTATATTATTAAACTATATTATTAAACTATATTATTAAACTATATTATTAAAGTATATTATTAAAGTATATTATTAAAGTATAATATTAAAGTATATTATTAAAGTATATTATTAAAGTATATTATTAAAGTATATTATTAAAGTATATTATTAAACTATATTATTAAACTATATTATTAAGTATATTATTAAACTATATTATTAAACTATATTATTAAAGTATATTATTAAAGTATATTATTAAAGTATATTATTAAAGTATATTATTAAACTATATTATTAAAGTATATTATTAAAGTATATTATTAACCTTTATTATTAAACTATATTATTAAACTATATTATTAAACTATATTATTAAGTATATTGTATATTATTAAAGTATATTATTAAAGTATATTATTAAGTATATTATTAAACTATATTATTAAGTATATTATTAAGTATATTATAAAGTATATTATTAAACTATATTATTAAGTATATTATTAAACTATATTATTAAAGTATATTATTATAGTATATTATTAAAGTATATTATTCAACTATATTATTAAAGTATATTATTAAAGTATATTATTAAACTATATTATTAAAGTATATTATTAAACTATATTATTAAACTATATTATTAAGTATATTATTAAAGTATATTATTAAAGTATATTATTAAAGTATATTATTAAACTATATTATTAAGTATATTATTAAGTATATTATTAAAGTATATTATTAAACTATATTATTAAACTATATTATTAAAGTATATTATTAAAGTATATTATTAAAGTATATTATTAAAGTATATTATTAAACTATATTATTAAACTATATTATTAAAGTATATTATTAAAGTATATTATTAAAGTATATTATTAAACTATATTATTAAACTATATTATTAAAGTATATTATTAAAGTACATTATTAAAGTATATTATTAAACTATATTATTAAGTATATTATTAAAGTATATTATTAAACTATATTATTAAGTATATTATTAAGTATATTATTAAAGTATATTATTAAACTATATTATTAAGTATATTATTAAAGTATATTATTAAAGTATATTATTAAAGTATATTATTAAACTATATTATTAAAGTATATTATTAAAGTATATTATTAAAGTATATTATTAAACTATATTATTAAACTATATTATTAAGTATATTATTAAACTATATTATTAAAGTATATTATTAAATATATATTATTAAACTATATTATTAAGTATATTATTAAACTATATTATTAAAGTATATTATTAAACTATATTATTAAAGTATATTATTCAACTATATTATTAAAGTATATTATTAAAGTATATTATTAAACTATATTATTAAGTATATTATTAAAGTATATTATTAAAGTATATTATTAAAGTATATAATTAAAGTATATTATTCAACTATATTATTAAAGGATATTATTAAAGGATATTATTCAACTATATTATTAAGTATATTATTAAAGTATATTATTAAACTATATTATTAAGTATATTATTAAGTATATTATTAAAGTATATTATTAAACTATATTATTAACTATATTATTAAAGTATATTATTAAAGTATATTATTAAAGTATATTATTCAACTATATTATTAAAGTATATTATTAAAGTATATTATTAAAGTATATTATTAAAGTATATTATTAAAGTATATTATTAAACTATATTATTAAGTATATTATTAAAGTATATTATTAAACTATATTATTAAACTATATTATTAAGTATATTATTAAGTATATTATTAAAGTATATTATTAAACTATATTATTAACTATATTATTAAAGTATATTATTAAAGTATATTATTAAACTATATTATTAAACCATATTATTAAACTATATTATTAAAGTATATTATTCAAGTATATTATTAAACTATATTATTAAACTATATTATTAAACTATATTATTAAACTATATTATTAAGTATATTATTAAACTATATTATTAAACTATATTTTTAAACTATATTATTAAGTATATTATTAAGTATATTATTAAAGTATATTATTAAACTATATTATTAACTATATTATTAAAGTATATTATTAAAGTATATTATTAAAGTATATTATTCAACTATATTATTAAAGTATATTATTAAAGTATATTATTAAAGTATATTATTAAAGTATATTATTAAAGTATATTATTAAAGTATATTATTAAGTATATTATTAAAGTATATTATTAAAGTATATTATTAAAGTATATTATTAAGTATATTATTAAAGTATATTATTAAAGTATATTATTAAGTATATTATTAAGTATATTATTAAAGTATATTATTAAAGTATATTATTAAAGTATATTATTAAGTATATTATTAAAGTATATTATTAAAGTATATTATTAAAGTATATTATTAAGTATATTATTAAGTATATTATTAAAGTATATTATTAAAGTATATTATTAAACTATATTATTAAGTATATTATTAAAGTATATTATTAAAGTATATTATTAAAGTATATTATTAAAGTATATTATTCAACTATATTATTAAAGGATATTATTAAAGGATATTATTCAACTATATTATTAAGTATATTATTAAAGTATATTATTAAACTATATTATTAAGTATATTATTAAGTATATTATTAAAGTATATTATTAAACTATATTATTAACTATATTATTAAAGTATATTATTAAAGTATATTATTAAAGTATATTATTCAACTATATTATTAAAGTATATTATTAAAGTATATTATTAAAGTATATTATTAAAGTATATTATTAAAGTATATTATTAAAGTATATTATTAAGTATATTATTAAAGTATATTATTAAACTATATTATTAAACTATATTATTAAGTATATTATTAAGTATATTATTAAAGTATATTATTAAACTATATTATTAACTATATTATTAAAGTATATTATTAAAGTATATTATTAAAGTATATTATTCAACTATATTATTAAAGTATATTATTAAAGTATATTATTAAACTATATTATTAAACTATATTATTAAGTATATTATTAAGTATATTATTAAAGTATATTATTAAACTATATTATTAACTATATTATTAAAGTATATTATTAAAGTATATTATTAAAGTATATTATTCAACTATATTATTAAAGTATATTATTAAAGTATATTATTAAAGTATATTATTCAAGTATATTATTCAAGTATATTATTAAAGTATATTATTAAAGTATATTATTAAAGTATATTATTAAAGTATATTATTAAGTATATTATTAAACTATATTATTAAACTATATTATTAAGTATATTATTAAGTATATTAAAGTATATTATTAAAGTATATTATTAAAGTATATTATTAAAGTATATTATTAAAGTATATTATTAAGTATATTATTAAGTATATTATTAAAGTATATTATTAAAGTATATTATTAAAGTATATTATTAAGTATATTATTAAAGTATATTATTAAAGTATATTATTAAAGTATATTATTAAGTATATTATTAAGTATATTATTAAACTATATTATTAAGTATATTATTAAACTATATTATTAAACTATATTATTAAACTATATTATTAAACTATATTATTAAACTATATTATTAAGTATATTATTAAAGTATATTATTAAAGTATATTATAAAGTATATTATTAAGTATATTATTAAAGTATATTTTTTAAAGTATATTATTAAAGTATATTATTAAAGTATATTATTAAACTATATTATTAAGTATATTATTAAACTATATTATTAAGTATATTATTAAACTATATTATTAAACTATATTATTAAAGTATATTATTAAACTATATTATTAAACTATATTATTAAAGTATATTATTAAACTATATTATTATGTATATTATTAAACTATATTATTAAAGTATATTAATAAAGTATATTAATAAACTATATTATTAAACTATAGTATTAAAGTATATTATTAAACTATATTATTAAAGTATATTATTAAACTATATTATTAAAGTATATTATTAAACTATATTATTAAAGTATATTATTAAACTATATTATTAAAGTATATTATTAAAGTATATCATTAAACTATATTATTAAAGTATATTATTAAAGTATATTATTAAACTATATTATTAAACTATATTATTAAACTATATTATTAAGTATATTATTAAACTATATTATTAAACTATATTATTAAGTATATTATTAAACTATATTATTAAAGTATATTATTAAAGTATATTATTAAAGTATATTATTAAACTATATTATTAAAGTATATTATTAAACTATATTATTAAAGTATATTAATAAAGTATATTAATAAACTATATTATTAAAGTATATTATTAAAGTATATTATTAAACTATATTATTAAACTATAGTATTAAAGTATATTATTAAACTATATTATTAAAGTATATTATTAAACTATATTATTAAAGTATATTATTAAACTATATTATTAAAGTATATTATTAAACTATATTATTAAAGTATATTATTAAAGTATATTATTAAACTATATTATTAAACTATATTATTAAACTATATTATTAAACTATATTATTAAACTATATTATTAAGTATATTATTAAACTATATTATTAAACTATATTATTAAAGTATATTTTTAAAGTATATTATTATTATTAAAGTATATTATTAAACTATATTATTCAACTATATTATTAAACTATATTATTAAAGTATATTATTAAACTATAGTATTAAAGTATATTATTAACCTATATTATTAAGTATATTATTAAACTATATTATTAAGTATATTATTAAGTATATTAATAAAGTATATTATTAAACTATATTATTAAGTATATTATTAAACTATATTATTCAACTATATTATTAAAGTATATTATTAAAGTATATTATTAAACTATATTATTAAAGTATATTATTAAAGTATATTATTAAAGTATATTATTAAAGTATATTATTAAAGTATATTATTAAGTATATTATTAAAGTATATTATTAAAGGATATTATTAAAGGATATTATTCAACTATATTATTAAGTATATTATTAAACTATATTATTAAACTATATTATTAAGTATATTATTAACTATATTATTAAAGTATATTATTAAACTATATTATTAACTATATTATTAAAGTATATTATTAAAGTATATTATTCAACTATATTATTAAAGTATATTATTGAAGTATATTATTAAACTATATTATTAAACTATATTATTAAAGTATATTATTAAAGTATATTATTAAAGTATATTATTAAGTATAATATTAAAGTATATTATTAAACTATATTATTAAGTATATTATTAAGTATATTATTAAAGTATATTATTAAAGTATATTATTAACTATATTATTAAAGTATATTATTAAAGTATATTATTAAAGTATATTATTCAACTATATTATTAAAGTATATTATTAAAGTATATTATTCAACTATATTATTCAACTATATTATTAAAGTATATTATTAAAGTATATTATTCAACTATATTATTAAAGTATATTATTAAAGTATATTATTAAACTATATTATTAAACAATATTATTAAAGTATATTATTAAGTATATTATTAAACTATATTATTAAACTATATTATTAAACTATATTATTAAGTATATTATTAAGTATATTAAAGTATATTAAAGTATATTATTAAAGTATATTATTAAAGTATATTATTAAAGTATATTATTAAAGTATATTATTAAAGTATATTATTAAGTATATTATTAAGTATATTATTAAAGTATATTATTAAAGTATATTATTAAAGTATATTATTAAGTATATTATTAAGTATATTATTAAAGTATATTATTAAACTATATTATTAACTATATTATTAAAGTATATTATTAAAGTATATTATTAAAGTATATTATTCAACTATATTATTAAAGTATATTATTAAACTATATTATTAAACTATATTATTAAAGTATATTATTCAAGTATATTATTAAAGTATATTATTAAACTATATTATTAAAGTATATTATTAAACTATATTATTAAAGTATATTATTAAGTGTATTATTAAACTATATTATTAAACTATATTATTAAGTATATTATTAAGTATATTAAAGTATATTATTAAAGTATATTATTAAAGTATATTATTAAAGTATATTATTAAAGTATATTATTAAAGTATATTATTAAAGTATATTATTAAGTATATTATTAAACTATATTATTAAACTATATTATTAAAGTATATTATTAAACTATATTATTAAACTATATTATTAAACTATATTATTAAGTATATTATTAAACTATATTATTAAACTATATTATTAAGTATATTATTAAAGTATATTATTAAAGTATATTATTAAGTATATTATTAAGTATATTATTAAAGTATATTTTTTAAAGTATATTATTAAACTATATTATTAAAGTATATTATTAAAGTATATTATTAAAGTATATTATTAAACTATATTATTAAGTATATTATTAAACTATATTATTAAACTATATTATTAAGTATATTATTAAGTATATTATTAAACTATATTATTAAAGTATATTATTAAACTATATTATTAAACTATATTATTAACTATATTATTAAAGTATATTATTAAAGTATATTATTAAGTATATTATTAAACTATATTATTAAAGTATATTATTAAAGTATATTATTAAACTATATTATTAAACTATATTATTAAAGTATATTATTAAACTATATTATTAAGTATATTATTCAACTATATTATTAAAGTATATTATTAAAGTATATTATTAAAGTATATTATTAAACTATATTATTAAAGTATATTATTAAAGTATATTATTAAAGTATATTATTAAAGTATATTATTAAAGTATATTATTAAGTATATTATTAAACTATATTATTAAGTATATTATTAAGTATATTATTAAAGTATATTATTAAAGTATATTATTAACTATATTATTAAAGTATATTATTAAAGTATATTATTCAACTATATTATTAAAGTATATTATTAAAGTATATTATTAAACTATATTATTCAACTATATTATTAAAGTATATTATTAAAGTATATTATAAACTATATTATTAAACTATATTATTAAAGTATATTATTAAACTATATTATTAAACTATATTATTAAAGTATATTATTAAGTATATTATTAAACTATATTATTAAACTATATTATTAAAGTATATTATTAAGTATATTATTAAGTATATTAAAGTATATTAAAGTATATTATTAAAGTATATTATTAAAGTATATTATTAAAGTATATTATTAAAGTATATTATTAAGTATATTATTAAGTATATTTTTAAAGTATATTATTAAAGTATATTATTAAGTATATTATTAAGTATATTATTAAAGTATATTATTAAACTATATTATTAACTATATTATTAAAGTATATTATTAAAGTATATTATTCAACTATATTATTAAAGTATATTATTAAAGTATATTATTAAACTATATTATTAAAGTATATTATTCAAGTATATTATTAAAGTATATTATTAAAGTATATTATTAAACTATATTATTAAAGTATATTATTAAACTATATTATTAAAGTATATTATTAAGTGTATTATTAAACTATATTATTAAACTATATTATTAAGTATATTATTAAGTATATTAAAGTATATTATTAAATTATATTATTAAAGTATATTATTAAAGTATATTATTAAAGTATATTATTAAGTATATTATTAAGTATATTATTAAAGTATATTATTAAAGTATATTATTAAAGTATATTATTAAAGTATATTATTAAGTATATTATTAAAGTATATTATTAAAGTATATTATTAAAGTATATTATTAAAGTATATTATTAAAGTATATTATTAAAGTATATTATTAAAGTATATTATTAAAGTATATTATTAAAGTATATTATTAAGTATATTATTAAACTATATTATTAAACTATATTATTAAAGTATATTATTAAACTATATTATTAAACTATATTATTAAACTATATTATTAAGTATATTATTAAACTATATTATTAAACTATATTATTAAGTATATTATTAAAGTATATTATTAAAGTATATTATTAAGTATATTATTAAGTATATTATTAAAGTATATTTTTTAAAGTATATTATTAAACTATATTATTAAAGTATATTATTAAAGTATATTATTAAAGTATATTATTAAACTATATTATTAAGTATATTATTAAACTATATTATTAAACTATATTATTAAGTATATTATTAAGTATATTATTAAACTATATTATTAAAGTATATTATTAAACTATATTATTAAACTATATTATTAACTATATTATTAAAGTATATTATTAAAGTATATTATTAAGTATATTATTAAACTATATTATTAAAGTATATTATTAAAGTATATTATTAAACTATATTATTAAACTATATTATTAAACTATATTATTAAAGTATATTATTAAACTATATTATTAAGTATATTATTCAACTATATTATTAAAGTATATTATTAAAGTATATTATTAAAGTATATTATTAAACTATATTATTAAAGTATATTATTAAAGTATATTATTAAAGTATATTATTAAAGTATATTATTAAAGTATATTATTAAGTATATTATTAAACTATATTATTAAGTATATTATTAAGTATATTATTAAAGTATATTATTAAAGTATATTATTAACTATATTATTAAAGTATATTATTAAAGTATATTATTCAACTATATTATTAAAGTATATTATTAAAGTATATTATTAAACTATATTATTCAACTATATTATTAAAGTATATTATTAAAGTATATTATAAACTATATTATTAAACTATATTATTAAAGTATATTATTAAACTATATTATTAAACTATATTATTAAAGTATATTATTAAGTATATTATTAAACTATATTATTAAACTATATTATTAAAGTATATTATTAAGTATATTATTAAGTATATTAAAGTATATTAAAGTATATTATTAAAGTATATTATTAAAGTATATTATTAAAGTATATTATTAAAGTATATTATTAAGTATATTATTAAGTATATTTTTAAAGTATATTATTAAAGTATATTATTAAGTATATTATTAAGTATATTATTAAAGTATATTATTAAACTATATTATTAACTATATTATTAAAGTATATTATTAAAGTATATTATTCAACTATATTATTAAAGTATATTATTAAAGTATATTATTAAACTATATTATTAAAGTATATTATTCAAGTATATTATTAAAGTATATTATTAAAGTATATTATTAAACTATATTATTAAAGTATATTATTAAACTATATTATTAAAGTATATTATTAAGTGTATTATTAAACTATATTATTAAACTATATTATTAAGTATATTATTAAGTATATTAAAGTATATTATTAAATTATATTATTAAAGTATATTATTAAAGTATATTATTAAAGTATATTATTAAGTATATTATTAAGTATATTATTAAAGTATATTATTAAAGTATATTATTAAAGTATATTATTAAAGTATATTATTAAGTATATTATTAAAGTATATTATTAAAGTATATTATTAAAGTATATTATTAAGTATATTTTTAAGTATATTATTAAGTATATTATTAAGTATATTATTAAACTATATTATTAAGTATATTATTAAACTATATTATTAAAGTATATTATTAAACTATATTATTAAACTATATTATTAAGTATATTATTAAAGTATATTATTAAAGTATATTATTAAACTATATTATTAAGTATATTATTAAACTATATTATTAAAGTATATTAATAAAGTATATTAATACACTATATTATTAAACTATATTATTAAAGTATATTATTAAAGTATATTATTAAAGTATATTATTAAGTATATTATTAAACTATATTATTAAAGTATATTATTAAAGTATATTATTCAAGTATATTATTAAACTATATTATTAAACTATATTATTAAACTATATTATTAAAGTATATTATTAAACTATATTATTAAGTATATTATTAAACTATATTATTAAACTATATTATTAAGTATATTATTAAAGTATATTATTAAAGTATATTATTAAGTATATTATTAAGTATATTATTAAAGTATATTATTAAAGTATATTATTAAAGTATATTATTCAAGTATATTATTAAACTATATTATTAAACTATATTATTAAAGTATATTATTAAACTATATTATTAAGTATATTATTAAACTATATTATTAAACTATATTATTAAGTATATTATTAAAGTATATTATTAAAGTATATTATTAAGTATATTATTAAGTATATTATTAAAGTATATTTTTTAAAGTATATTATTAAAGTATATTATTAAAGTATATTATTAAAGTACATTATTAAAGTATATTATTAAAGTATATTATTAAACTATATTATTAAAGTATATTATTAAACTATATTATTAAAGTATATTATTAAAGTATATTATTAAACTATATTATTAAACTATATTATTAAACTATATTATTAAAGTATATTATTAAACTATATTATTAAGTATATTATTAAAGTATATTATTAAAGTATATTATTAAACTATATTATTAAAGTATATTATTAAACTATATTATTAAGTATATTATTAAACTATATTATTAAAGTATATTATTAAACTATATTATTAAGTATATTATTAAACTATATTATTAAAGTATATTATTAAACTATATTATTAAACTATAGTATAAAGTATATTATTAAAGTATATTATTAAAGTATATTATTAAAGTATATTATTAAAGTATATTATTAAACTATATTATTAAACTATATTATTAAAGTATATTATTAAACTATATTATTAAACTATATTATTAAGTATATTATTAAACTATATTATTAAAGTATATTATTAAACTATATTATTAAAGTATATTATTAAACTATATTATTAAGTATGTTATTAAAGTATATTATTAAACTATATTATTAAGTATATTATTAAGTATATTAAAGTATATTAAAGTATATTATTAAAGTATATTATTAAAGTATATTATTAAAGTATATTATTAAAGTATATTATTAAGTATATTATTAAGTATATTTTTAAAGTATATTATTAAAGTATATTATTAAGTATATTATTAAGTATATTATTAAAGTATATTATTAAACTATATTATTAACTATATTATTAAAGTATATTATTAAAGTATATTATTCAACTATATTATTAAAGTATATTATTAAAGTATATTATTAAACTATATTATTAAAGTATATTATTCAAGTATATTATTAAAGTATATTATTAAAGTATATTATTAAACTATATTATTAAAGTATATTATTAAACTATATTATTAAAGTATATTATTAAGTGTATTATTAAACTATATTATTAAACTATATTATTAAGTATATTATTAAGTATATTAAAGTATATTATTAAATTATATTATTAAAGTATATTATTAAAGTATATTATTAAAGTATATTATTAAGTATATTATTAAGTATATTATTAAAGTATATTATTAAAGTATATTATTAAAGTATATTATTAAAGTATATTATTAAGTATATTATTAAAGTATATTATTAAAGTATATTATTAAAGTATATTATTAAGTATATTTTTAAGTATATTATTAAGTATATTATTAAGTATATTATTAAACTATATTATTAAGTATATTATTAAACTATATTATTAAAGTATATTATTAAACTATATTATTAAACTATATTATTAAGTATATTATTAAAGTATATTATTAAAGTATATTATTAAACTATATTATTAAGTATATTATTAAACTATATTATTAAAGTATATTAATAAAGTATATTAATACACTATATTATTAAACTATATTATTAAAGTATATTATTAAAGTATATTATTAAAGTATATTATTAAGTATATTATTAAACTATATTATTAAAGTATATTATTAAAGTATATTATTCAAGTATATTATTAAACTATATTATTAAACTATATTATTAAACTATATTATTAAAGTATATTATTAAACTATATTATTAAGTATATTATTAAACTATATTATTAAACTATATTATTAAGTATATTATTAAAGTATATTATTAAAGTATATTATTAAGTATATTATTAAGTATATTATTAAAGTATATTATTAAAGTATATTATTAAAGTATATTATTCAAGTATATTATTAAACTATATTATTAAACTATATTATTAAAGTATATTATTAAACTATATTATTAAGTATATTATTAAACTATATTATTAAACTATATTATTAAGTATATTATTAAAGTATATTATTAAAGTATATTATTAAGTATATTATTAAGTATATTATTA
This sequence comes from Protomyctophum bolini, assembly GCF_963924005.1. NCBI lineage: Eukaryota > Metazoa > Chordata > Actinopteri > Myctophiformes > Myctophidae > Protomyctophum > Protomyctophum bolini. Next base: position 302,021 of record NW_027665367.1, on the reverse strand, counting down.
AAGTATATTTTTTAAAGTATATTATTAAAGTATATTATTAAAGTATATTATTAAAGTACATTATTAAAGTATATTATTAAAGTATATTATTAAAGTATATTATTAAAGTATATTATTAAACTATATTATTAAAGTATATTATTAAAGTATATTATTAAACTATATTATTAAACTATATTATTAAACTATATTATTAAAGTATATTATTAAACTATATTATTAAGTATATTATTAAAGTATATTATTAAAGTATATTATTAAACTATATTATTAAGTATATTATTAAACTATATTATTAAAGTATATTATTAAACTATATTATTAAGTATATTATTAAACTATATTATTAAAGTATATTATTAAACTATATTATTAAACTATAGTATAAAGTATATTATTAAAGTATATTATTAAAGTATATTATTAAAGTATATTATTAAAGTATATTATTAAACTATATTATTAAACTATATTATTAAAGTATATTATTAAACTATATTATTAAACTATATTATTAAGTATATTATTAAACTATATTATTAAAGTATATTATTAAACTATATTATTAAAGTATATTATTAAACTATATTATTAAGTATGTTATTAAAGTATATTATTAAAGTATATTATTAAACTATAGTATAAAGTATATTATTAAAGTATATTATTAAAGTATATTATTAAAGTATATTATTAAAGTATATTATTAAAGTATATTATTAACTATATTATTAAAGTATATTATTAAAGTATATTATTAAACTATATTATTAAACTATATTATTAAGTATATTATTAAACTATATTATTAAACTATATTATTAAACTATATTATTAAGTATATTATTAAGTATATTATTAAACTATATTATTAAACTATATTATTAAGTATATTATTAAAGTATATTATTAAAGTATATTATTAAAGTATATTATTAAAGTATATTATTCAACTATATTATTAAAGTATATTATTAAAGTATATTATTAAACTATATTATTAAACTATATTATTAAACTATATTATTAAACTATATTATTAAAGTATATTATTAAGTATATTATTAAACTATATTATTAAACTATATTATTAAAGTATATTATTAAACTATATTATTAAAGTATATTATTAAAGTATATTATTAAAGTATATTATTAAAGTATATTATTAAACTATATTATTAAGTATATTATTAAGTATATTATTAAACTATATTATTAAGTATATTATTAAACTATATTATTAAAGTATATTATTAAAGTATATTATTAAACTATATTATTCAACTATATTATTAAAGTATATTATTAAAGTATATTATTAAAGTATATTATTAAACTATATTATTAAACTATATTATTAAACTATATTATTAAACTATATTATTAAAGTATATTATTAAGTATATTATTAAACTATATTATTAAAGTATATTATTAAGTATATTATTAAAGTATATTATTAAAGTATATTATTTAAGTATATTATTAAAGTATATTATTAAACTATATTATTAAACTATATTATTAAACTAAATTATTAAAGTATATTATTAAGTATATTATTAAAGTATATTATTAAAGTATATTATTAAACTATATTATTAAACTATATTATTAAAGTATATTATTAAACTATATTATTAAACTATATTATTCAAGTATATTATTAAACTATATTATTAAAGTATATTATTAAAGTATATTATTAAAGTATATTGTTAAGTATATTATTAAAGTATATTATTAAAGTATATTATTAAACTATATTATTAAACTATATTATTAAACTATATTATTAAACTATAGTATAAAGTATATTATTAAAGTATATTATTAAAGTATATTATTAAACTATATTATTAAACTATATTATTAAGTATATTATTAAACTATATTATTAAAGTATATTATTAAAGTATATTATTAAAGTATATTATTAAAGTATATTATTAAAGTATATTATTAAACTATATTATTAAGTATATTATTAAACTATATTATTAAAGTATATTAATAAAGTATATTATTAAAGTATATTATTAAAGTATATTATTAAACTATATTATTAAACTATATTATTAACTCATAGAATGCTGAAAGCGTTTTTAAACGTTTTATTATAGCCAAGCGCAAGAAGCGCATAACGTTTTTATACGTTTTATGGTCCAAAAAACGTTTTTTTATTGATTACTATAGTTCAACTATATTTGCGCCCGGACAGCAAAAAAAGCAGCACCGATCGGATCTACAACCCTCCGATGGCGTCATCCGACCGAAAGTTATAAAAAGGGCAGGATGCCCTGCACCCCTTGTGGGAGTAGGTAGTATTTGTGGAGACACGTTGACATCGGTTTGGTTTTGAGCAGTGCAGTTTGAGTGAGTTTTTTGAGCAATCGTCCATTTAGTTTAGTACATTTAGATCACATAGTCGTCCATTTAGTATATATTATTAGATTAGTTTATTATTATATAGGTATAGTTTAGTCTTTAGTCCGTCCGTTTAGTCTTTAGTTGTCCGTTTAGTAGTCCGTCCGTTTAGAGTAGTATACGTCCTTTAGCATACGTCCATAGTATAGGCCACGTTAGTTAGTTTTTTCCAGTTAGGTTTTGTTTTTAGTTAGTAGTAATAGTAGGATTTAGGGATCAGTGTTCAGTGTTCAGTGTTTTGTTCGTTTTGTCAGTCTAGTGAAGTGTAGTAGTGTTAGTTTAGTGAACTGTTTGTCTGTGTCTCCCGTTTACCCTTTCCCCGCGTCTAGTCGTTGTCCGTCGCCATTTTGCGACATGCCACGCAGGCGCCCCCCATGTCCCGGTCCCGGTCAGCCCTCGATCGCCGAGTGGCTTATGGCCAACAAGGTGGAGGACGAGACCGACTCGGAACCAGAGGCCTCTGGTTTCGAGCAGGACACCCAGGCTGGCCCTAGCCTGCAGCAGCCTTTGGAGGCAGATGTGCCGGCGGCGGCGGTCCCCCTTCCACCACCACGTCGGTCGTCCCGCGTTGCAGCGGCTGCTGCGGTAGCTCCTCCGCCGTCTCCCGTCACTCTCTCCCCGGGAGAAAGTGATCAGGAGGACGAGGAGGATGTTGTCGATTTTGAGGACGACTGGAGCCCCACCAGGGAAGACCTGGACGAGTACGACCAGGAAGGCGGTAAGAAAGAACCTCCATTTTACAATTTTACTGTGGACCTATGCCACGTTAGTTTTTATTTTTTATCAATTGTTGTATGCCACGTTAGTTTACTGCTAAGCTAAATACTGAATCGCTAAATACTGAATCGCGTTTTGTTACTGTACTTTCTCTTTCTGAGTGAATCCCTGAGACCCTGTTGCATCTGAATCAAATAATTATAAGACGAAAATATCTAATGTATTGTTAGCGTGCGTCTGTCTGTGTGTCTGTCCCGCTGTTACTGTATAGAAATAAATTATTTGCATTATGTAACATCTGCACGACATATAAAAAAATGCATCCCATTCATCCATCCCATCCCATCCCACCAGCGGCAGTCTGATTCTAAACTATTGTTAGCTTGAATATAATGTCACGCATGCTAGCATCCCATCATTGTGATGTAGGGATGACTGGATGCTAGCATGCTAATAGTACATGCGCATGCTAGCATCCCATCCCATGATGGAGGGATGACTGCCGAGTCATCCCTCCATCATGGGATGGGATGCTAGCATGCGTGACATTATATTCAAGCTAACAATAGTTTAGAATCAGACTGCCGCTGGTGGGATGGGATGGGATGGATGAATGGGATGCATTTTTTTATATGTCGTGCAGATGTTACATAATGCAAATGATTTATTTCTATACAGTAACAGCGGGACAGACACACAGACAGACGCACGCTAACAATACATTAGATATTTTCGTCTTATAATTATTTGATTCAGATGCAACAGGGTCTCAGGGATTCACTCACAGTAGATTAGAAAGTACAGTAACAAAACGCGATTCAGTATTTAGCTAACAATAGTTTAGAATGTGATCATAGTTTACTACACACTACATCCAGTACAATGTAAATTCATTTTCACAATGCAAACGCATGTACTATTGTAGTGACATAGTCATCCCTCCATCTCAGACTGCCGCTGGTGGGATGGGATGGGATGCATGGATGATTTTTTTTATATTGTCGTGCAGATGTTACATAATCCAAATCATTTATTTCTATACAGTAACAGCGGGACAGACACACAGACAGACAGACATGATCTGCAGGGTCTCAGCTGCGAACGCAGCTCGTACACATGTCTATCTGTCTGTCTGTGTGTCTGTCCCGCTGTTACTGTATATGTGGACCTGGCCCCTTTTGTGCCCATATATGGAGCCGAGTGATTCACAAATCACTCGGCTCCATATATGGGCACAAAGGGGACACACACAGACAGACAGACAGACATGATCTGCTAGGTCTCATAGTAAGTGAATACATTGTAATATTGATTATGTTTTCAGGCATGTCAGACCACGAGTCAGACTCAGACAAGTGGCTTTCAGACTCAGACGAGGAGATGGGTGAGTCTGCCCAGGCACCCCATGGAGGTATGAGAACAAAATGTTCTACATTTTCATTCAAACACTTCGATTATAGCACTATATATGTACTATATGATATGCATGCGTGTTCCTGCTCATTCTGTCCGTACCTTATTGACTTAGTGTTATATTGGCCTCAGCTGCCTGACATTTTTCCTGACAGTTTTCTGTTTTCATGTCATGGTTATCAATATGGTTATGCAGAAAGGTTGTCACTGAGTCAGGTCAGGCAGCTGAGGCCATATAATAACACTAAGTCGATAAGATACAATTGATTTCATGTACACATTTTGATAATATTACTGTGATATAATTTCAGCCCTGTCTGATGATGACCACCACCAGCCTTCCAGAAGTGCTGCTGCCGTTCCACACGGATGGGGTGAGTTTAGAATGTGATCATAGTTTACTACACACTACATCCAGTACAATGTAAATTCAATTTCACAATGCAAACACATGTACTATTGTAGTGACATTATATTCAGGCTAACAATATCTGCATTTGATACCTGTGCTTATTGTAAGTCTCTTCAATAGAATTGATATGATGTACATATTTTGATATTTTACTGTGATTTTTATTTCAGCCATATCTGATTCTGATGACCCATTATCACAGCCATTGTCCAGGGCTGCTGCTGCCGTTTCACACGGACAGGGTGAGTTTAGCATGTGATACCAGTTTACTACGCACCACATTCAATTACAATGTCAATTCAATTTCACAATGCAAACACATGTACTCTTGTACTGACATTCTATGCAGGCTAACATGCTAACAATATCTGCATTTTATATCTGTGCTTATTGTAACTAAGTCACTTAGATAAAATTGATTTGATGTACATATTTTGATATGGGATTTCATTTCAGCAGATGACATTGACCGGCCATCACCCTTTGATGATGCTGCTGCTGGTTTGGGTGAGTTTTGCATGTGACCCTAGTTTACTATGCACCACATTTGATTATAAATGTAAATTTACTATGACAGTACTTTTACTTTATGACAGTACAGTAAATGAAGGCTAACTACATGTGCTTGGACCTAAATGCCTGAATTGATCTACATTTCAGACACGCTGTTTCTGGATGATGGTGAACGGCCATCAACCAGTTCTGCAGAGCCTGTTGCCAGCGAGCTCGGTGAGACTTATTTTGAGAATCAGATTTATTGTCACATCACAGGTTTACAGAGTAAAAAAAGTGTGAGCATAGCAGCAAATGTATACAGTACTACACAAATAAAAATGTATTTTATGGTAATTTTGTACATGTATATGTGTTTATAATGTAGCTGGTGACCGTCCAGCTGAGGCAGCCTCTGAGTGGTCTGATGTTGGCTGGAAACCCCACCACATCCCCTTCACCGCCGACCCGGGTGCCCACTATGATCCACTGACAGCAGACAGTGCCCCGTGGGAGTTCTTCCAGCTCTTCCTGACAGATGAGTTGCTGGCGGACATCGTGGTCCAAACCAACCTCTATGCGAAGTTGGTTTATGATAAGGTAAAATTATGTAATTTAGATGGCATATTATGTAGACATGGCATTCTATAGTGTATACTTACGGTACTAGAAAACCGAGCACCACTTTTTTTGAGTGGTGCAAGTATGTTACTTATTTATACCAGTAAGGGGCGCCAGAAACGGAGAGAGGGGTAGTGCTGTGTTTTTTTTAGCAACACTTTTTTTTTTTCTTTGAGTGGTGCAGTGATTCAACCACTCCTATAGGCAGCTATGTGTGTCCCTGGGTTTGTCTGTGCCACATGGTAACTCTGTCATTTCTCAACCATTTTGGACACGGGGCGGCTCGCCGGAACCGGGCCGGCCGCCTGGCCGCATTCCGGCACCACTCACTTCACGATGGTGTGATTTTTTTTTTTTGGAAATTTGATATATATATATATTTTTTTTTTTATATATATATACACCTTTCCTTTTTTTTTTTTTTTTTTTTTTTTTTTTCTTTCCCCTTCCTTTTATCTATATACTAAATGTCAATTTTAAATTGTAGGTCCCTGTCGAGCAGGTCCACTCGAGAATGTGGCGGTGGAGAGAGGTCACCTTAACGGAGCTCAAGAACTTTCTGGCGCTCTACTTTCTGACCGGCATCATAAAGTTGCCCCGCCTGGAGCTGTACTGGAGCACCGACGAGGTTCTTTCAACCCCCTTTTTCAACCGGACCATGGCCCGTGACCGGTTCCAGTTGCTGCTAAGAGTGATTCATTTTTCAGACAATGCGGCAGGGGACCCGGCGGACAGGCTGCACAAGGTGAGGCCAGTGTTGGACTACTTGTTGGCCAAATTCAAGGACATGTTCACACCAGCACAGAACATCTCTATAGATGAGGGAATGATGCTCTGGAGAGGTAGGTTGGCCTTCAGGGTTTACAACCCCCTTAAGCCGATCAAGTATGGCCTGAAGTCGTACATACTTTGTGACAGCAAGACAGGTTACTGCTATAGCCTTAAACCCTATGTAGGGCAAAAGTCGCCCTTGATTCCGACAGTTGAACACCTGATGGCTGACTTGGCACATCAGGGTTACATATTGTATATGGACAATTATTATAACAGTGTAAAAATGTGCAATAATCTTAGACGGTTGGGAACGCATGTCTGTGGGACTCTAAGGAAAAACCGGGGAGAACCTCCTGCCATTAGAGATGTTACCCTCAGCCAGCTGGCACCTGGAGAACGGATAATGCGCCATAAAGATAATGTAATGATAATTGCATGGCGGGACAAAAACATTGTCAGGGTTCTGTCAACTGTACATGACAACAAGATGGTCACGGTCCTGGAGAGGGAAAAGGGGAGGGCGGTCCGACGAGAGCTCATAAAGCCTCAATCCATTGCAGCGTACAACCAGTACATGAACGGGGTCGATAAATTAGACCAGATGATCTCATATTACCCGTTTACACGCAGAACATTCAAGTGGACTAAAAAGTTTATCATGTATTTGTTCAGCATTGCTATGTATAATGCTTTCTGTCTCTTCAAAATCGCCACAAGGGGCACCCCCAAAAGAAAGACTCTGTTATCGTTCCTGGTCAGCATCATCAAGGAATGGGGCAACTTGCGGGAGGTTCAGGTGGGTGCAGAGGGGGAGGTGGGTGCAGAGGGGGGGGAGCAGATGGGAGAGCCGCTGGGTGCAGTGGGGGGGGAGGAAGCCCCTGGAGAGCCGCTGGGTGCAGTGGGGGGGGAGGAAGCCCCTGGAGAGCCGCTGGGTGCAGTGGGGGGGGGGGGGAGCCCCAAGAGCCCAAAGGTCAGCGAGGGTGGGTGCAGTGGGGGGATCCTCTAGGCCACCACGCAGAGACCCTGACAGCAGGCTGTCAGGGCTGCTTAGAAACCATGAGCTGATTAGAATCCCCAAAGCCCCAGGCAGCCGCAAAAAGACACCCCAAAGGCGGTGTCGGGTTTGCAGCGTTCCGGGTCAGCGGCATGAGACGAGCTTCATGTGCAAAGCCTGTGGGGTGCCCCTGCATAGTGGTACTTGTTACCACAAGTACCACACCAGTAGGTTGTACAAGGTTTAATTTTGTTGTGTTTTTTTATGTTTATTTTGACTGAACTTTATATTGTTGTGTTTTTTATGTTTATTTTGACTGAACTTTATATTGTGTATTTTGTGTATTTGTGTATTTTTGTGTATTTTTGTGTATTTTTTGTGTATTTGTGTATTTTGTACGATTATTGCAGTAACTGAAGCAGTAATTGAAGTTTACAGACAACTGTAAAAAGGTTTACATGACTTTCTGCCTCAATCCGTACATAGTGAAAAGAATATGGGACACGACAGAGTTTCACCGCTCACTTCACAGGGGTGTGATTTTTATTATTACAGTAGAAGTTCACAGACCAAACTGTAAATGGGTTTACATGACTCAGTCCGTATATCCGTGTAGCGAGCTGTAGTGAATACGTAGAGAACAGAGTTGCACCGCTCACTTCACAGGGGTGTGATTTTTATTATTACAGTAGAAAATAAACGTACCAAACATACCAAACTGCAAATAAAAGGTTTACATGACTTTCTGCCTCAGTCCGTATATAGTGAACAGAGTTGCACCGCTCACTTCACATGGGTGTGATTTTTATTATTACAGTAGAAGTTCACAGACCAAACTAAATGGGTTTACATGACTTTCTGCCTCAGTCCGTATATAGTGAACAGAGTTGCACCGCTCACTTCACAGGGGTGTGATTTTTATTATTACAGTAGAAGTTTACAGACAACTGTAAAAAGGTTTACATGACTTTCTGCCTCAATCCGTACATAGTGCAAAGAATATGGGACAAGACAGAGTTTCACCGCTCACTTCACAGGGGTGTGATTTTTATTATTACAGTAGAAGTTCACAGACCAAACTGTAAATGGGTTTACATGACTCAGTCCGTATATCCGTGTAGCGAGCTGTAGTGAATACGTAGAGAACAGAGTTGCACCGCTCACTTCACAGGGGTGTGATTTTTATTATTACAGTAGAAGTTTACAGACAACTGTAAAAAGGTTTACATGACTTTCTGCCTCAATCCGTACATAGTGCAAAGAATATGGGACAAGACAGAGTTTCACCGCTCACTTCACAGGGGTGTGATTTTTATTATTACAGTAGAAGTTCACAGACCAAACTGAAAATGGGTTTACATGACTCAGTCCGTATATCCGTGTAGCGAGCTGTAGTGAATACGTAGAGAACAGAGTTGCACCGCTCACTTCACAGGGGTGTGATTTTTATTATTACAGTAGAAGTTCACAGACCAAACTGTAAATGGGTTTACATGACTCAGTCCGTATATCCGTGTAGCGAGCTGTAGTGAATACGTAGAGAACAGAGTTGCACCGCTAACTTCACAGGGGTGTGATTTTTATTATTACAGTAGAAGTTTACAGACAACTGTAAAAAGGTTTACATGACTTTCTGCCTCAATCCGTACATAGTGAAAAGAATATGGGACAAGACAGAGTTTCACCGCTCACTTCACAGGGGTGTGATTTTTATTATTACAGTAGAAGTTCACAGACCAAACTGTAAATGGGTTTACATGACTCAGTCCGTATATCCGTGTAGCGAGCTGTAGTGAATACGTAGAGAACAGAGTTGCACCGCTCACTTCACAGGGGTGTGATTTTTATTATTACAGTAGAAGTTCACAGACCAAACTGTAAATGGGTTTACATGACTCAGTCCGTATATCCGTGTAGCGAGCTGTAGTGAATACGTAGAGAACAGAGTTGCACCGCACACTTCACAGGGGTGTGATTTTTATTATTACAGTAGAAGTTCACAGACCAAACTGTAAATGGGTTTACATGACTCATACTATATAGTATGTATATGTTGCTATAGGCCTTATTTTGTGAATATTGAGCAGTTCAGGTCCATGTCTTCTATGAAGTTATCTCTGGTGGGCACAAGCTGAATTCAATGACCAATTACTGTCAAAACTGTATATGTGTACAATGTGTACTGTTTTCCTCCTAAAAGTAGACATTCAGGGCTTTCATTCGGTATATGGTTTGTATAGGATATTATTTGTGCTCAATTTTATATCGGTCTTTTGAACTAAAAAAACTGAACTGAAATGTCTGTCAACTTCAGGCCTCCATATCTCTGTTGTTTTTTTTCACGAGCAGCGTGCAGGCAAAAGCAGGTGTTAGAAAAAGGTCAATATCTCCAGAATGGAAGATGGTAGAATCATAATTTTTTTTTTTTAAATTAGTGGACAAGTTGGGCTTTCTTTTGATTTATGCGGTGTGATTCTCGCTATAAGAGGCCCCTCGCTGTGGGCCCCCCAAAAAGCTCAAAAAGCCCATGTTAAGCCTTCAGCACCAGTAAGCCTTGGTCCGCTAGAACCTGTAGCAGTCTATGTGTTAAGTATATTATTAAACTATATTATTAAAGTATATTATTAAACTATATTAATAAAGTATATTATTAAAGTATATTATTAAACTATATTATTAAACTATATTATTAAACTATATTATTAAACTATATTATTAAACTATAGTATTAAAGTATATTATTAAACTATATTATTAAAGTATATTATTAAACTATATTATTAAGTATATTATTAAACTATATTATTAAACTATAGTATTAAACTATATTATTAAACTATATTATTAAGTATATTATTAAACTATATTATTAAAGTATAGTATTAAAGTATATTTTTAAAGTATATTATTAAACTATATTATTAAACTATATTATTAAACTATATTATTAAACTATATTATTAAGTATATTATTAAACTATATTATTAAACTATATTATTAAACTATAGTATTAAACTATATTATTAAACTATATTATTAAGTATATTATTAAACTATATTATTAAACTATATTATTAAACTATATTATTAAAGTATATTTTTAAAGTATATTATTAAACTATATTATTAAAGTATATTATTAAAGTATATTATTAAACTATATTATTCAACTATATTATTAAAGTATATTATTAAAGTATATTATTAAAGTATATTATTAAACTATATTATTAAACTATATTATTAAACTATATTATTAAGTATATTATTAAACTATATTATTAAAGTATATTATTAAGTATATTATTAAAGTATATTATTAAAGTATATTATTAAAGTATATTATTAAAGTATATTATTAAACTATATTATTAAAGTATATTATTAAAGTATATTATTAAAGTATATTATTAAAGTATATTATTAAAGTATATTATTAAAGTATATTATTAAAGTATATTATTAAACTATATTATTAAACTATATTATTAAACTATATTATTAAAGTATATTATTAAAGTATATTATTAAGTATATTATTAAAGTATATTATTAAAGTATATTATTAAAGTATATTATTAAAGTATATTATTAAAGTATATTATTAAAGTATATTATTAAAGTATATTATTAAACTATATTATTAAAGTATATTATTAAAGTATATTATTAAAGTATATTATTAAGTATATTATTAAAGTATATTATTAAAGTATATTATTAAACTATATTATTAAACTATATTATTAAACTATATTATTAAACTATATTATTAAACTATAGTATAAAGTATATTATTAAAGTATATTATTAAAGTATATTATTAAACTATATTATTAAAGTATATTATTAAGTATATTATTAAACTATATTATTAAACTATATTATTACAGTATATTATTAAACTATATTATTAAACTATATTATTAAACTATATTATTAAAGTATATTATTAAACTATATTATTAAGTATATTATTAAACTATATTATTAAAGTATATTAATAAAGTATATTATTAAAGTATATTATTAAAGTATATTATTAAACTATATTATTAAGTATATTATTAAACTATATTATTAAAGTATATTATTAAACTATATTAATAAAGTATATTATTAAAGTATATTATTAAAGTATATTATTAAAGTATATTATTAAACTATATTATTAAACTATATTATTAAACTATATTATTAAACTATAGTATTAAAGTATATTATTAAACTATATTATTAAAGTATATTATTAAACTATATTATTAAGTATATTATTAAACAGTAAAAAGGCCTGGTTCACTTTTGCTTAGCTTAGTCTGTAACTTGAAAACTATGTACCGTATGGCCCTATAAACTGTGTTGGGATGAAAGCTAGCCACTTTGAGCAATGTGGGAAGTGCTGGGGCAGTTTGGGACAACAGGGCCAAAATGTCACTTTCACAGTCCCAAAGTGCCATTTTCACAGTAAAAAGGCCTGGTTCACTTTTGCTTAGCTTAGTCTGTAACTTGAAAACTATGTACCGTATGGCCCTATAAACTGTGTTTGGATGAAAGCTAGCCACTTTGAGCAATGTGGGAAGTGCTGGGGCAGTTTGGGACAACAGGGCCAAAATGTCACTTTGTTCACTTTTGCTTAGCTTAGTCTGTAACTTGAAAACTATGTACCGTATGGCCCTATAAACTGTGTTGGGATGAAAGCTAGCCACTTTGAGCAATGTGGGAAGTGCTGGGGCAGTTTGGGACAACAGGGCCAAAATGTCACTTTCACAGTCCCAAAGTGCCGTTTTCACAGTAAAAAGGCCTGGTTCACTTTTGCTTAGCTTAGTCTGTAACTTGAAAACTATGTACCGTATGGCCCTATAAACTGTGTTGGGATGAAAGCTAGCCACTTTGAGCAATGTGGGAAGTGCTGGGGCAGTTTGGGACAACAGGGCCAAAATGTCACTTTCACAGTCCCAAAGTGCCATTTTCACAGTAAAAAGGCCTGGTTCACTTTTGCTTAGCTTAGTCTGTAACTTGAAAACTATGTACCGTATGGCCCTATAAACTGTGTTGGGATGAAAGCTAGCCACTTTGAGCAATGTGGGAAGTGCTGGGGCAGTTTGGGACAACAGGGCCAAAATGTCACTTTCACAGTCCCAAAGTGCCATTTTCACAGTAAAAAGGCCTGGTTCACTTTTGCTTAGCTTAGTCTGTAACTTGAAAACTATGTACCGTATGGCCCTATAAACTGTGTTGGGATGAAAGCTAGCCACTTTGAGCAATGTGGGAAGTGCTGGGGCAGTTTGGGACAACAGGGCCAAAATGTCACTTTCACAGTCCCAAAGTGCCGTTTTCACAGTAAAAAGGCCTGGTTCACTTTTGCTTAGCTTAGTCTGTAACTTGAAAACTATGTACCGTATGGCCCTATAAACTGTGTTGGGATGAAAGCTAGCCACTTTGAGCAATGTGGGAAGTGCTGGGGCAGTTTGGGACAACAGGGCCAAAACCCTAACCCTAACCCTAACCCTTTCACAGTCCCAAAGTGCCATTTTCACAGTAAAAAAAAAAAGATTCATTTTGCTTAGCTTAGTCTGTAACTTGAAAACTATGTACCGTATGGCCCTATAAACTGTGTTGGGATGAAAGCTAGCCACTTTGAGCAATGTGGGAAGTGCTGGGGCAGTTTGGGACAACAGGGCCAAAATGTCACTTTCACAGTCCCAAAGTGCCATTTTCACAGTAAAAAGGCCTGGTTCACTTTTGCTTAGCTTTGTCTGTAACTTGAAAACTATGTACCGTATGGCCCTATAAACTGTGTTGGGATGAAAGCTAGCCACTTTGAGCAATGTGGGAAGTGCTGGGGCAGTTTGGGACAACAGGGCCAAAATGTCACTTTCACAGTCCCAAAGTGCCATTTTCACAGTAAAAAGGCCTGGTTCACTTTTGCTTAGCTTAGTCTGTAACTTGAAAACTATGTACCGTATGGCCCTATAAACTGTGTTGGGATGAAAGCTAGCCACTTTGAGCAATGTGGGAAGTGCTGGGGCAGTTTGGGACAACAGGGCCAAAATGTCACTTTCACAGTCCCAAAGTGCCGTTTTCACAGTAAAAAGGCCTGGTTCACTTTTGCTTAGCTTAGTCTGTAACTTGAAAACTATGTACCGTATGGCCCTATAAACTGTGTTGGGATGAAAGCTAGCCACTTTGAGCAATGTGGGAAGTGCTGGGGCAGTTTGGGACAACAGGGCCAAAATGTCACTTTCACAGTCCCAAAGTGCCATTTTCACAGTAAAAAGGCCTGGTTCACTTTTGCTTAGCTTAGTCTGTAACTTGAAAACTATGTACCGTATGGCCCTATAAACTGTGTTGGGATGAAAGCTAGCCACTTTGAGCAATGTGGGAAGTGCTGGGGCAGTTTGGGACAACAGGGCCAAAATGTCACTTTCACAGTCCCAAAGTGCCATTTTCACAGTAAAAAGGCCTGGTTCACTTTTGCTTAGCTTAGTCTGTAACTTGAAAACTATGTACCGTATGGCCCTATAAACTGTGTTGGGATGAAAGCTAGCCACTTTGAGCAATGTGGGAAGTGCTGGGGCAGTTTGGGACAACAGGGCCAAAATGTCACTTTCACAGTCCCAAAGTGCCATTTTCACAGTAAAAAGGCCTGGTTCACTTTTGCTTAGCTTAGTCTGTAACTTGAAAACTATGTACCGTATGGCCCTATAAACTGTGTTGGGATGAAAGCTAGCCACTTTGAGCAATGTGGGAAGTGCTGGGGCAGTTTGGGACAACAGGGCCAAAATGTCACTTTCACAGTCCCAAAGTGCCGTTTTCACAGTAAAAAGGCCTGGTTCACTTTTGCTTAGCTTAGTCTGTAACTTGAAAACTATGTACCGTATGGCCCTATAAACTGTGTTGGGATGAAAGCTAGCCACTTTGAGCAATGTGGGAAGTGCTGGGGCAGTTTGGGACAACAGGGCCAAAATGTCACTTTCACAGTCCCAAAGTGCCGTTTTCACAGTAAAAAGGCCTGGTTCACTTTTGCTTAGCTTAGTCTGTAACTTGAAAACTATGTACCGTATGGCCCTATAAACTGTGTTGGGATGAAAGCTAGCCACTTTGAGCAATGTGGGAAGTGCTGGGGCAGTTTGGGACAACAGGGCCAAAATGTCACTTTCACAGTCCCAAAGTGCCATTTTCACAGTAAAAAGGCCTGGTTCACTTTTGCTTAGCTTAGTCTGTAACTTGAAAACTATGTACCGTATGGCCCTATAAACTGTGTTGGGATGAAAGCTAGCCACTTTGAGCAATGTGGGAAGTGCTGGGGCAGTTTGGGACAACAGGGCCAAAATGTCACTTTCACAGTCCCAAAGTGCCATTTTCACAGTAAAAAGGCCTGGTTCACTTTTGCTTAGCTTAGTCTGTAACTTGAAAACTATGTACCGTATGGCCCTATAAACTGTGTTGGGATGAAAGCTAGCCACTTTGAGCAATGTGGGAAGTGCTGGGGCAGTTTGGGACAACAGGGCCAAAACCCTAACCCTAACCCTTTCACAGTCCCAAAGTGCCATTTTCACAGTAAAAAAAAAAGATTAATTTTGCTTAGCTTAGTCTGTAACTTGAAAACTATGTACCGTATGGCCCTATAAACTGTGTTGGGATGAAAGCTAGCCACTTTGAGCAATGTGGGAAGTGCTAGGGCAGTTTGGGACAACAGGGCCAAAACCCTAACCCTAACCCTAACCCTTTCACAGTCCCAAAGTGCCATTTTCACAGTAAAAAAAAAAAAAAAGATTCATTTAGCTTAGCTTAGTCTGTAACTTGAAAACTATGTACCGTATGGCCCTATAAACTGTGTTGGGATGAAAGCTAGCCACTTTGAGCAATGTGGGAAGTGCTGGGGCAGTTTGGGACAACAGGGCCAAAATGTCACTTTCACAGTCCCAAAGTGCCATTTTCACAGTAAAAAGGCCTGGTTCACTTTTGCTTAGCTTAGTCTGTAACTTGAAAACTATGTACCGTATGGCCCTATAAACTGTGTTGGGATGAAAGCTAGCCACTTTGAGCAATGTGGGAAGTGCTGGGGCAGTTTGGGACAACAGGGCCAAAATGTCACTTTCACAGTCCCAAAGTGCCATTTTCACAGTAAAAAGGCCTGGTTCACTTTTGCTTAGCTTAGTCTGTAACTTGAAAACTATGTACCGTATGGCCCTATAAACTGTGTTGGGATGAAAGCTAGCCACTTTGAGCAATGTGGGAAGTGCTGGGGCAGTTTGGGACAACAGGGCCAAAATGTCACTTTCACAGTCCCAAAGTGCCGTTTTCACAGTAAAAAGGCCTGGTTCACTTTTGCTTAGCTTAGTCTGTAACTTGAAAACTATGTACCGTATGGCCCTATAAACTGTGTTGGGATGAAAGCTAGCCACTTTGAGCAATGTGGGAAGTGCTGGGGCAGTTTGGGACAACAGGGCCAAAACCCTAACCCTAACCCTAACCCTTTCACAGTCCCAAAGTGCCATTTTCACAGTAAAAAAAAAAAGATTCATTTTGCTTAGCTTAGTCTGTAACTTGAAAACTATGTACCGTATGGCCCTATAAACTGTGTTGGGATGAAAGCTAGCCACTTTGAGCAATGTGGGAAGTGCTGGGGCAGTTTGGGACAACAGGGCCAAAATGTCACTTTCACAGTCCCAAAGTGCCATTTTCACAGTAAAAAGGCCTGGTTCACTTTTGCTTAGCTTAGTCTGTAACTTGAAAACTATGTACCGTATGGCCCTATAAACTGTGTTGGGATGAAAGCTAGCCACTTTGAGCAATGTGGGAAGTGCTGGGGCAGTTTGGGACAACAGGGCCAAAACCCTAACCCTAACCCTAACCCTTTCACAGTCCCAAAGTGCCATTTTCACAGTAAAAAAAAAAAGATTCATTTTGCTTAGCTTAGTCTGTAACTTGAAAACTATGTACCGTATGGCCCTATAAACTGTGTTGGGATGAAAGCTAGCCACTTTGAGCAATGTGGGAAGTGCTGGGGCAGTTTGGGACAACAGGGCCAAAACCCTAACCCTAACCCCAACCCTTTCACAGTCCCAAAGTGCCATTTTCACAGTAAAAAAAAAAAGATTCATTTTGCTTAGCTTAGTCTGTAACTTGAAAACTATGTACCGTATGGCCCTATAAACTGTGTTGGGATGAAAGCTAGCCACTTTGAGCAATGTGGGAAGTGCTGGGGCAGTTTGGGACAACAGGGCCAAAATGTCACTTTCACAGTCCCAAAGTGCCATTTTCACAGTAAAAAGGCCTGGTTCACTTTTGCTTAGCTTAGTCTGTAACTTGAAAACTATGTACCGTATGGCCCTATAAACTGTGTTGGGATGAAAGCTAGCCACTTTGAGCAATGTGGGAAGTGCTGGGGCAGTTTGGGACAACAGGGCCAAAATGTCACTTTCACAGTCCCAAAGTGCCATTTTCACAGTAAAAAGGCCTGGTTCACTTTTGCTTAGCTTAGTCTGTAACTTGAAAACTATGTACCGTATGGCCCTATAAACTGTGTTGGGATGAAAGCTAGCCACTTTGAGCAATGTGGGAAGTGCTGGGGCAGTTTGGGACAACAGGGCCAAAATGTCACTTTCACAGTCCCAAAGTGCCGTTTTCACAGTAAAAAGGCCTGGTTCACTTTTGCTTAGCTTAGTCTGTAACTTGAAAACTATGTACCGTATGGCCCTATAAACTGTGTTGGGATGAAAGCTAGCCACTTTGAGCAATGTGGGAAGTGCTGGGGCAGTTTGGGACAACAGGGCCAAAATGTCACTTTCACAGTCCCAAAGTGCCGTTTTCACAGTAAAAAGGCCTGGTTCACTTTTGCTTAGCTTAGTCTGTAACTTGAAAACTATGTACCGTATGGCCCTATAAACTGTGTTGGGATGAAAGCTAGCCACTTTGAGCAATGTGGGAAGTGCTGGGGCAGTTTGGGACAACAGGGCCAAAATGTCACTTTCACAGTCCCAAAGTGCCGTTTTCACAGTAAAAAGGCCTGGTTCACTTTTGCTTAGCTTAGTCTGTAACTTGAAAACTATGTACCGTATGGCCCTATAAACTGTGTTGGGATGAAAGCTAGCCACTTTGAGCAATGTGGGAAGTGCTGGGGCAGTTTGGGACAACAGGGCCAAAATGTCACTTTCACAGTCCCAAAGTGCCATTTTCACAGTAAAAAGGCCTGGTTCACTTTTGCTTAGCTTAGTCTGTAACTTGAAAACTATGTACCGTATGGCCCTATAAACTGTGTTGGGATGAAAGCTAGCCACTTTGAGCAATGTGGGAAGTGCTGGGGCAGTTTGGGACAACAGGGCCAAAATGTCACTTTCACAGTCCCAAAGTGCCATTTTCACAGTAAAAAGGCCTGGTTCACTTTTGCTTAGCTTAGTCTGTAACTTGAAAACTATGTACCGTATGGCCCTATAAACTGTGTTGGGATGAAAGCTAGCCACTTTGAGCAATGTGGGAAGTGCTGGGGCAGTTTGGGACAACAGGGCCAAAACCCTAACCCTAACCCTTTCACAGTCCCAAAGTGCCATTTTCACAGTAAAAAAAAAAGATTAATTTTGCTTAGCTTAGTCTGTAACTTGAAAACTATGTACCGTATGGCCCTATAAACTGTGTTGGGATGAAAGCTAGCCACTTTGAGCAATGTGGGAAGTGCTAGGGCAGTTTGGGACAACACGGCCAAAACCCTAACCCTAACCCTAACCCTTTCACAGTCCCAAAGTGCCATTTTCACAGTAAAAAAAAAAAAAAAGATTCATTTAGCTTAGCTTAGTCTGTAACTTGAAAACTATGTACCGTATGGCCCTATAAACTGTGTTGGGATGAAAGCTAGCCACTTTGAGCAATGTGGGAAGTGCTGGGGCAGTTTGGGACAACAGGGCCAAAATGTCACTTTCACAGTCCCAAAGTGCCATTTTCACAGTAAAAAGGCCTGGTTCACTTTTGCTTAGCTTAGTCTGTAACTTGAAAACTATGTACCGTATGGCCCTATAAACTGTGTTGGGATGAAAGCTAGCCACTTTGAGCAATGTGGGAAGTGCTGGGGCAGTTTGGGACAACAGGGCCAAAATGTCACTTTCACAGTCCCAAAGTGCCATTTTCACAGTAAAAAGGCCTGGTTCACTTTTGCTTAGCTTAGTCTGTAACTTGAAAACTATGTACCGTATGGCCCTATAAACTGTGTTGGGATGAAAGCTAGCCACTTTGAGCAATGTGGGAAGTGCTGGGGCAGTTTGGGACAACAGGGCCAAAATGTCACTTTCACAGTCCCAAAGTGCCGTTTTCACAGTAAAAAGGCCTGGTTCACTTTTGCTTAGCTTAGTCTGTAACTTGAAAACTATGTACCGTATGGCCCTATAAACTGTGTTGGGATGAAAGCTAGCCACTTTGAGCAATGTGGGAAGTGCTGGGGCAGTTTGGGACAACAGGGCCAAAACCCTAACCCTAACCCTAACCCTTTCACAGTCCCAAAGTGCCATTTTCACAGTAAAAAAAAAAAGATTCATTTTGCTTAGCTTAGTCTGTAACTTGAAAACTATGTACCGTATGGCCCTATAAACTGTGTTGGGATGAAAGCTAGCCACTTTGAGCAATGTGGGAAGTGCTGGGGCAGTTTGGGACAACAGGGCCAAAATGTCACTTTCACAGTCCCAAAGTGCCATTTTCACAGTAAAAAGGCCTGGTTCACTTTTGCTTAGCTTAGTCTGTAACTTGAAAACTATGTACCGTATGGCCCTATAAACTGTGTTGGGATGAAAGCTAGCCACTTTGAGCAATGTGGGAAGTGCTGGGGCAGTTTGGGACAACAGGGCCAAAATGTCACTTTCACAGTCCCAAAGTGCCGTTTTCACAGTAAAAAGGCCTGGTTCACTTTTGCTTAGCTTAGTCTGTAACTTGAAAACTATGTACCGTATGGCCCTATAAACTGTGTTGGGATGAAAGCTAGCCACTTTGAGCAATGTGGGAAGTGCTGGGGCAGTTTGGGACAACAGGGCCAAAATGTCACTTTCACAGTCCCAAAGTGCCGTTTTCACAGTAAAAAGGCCTGGTTCACTTTTGCTTAGCTTAGTCTGTAACTTGAAAACTATGTACCGTATGGCCCTATAAACTGTGTTGGGATGAAAGCTAGCCACTTTGAGCAATGTGGGAAGTGCTGGGGCAGTTTGGGACAACAGGGCCAAAACCCTAACCCTAACCCTAACCCTTTCACAGTCCCAAAGTGCCATTTTCACAGTAAAAAAAAAAAGATTCATTTTGCTTAGCTTAGTCTGTAACTTGAAAACTATGTACCGTATGGCCCTATAAACTGTGTTGGGATGAAAGCTAGCCACTTTGAGCAATGTGGGAAGTGCTGGGGCAGTTTGGGACAACAGGGCCAAAATGTCACTTTCACAGTCCCAAAGTGCCATTTTCACAGTAAAAAGGCCTGGTTCACTTTTGCTTAGCTTAGTCTGTAACTTGAAAACTATGTACCGTATGGCCCTATAAACTGTGTTGGGATGAAAGCTAGCCACTTTGAGCAATGTGGGAAGTGCTGGGGCAGTTTGAGACAACAGGGCCAAAATGTCACTTTCACAGTCCCAAAGTGCCGTTTTCACAGTAAAAAGGCCTGGTTCACTTTTGCTTAGCTTAGTCTGTAACTTGAAAACTATGTACCGTATGGCCCTATAAACTGTGTTGGGATGAAAGCTAGCCACTTTGAGCAATGTGGGAAGTGCTGGGGCAGTTTGGGACAACAGGGCCAAAATGTCACTTTCACAGTCCCAAAGTGCCGTTTTCACAGTAAAAAGGCCTGGTTCACTTTTGCTTAGCTTAGTCTGTAACTTGAAAACTATGTACCGTATGGCCCTATAAACTGTGTTGGGATGAAAGCTAGCCACTTTGAGCAATGTGGGAAGTGCTGGGGCAGTTTGGGACAACAGGGCCAAAATGTCACTTTCACAGTCCCAAAGTGCCATTTTCACAGTAAAAAGGCCTGGTTCACTTTTGCTTAGCTTAGTCTGTAACTTGAAAACTATGTACCGTATGGCCCTATAAACTGTGTTGGGATGAAAGCTAGCCACTTTGAGCAATGTGGGAAGTGCTGGGGCAGTTTGGGACAACAGGGCCAAAATGTCACTTTCACAGTCCCAAAGTGCCATTTTCACAGTAAAAAGGCCTGGTTCACTTTTGCTTAGCTTAGTCTGTAACTTGAAAACTATGTACCGTATGGCCCTATAAACTGTGTTGGGATGAAAGCTAGCCACTTTGAGCAATGTGGGAAGTGCTGGGGCAGTTTGGGACAACAGGGCCAAAACCCTAACCCTAACCCTTTCACAGTCCCAAAGTGCCATTTTCACAGTAAAAAAAAAAGATTAATTTTGCTTAGCTTAGTCTGTAACTTGAAAACTATGTACCGTATGGCCCTATAAACTGTGTTGGGATGAAAGCTAGCCACTTTGAGCAATGTGGGAAGTGCTAGGGCAGTTTGGGACAACAGGGCCAAAACCCTAACCCTAACCCTAACCCTTTCACAGTCCCAAAGTGCCATTTTCACAGTAAAAAAAAAAAAAAAGATTCATTTAGCTTAGCTTAGTCTGTAACTTGAAAACTATGTACCGTATGGCCCTATAAACTGTGTTGGGATGAAAGCTAGCCACTTTGAGCAATGTGGGAAGTGCTGGGGCAGTTTGGGACAACAGGGCCAAAATGTCACTTTCACAGTCCCAAAGTGCCATTTTCACAGTAAAAAGGCCTGGTTCACTTTTGCTTAGCTTAGTCTGTAACTTGAAAACTATGTACCGTATGGCCCTATAAACTGTGTTGGGATGAAAGCTAGCCACTTTGAGCAATGTGGGAAGTGCTGGGGCAGTTTGGGACAACAGGGCCAAAATGTCACTTTCACAGTCCCAAAGTGCCATTTTCACAGTAAAAAGGCCTGGTTCACTTTTGCTTAGCTTAGTCTGTAACTTGAAAACTATGTACCGTATGGCCCTATAAACTGTGTTGGGATGAAAGCTAGCCACTTTGAGCAATGTGGGAAGTGCTGGGGCAGTTTGGGACAACAGGGCCAAAATGTCACTTTCACAGTCCCAAAGTGCCGTTTTCACAGTAAAAAGGCCTGGTTCACTTTTGCTTAGCTTAGTCTGTAACTTGAAAACTATGTACCGTATGGCCCTATAAACTGTGTTGGGATGAAAGCTAGCCACTTTGAGCAATGTGGGAAGTGCTGGGGCAGTTTGGGACAACAGGGCCAAAACCCTAACCCTAACCCTAACCCTTTCACAGTCCCAAAGTGCCATTTTCACAGTAAAAAAAAAAAGATTCATTTTGCTTAGCTTAGTCTGTAACTTGAAAACTATGTACCGTATGGCCCTATAAACTGTGTTGGGATGAAAGCTAGCCACTTTGAGCAATGTGGGAAGTGCTGGGGCAGTTTGGGACAACAGGGCCAAAATGTCACTTTCACAGTCCCAAAGTGCCATTTTCACAGTAAAAAGGCCTGGTTCACTTTTGCTTAGCTTAGTCTGTAACTTGAAAACTATGTACCGTATGGCCCTATAAACTGTGTTGGGATGAAAGCTAGCCACTTTGAGCAATGTGGGAAGTGCTGGGGCAGTTTGGGACAACAGGGCCAAAACCCTAACCCTAACCCTAACCCTTTCACAGTCCCAAAGTGCCATTTTCACAGTAAAAAAAAAAAGATTCATTTTGCTTAGCTTAGTCTGTAACTTGAAAACTATGTACCGTATGGCCCTATAAACTGTGTTGGGATGAAAGCTAGCCACTTTGAGCAATGTGGGAAGTGCTGGGGCAGTTTGGGACAACAGGGCCAAAACCCTAACCCTAACCCCAACCCTTTCACAGTCCCAAAGTGCCATTTTCACAGTAAAAAAAAAAAGATTCATTTTGCTTAGCTTAGTCTGTAACTTGAAAACTATGTACCGTATGGCCCTATAAACTGTGTTGGGATGAAAGCTAGCCACTTTGAGCAATGTGGGAAGTGCTGGGGCAGTTTGGGACAACAGGGCCAAAATGTCACTTTCACAGTCCCAAAGTGCCATTTTCACAGTAAAAAGGCCTGGTTCACTTTTGCTTAGCTTAGTCTGTAACTTGAAAACTATGTACCGTATGGCCCTATAAACTGTGTTGGGATGAAAGCTAGCCACTTTGAGCAATGTGGGAAGTGCTGGGGCAGTTTGGGACAATAGGGCCAAAATGTCACTTTCACAGTCCCAAAGTGCCATTTTCACAGTAAAAAGGCCTGGTTCACTTTTGCTTAGCTTAGTCTGTAACTTGAAAACTATGTACCGTATGGCCCTATAAACTGTGTTGGGATGAAAGCTAGCCACTTTGAGCAATGTGGGAAGTGCTGGGGCAGTTTGGGACAACAGGGCCAAAATGTCACTTTCACAGTCCCAAAGTGCCGTTTTCACAGTAAAAAGGCCTGGTTCACTTTTGCTTAGCTTAGTCTGTAACTTGAAAACTATGTACCGTATGGCCCTATAAACTGTGTTGGGATGAAAGCTAGCCACTTTGAGCAATGTGGGAAGTGCTGGGGCAGTTTGGGACAACAGGGCCAAAATGTCACTTTCACAGTCCCAAAGTGCCGTTTTCACAGTAAAAAGGCCTGGTTCACTTTTGCTTAGCTTAGTCTGTAACTTGAAAACTATGTACCGTATGGCCCTATAAACTGTGTTGGGATGAAAGCTAGCCACTTTGAGCAATGTGGGAAGTGCTGGGGCAGTTTGGGACAACAGGGCCAAAATGTCACTTTCACAGTCCCAAAGTGCCATTTTCACAGTAAAAAGGCCTGGTTCACTTTTGCTTAGCTTAGTCTGTAACTTGAAAACTATGTACCGTATGGCCCTATAAACTGTGTTGGGATGAAAGCTAGCCACTTTGAGCAATGTGGGAAGTGCTGGGGCAGTTTGGGACAACAGGGCCAAAATGTCACTTTCACAGTCCCAAAGTGCCATTTTCACAGTAAAAAGGCCTGGTTCACTTTTGCTTAGCTTAGTCTGTAACTTGAAAACTATGTACCGTATGGCCCTATAAACTGTGTTGGGATGAAAGCTAGCCACTTTGAGCAATGTGGGAAGTGCTGGGGCAGTTTGGGACAACAGGGCCAAAACCCTAACCCTAACCCTTTCACAGTCCCAAAGTGCCATTTTCACAGTAAAAAAAAAAGATTAATTTTGCTTAGCTTAGTCTGTAACTTGAAAACTATGTACCGTATGGCCCTATAAACTGTGTTGGGATGAAAGCTAGCCACTTTGAGCAATGTGGGAAGTGCTAGGGCAGTTTGGGACAACAGGGCCAAAACCCTAACCCTAACCCTAACCCTTTCACAGTCCCAAAGTGCCATTTTCACAGTAAAAAAAAAAAAAAAGATTAATTTTGCTTAGCTTAGTCTGTAACTTGAAAACTATGTACCGTATGGCCCTATAAACTGTGTTGGGATGAAAGCTAGCCACTTTGAGCAATGTGGGAAGTGCTGGGGCAGTTTGGGACAACAGGGCCAAAATGTCACTTTCACAGTCCCAAAGTGCCATTTTCACAGTAAAAAGGCCTGGTTCACTTTTGCTTAGCTTAGTCTGTAACTTGAAAACTATGTACCGTATGGCCCTATAAACTGTGTTGGGATGAAAGCTAGCCACTTTGAGCAATGTGGGAAGTGCTGGGGTAGTTTGGGACAACAGGGCCAAAATGTCACTTTCACAGTCCCAAAGTGCCATTTTCACAGTAAAAAGGCCTGGTTCACTTTTGCTTAGCTTAGTCTGTAACTTGAAAACTATGTACCGTATGGCCCTATAAACTGTGTTGGGATGAAAGCTAGCCACTTTGAGCAATGTGGGAAGTGCTGGGGCAGTTTGGGACAACAGGGCCAAAATGTCACTTTCACAGTCCCAAAGTGCCGTTTTCACAGTAAAAAGGCCTGGTTCACTTTTGCTTAGCTTAGTCTGTAACTTGAAAACTATGTACCGTATGGCCCTATAAACTGTGTTGGGATGAAAGCTAGCCACTTTGAGCAATGTGGGAAGTGCTGGGGCAGTTTGGGACAACAGGGCCAAAATGTCACTTTCACAGTCCCAAAGTGCCGTTTTCACAGTAAAAAGGCCTGGTTCACTTTTGCTTAGCTTAGTCTGTAACTTGAAAACTATGTACCGTATGGCCCTATAAACTGTGTTGGGATGAAAGCTAGCCACTTTGAGCAATGTGGGAAGTGCTGGGGCAGTTTGGGACAACAGGGCCAAAACCCTAACCCTAACCCTAACCCTTTCACAGTCCCAAAGTGCCATTTTCACAGTAAAAAAAAAAAGATTCATTTTGCTTAGCTTAGTCTGTAACTTGAAAACTATGTACCGTATGGCCCTATAAACTGTGTTGGGATGAAAGCTAGCCACTTTGAGCAATGTGGGAAGTGCTGGGGCAGTTTGGGACAACAGGGCCAAAATGTCACTTTCACAGTCCCAAAGTGCCATTTTCACAGTAAAAAGGCCTGGTTCACTTTTGCTTAGCTTAGTCTGTAACTTGAAAACTATGTACCGTATGGCCCTATAAACTGTGTTGGGATGAAAGCTAGCCACTTTGAGCAATGTGGGAAGTGCTGGGGCAGTTTGGGACAACAGGGCCAAAATGTCACTTTCACAGTCCCAAAGTGCCGTTTTCACAGTAAAAAGGCCTGGTTCACTTTTGCTTAGCTTAGTCTGTAACTTGAAAACTATGTACCGTATGGCCCTATAAACTGTGTTGGGATGAAAGCTAGCCACTTTGAGCAATGTGGGAAGTGCTGGGGCAGTTTGGGACAACAGGGCCAAAATGTCACTTTCACAGTCCCAAAGTGCCGTTTTCACAGTAAAAAGGCCTGGTTCACTTTTGCTTAGCTTAGTCTGTAACTTGAAAACTATGTACCGTATGGCCCTATAAACTGTGTTGGGATGAAAGCTAGCCACTTTGAGCAATGTGGGAAGTGCTGGGGCAGTTTGGGACAACAGGGCCAAAATGTCACTTTCACAGTCCCAAAGTGCCATTTTCACAGTAAAAAGGCCTGGTTCACTTTTGCTTAGCTTAGTCTGTAACTTGAAAACTATGTACCGTATGGCCCTATAAACTGTGTTGGGATGAAAGCTAGCCACTTTGAGCAATGTGGGAAGTGCTGGGGCAGTTTGGGACAACAGGGCCAAAATGTCACTTTCACAGTCCCAAAGTGCCATTTTCACAGTAAAAAGGCCTGGTTCACTTTTGCTTAGCTTAGTCTGTAACTTGAAAACTATGTACCGTATGGCCCTATAAACTGTGTTGGGATGAAAGCTAGCCACTTTGAGCAATGTGGGAAGTGCTGGGGCAGTTTGGGACAACAGGGCCAAAACCCTAACCCTAACCCTTTCACAGTCCCAAAGTGCCATTTTCACAGTAAAAAAAAAAGATTAATTTTGCTTAGCTTAGTCTGTAACTTGAAAACTATGTACCGTATGGCCCTATAAACTGTGTTGGGATGAAAGCTAGCCACTTTGAGCAATGTGGGAAGTGCTAGGGCAGTTTGGGACAACAGGGCCAAAACCCTAACCCTAACCCTAACCCTTTCACAGTCCCAAAGTGCCATTTTCACAGTAAAAAAAAAAAAAAAGATTCATTTAGCTTAGCTTAGTCTGTAACTTGAAAACTATGTACCGTATGGCCCTATAAACTGTGTTGGGATGAAAGCTAGCCACTTTGAGCAATGTGGGAAGTGCTGGGGCAGTTTGGGACAACAGGGCCAAAATGTCACTTTCACAGTCCCAAAGTGCCATTTTCACAGTAAAAAGGCCTGGTTCACTTTTGCTTAGCTTAGTCTGTAACTTGAAAACTATGTACCGTATGGCCCTATAAACTGTGTTGGGATGAAAGCTAGCCACTTTGAGCAATGTGGGAAGTGCTGGGGCAGTTTGGGACAACAGGGCCAAAATGTCACTTTCACAGTCCCAAAGTGCCATTTTCACAGTAAAAAGGCCTGGTTCACTTTTGCTTAGCTTAGTCTGTAACTTGAAAACTATGTACCGTATGGCCCTATAAACTGTGTTGGGATGAAAGCTAGCCACTTTGAGCAATGTGGGAAGTGCTGGGGCAGTTTGGGACAACAGGGCCAAAATGTCACTTTCACAGTCCCAAAGTGCCGTTTTCACAGTAAAAAGGCCTGGTTCACTTTTGCTTAGCTTAGTCTGTAACTTGAAAACTATGTACCGTATGGCCCTATAAACTGTGTTGGGATGAAAGCTAGCCACTTTGAGCAATGTGGGAAGTGCTGGGGCAGTTTGGGACAACAGGGCCAAAACCCTAACCCTAACCCTAACCCTTTCACAGTCCCAAAGTGCCATTTTCACAGTAAAAAAAAAAAGATTCATTTTGCTTAGCTTAGTCTGTAACTTGAAAACTATGTACCGTATGGCCCTATAAACTGTGTTGGGATGAAAGCTAGCCACTTTGAGCAATGTGGGAAGTGCTGGGGCAGTTTGGGACAACAGGGCCAAAATGTCACTTTCACAGTCCCAAAGTGCCATTTTCACAGTAAAAAGGCCTGGTTCACTTTTGCTTAGCTTAGTCTGTAACTTGAAAACTATGTACCGTATGGCCCTATAAACTGTGTTGGGATGAAAGCTAGCCACTTTGAGCAATGTGGGAAGTGCTGGGGCAGTTTGGGACAACAGGGCCAAAACCCTAACCCTAACCCTAACCCTTTCACAGTCCCAAAGTGCCATTTTCACAGTAAAAAAAAAAGATTCATTTTGCTTAGCTTAGTCTGTAACTTGAAAACTATGTACCGTATGGCCCTATAAACTGTGTTGGGATGAAAGCTAGCCACTTTGAGCAATGTGGGAAGTGCTGGGGCAGTTTGGGACAACAGGGCCAAAACCCTAACCCTAACCCCAACCCTTTCACAGTCCCAAAGTGCCATTTTCACAGTAAAAAAAAAAAGATTCATTTTGCTTAGCTTAGTCTGTAACTTGAAAACTATGTACCGTATGGCCCTATAAACTGTGTTGGGATGAAAGCTAGCCACTTTGAGCAATGTGGGAAGTGCTGGGGCAGTTTGGGACAACAGGGCCAAAATGTCACTTTCACAGTCCCAAAGTGCCATTTTCACAGTAAAAAGGCCTGGTTCACTTTTGCTTAGCTTAGTCTGTAACTTGAAAACTATGTACCGTATGGCCCTATAAACTGTGTTGGGATGAAAGCTAGCCACTTTGAGCAATGTGGGAAGTGCTGGGGCAGTTTGGGACAACAGGGCCAAAATGTCACTTTCACAGTCCCAAAGTGCCATTTTCACAGTAAAAAGGCCTGGTTCACTTTTGCTTAGCTTAGTCTGTAACTTGAAAACTATGTACCGTATGGCCCTATAAACTGTGTTGGGATGAAAGCTAGCCACTTTGAGCAATGTGGGAAGTGGCTGGGGCAGTTTGGGACAACAGGGCCAAAATGTCACTTTCACAGTCCCAAAGTGCCGTTTTCACAGTAAAAAGGCCTGGTTCACTTTTGCTTAGCTTAGTCTGTAACTTGAAAACTATGTACCGTATGGCCCTATAAACTGTGTTGGGATGAAAGCTAGCCACTTTGAGCAATGTGGGAAGTGCTGGGGCAGTTTGGGACAACAGGGCCAAAATGTCACTTTCACAGTCCCAAAGTGCCGTTTTCACAGTAAAAAGGCCTGGTTCACTTTTGCTTAGCTTAGTCTGTAACTTGAAAACTATGTACCGTATGGCCCTATAAACTGTGTTGGGATGAAAGCTAGCCACTTTGAGCAATGTGGGAAGTGCTGGGGCAGTTTGGGACAACAGGGCCAAAATGTCACTTTCACAGTCCCAAAGTGCCATTTTCACAGTAAAAAGGCCTGGTTCACTTTTGCTTAGCTTAGTCTGTAACTTGAAAACTATGTACCGTATGGCCCTATAAACTGTGTTGGGATGAAAGCTAGCCACTTTGAGCAATGTGGGAAGTGCTGGGGCAGTTTGGGACAACAGGGCCAAAATGTCACTTTCACAGTCCCAAAGTGCCATTTTCACAGTAAAAAGGCCTGGTTCACTTTTGCTTAGCTTAGTCTGTAACTTGAAAACTATGTACCGTATGGCCCTATAAACTGTGTTGGGATGAAAGCTAGCCACTTTGAGCAATGTGGGAAGTGCTGGGGCAGTTTGGGACAACAGGGCCAAAACCCTAACCCTAACCCTTTCACAGTCCCAAAGTGCCATTTTCACAGTAAAAAAAAAAGATTAATTTTGCTTAGCTTAGTCTGTAACTTGAAAACTATGTACCGTATGGCCCTATAAACTGTGTTGGGATGAAAGCTAGCCACTTTGAGCAATGTGGGAAGTGCTAGGGCAGTTTGGGACAACAGGGCCAAAACCCTAACCCTAACCCTAACCCTTTCACAGTCCCAAAGTGCCATTTTCACAGTAAAAAAAAAAAAAAGATTAATTTTGCTTAGCTTAGTCTGTAACTTGAAAACTATGTACCGTATGGCCCTATAAACTGTGTTGGGATGAAAGCTAGCCACTTTGAGCAATGTGGGAAGTGCTGGGGCAGTTTGGGACAACAGGGCCAAAATGTCACTTTCACAGTCCCAAAGTGCCATTTTCACAGTAAAAAGGCCTGGTTCACTTTTGCTTAGCTTAGTCTGTAACTTGAAAACTATGTACCGTATGGCCCTATAAACTGTGTTGGGATGAAAGCTAGCCACTTTGAGCAATGTGGGAAGTGCTGGGGTAGTTTGGGACAACAGGGCCAAAATGTCACTTTCACAGTCCCAAAGTGCCGTTTTCACAGTAAAAAGGCCTGGTTCACTTTTGCTTAGCTTAGTCTGTAACTTGAAAACTATGTACCGTATGGCCCTATAAACTGTGTTGGGATGAAAGCTAGCCACTTTGAGCAATGTGGGAAGTGCTGGGGCAGTTTGGGACAACAGGGCCAAAATGTCACTTTCACAGTCCCAAAGTGCCGTTTTCACAGTAAAAAGGCCTGGTTCACTTTTGCTTAGCTTAGTCTGTAACTTGAAAACTATGTACCGTATGGCCCTATAAACTGTGTTGGGATGAAAGCTAGCCACTTTGAGCAATGTGGGAAGTGCTGGGGCAGTTTGGGACAACAGGGCCAAAACCCTAACCCTAACCCTAACCCTTTCACAGTCCCAAAGTGCCATTTTCACAGTAAAAAAAAAAAGATTCATTTTGCTTAGCTTAGTCTGTAACTTGAAAACTATGTACCGTATGGCCCTATAAACTGTGTTGGGATGAAAGCTAGCCACTTTGAGCAATGTGGGAAGTGCTGGGGCAGTTTGGGACAACAGGGCCAAAATGTCACTTTCACAGTCCCAAAGTGCCATTTTCACAGTAAAAAGGCCTGGTTCACTTTTGCTTAGCTTAGTCTGTAACTTGAAAACTATGTACCGTATGGCCCTATAAACTGTGTTGGGATGAAAGCTAGCCACTTTGAGCAATGTGGGAAGTGCTGGGGCAGTTTGGGACAACAGGGCCAAAACCCTAACCCTAACCCTAACCCTTTCACAGTCCCAAAGTGCCATTTTCACAGTAAAAAAAAAAAGATTCATTTTGCTTAGCTTAGTCTGTAACTTGAAAACTATGTACCGTATGGCCCTATAAACTGTGTTGGGATGAAAGCTAGCCACTTTGAGCAATGTGGGAAGTGCTGGGGCAGTTTGGGACAACAGGGCCAAAACCCTAACCCTAACCCCAACCCTTTCACAGTCCCAAAGTGCCATTTTCACAGTAAAAAAAAAAAGATTAATTTTGCTTAGCTTAGTCTGTAACTTGAAAACTATGTACCGTATGGCCCTATAAACTGTGTTGGGATGAAAGCTAGCCACTTTGAGCAATGTGGGAAGTGCTGGGGCAGTTTGGGACAACAGGGCCAAAATGTCACTTTCACAGTCCCAAAGTGCCATTTTCACAGTAAAAAGGCCTGGTTCACTTTTGCTTAGCTTAGTCTGTAACTTGAAAACTATGTACCGTATGGCCCTATAAACTGTGTTGGGATGAAAGCTAGCCACTTTGAGCAATGTGGGAAGTGCTGGGGCAGTTTGGGACAACAGGGCCAAAACCCTAACCCTAACCCTAACCCTTTCACAGTCCCAAAGTGCCATTTTCACAGTAAAAAAAAAAAGATTCATTTTGCTTAGCTTAGTCTGTAACTTGAAAACTATGTACCGTATGGCCCTATAAACTGTGTTGGGATGAAAGCTAGCCACTTTGAGCAATGTGGGAAGTGCTGGGGCAGTTTGGGACAACAGGGCCAAAACCCTAACCCTAACCCCAACCCTTTCACAGTCCCAAAGTGCCATTTTCACAGTAAAAGAAAAAAGATTCATTTTGCTTAGCTTAGTCTGTAACTTGAAAACTATGTACCGTATGGCCCTATAAACTGTGTTGGGATGAAAGCTAGCCACTTTGAGCAATGTGGGAAGTGCTGGGGCAGTTTGGGACAACAGGGCCAAAATGTCACTTTCACAGTCCCAAAGTGCCATTTTCACAGTAAAAAGGCCTGGTTCACTTTTGCTTAGCTTAGTCTGTAACTTGAAAACTATGTACCGTATGGCCCTATAAACTGTGTTGGGATGAAAGCTAGCCACTTTGAGCAATGTGGGAAGTGCTGGGGCAGTTTGGGACAACAGGGCCAAAACCCTAACCCTAACCCTAACCCTTTCACAGTCCCAAAGTGCCATTTTCACAGTAAAAAAAAAAAGATTCATTTTGCTTAGCTTAGTCTGTAACTTGAAAACTATGTACCGTATGGCCCTATAAACTGTGTTGGGATGAAAGCTAGCCACTTTGAGCAATGTGGGAAGTGCTGGGGCAGTTTGGGACAACAGGGCCAAAACCCTAACCCTAACCCTAACCCTTTCACAGTCCCAAAGTGCCATTTTCACAGTAAAAAAAAAAAGATTCATTTTGCTTAGCTTAGTCTGTAACTTGAAAACTATGTACCGTATGGCCCTATAAACTGTGTTGGGATGAAAACTAGCCACTTTGAGCAATGTGGGAAGTGCTGGGGCAGTTTGGGACAACAGGGCCAAAATGTCACTTTCACAGTCCCAAAGTGCCATTTTCACAGTAAAAAGGCCTGGTTCACTTTTGCTTAGCTTAGTCTGTAACTTGAAAACTATGTACCGTATGGCCCTATAAACTGTGTTGGGATGAAAGCTAGCCACTTTGAGCAATGTGGGAAGTGCTGGGGCAGTTTGGGACAACAGGGCCAAAACCCTAACCCTAACCCTAACCCTTTCACAGTCCCAAAGTGCCATTTTCACAGTAAAAAAAAAAAGATTCATTTTGCTTAGCTTAGTCTGTAACTTGAAAACTATGTACCGTATGGCCCTATAAACTGTGTTGGGATGAAAGCTAGCCACTTTGAGCAATGTGGGAAGTGCTGGGGCAGTTTGGGACAACAGGGCCAAAACCCTAACCCTAACCCCAACCCTTTCACAGTCCCAAAGTGCCATTTTCACAGTAAAAAAAAAAAGATTCATTTTGCTTAGCTTAGTCTGTAACTTGAAAACTATGTACCGTATGGCCCTATAAACTGTGTTGGGATGAAAGCTAGCCACTTTGAGCAATGTGGGAAGTGCTGGGGCAGTTTGGGACAACAGGGCCAAAATGTCACTTTCACAGTCCCAAAGTGCCATTTTCACAGTAAAAAGGCCTGGTTCACTTTTGCTTAGCTTAGTCTGTAACTTGAAAACTATGTACCGTATGGCCCTATAAACTGTGTTGGGATGAAAGCTAGCCACTTTGAGCAATGTGGGAAGTGCTGGGGCAGTTTGGGACAACAGGGCCAAAACCCTAACCCTAACCCTAACCCTTTCACAGTCCCAAAGTGCCATTTTCACAGTAAAAAAAAAAAGATTCATTTTGCTTAGCTTAGTCTGTAACTTGAAAACTATGTACCGTATGGCCCTATAAACTGTGTTGGGATGAAAGCTAGCCACTTTGAGCAATGTGGGAAGTGCTGGGGCAGTTTGGGACAACAGGGCCAAAATGTCACTTTCACAGTCCCAAAGTGCCATTTTCACAGTAAAAAGGCCTGGTTCACTTTTGCTTAGCTTAGTCTGTAACTTGAAAACTATGTACCGTATGGCCCTATAAACTGTGTTGGGATGAAAGCTAGCCACTTTGAGCAATGTGGGAAGTGCTGGGGCAGTTTGGGACAACAGGGCCAAAATGTCACTTTCACAGTCCCAAAGTGCCGTTTTCACAGTAAAAAGGCCTGGTTCACTTTTGCTTAGCTTAGTCTGTAACTTGAAAACTATGTACCGTATGGCCCTATAAACTGTGTTGGGATGAAAGCTAGCCACTTTGAGCAATGTGGGAAGTGCTGGGGCAGTTTGGGACAACAGGGCCAAAATGTCACTTTCACAGTCCCAAAGTGCCATTTTCACAGTAAAAAGGCCTGGTTCACTTTTGCTTAGCTTAGTCTGTAACTTGAAAACTATGTACCGTATGGCCCTATAAACTGTGTTGGGATGAAAGCTAGCCACTTTGAGCAATGTGGGAAGTGCTGGGGCAGTTTGGGACAACAGGGCCAAAATGTCACTTTCACAGTCCCAAAGTGCCGTTTTCACAGTAAAAAGGCCTGGTTCACTTTTGCTTAGCTTAGTCTGTAACTTGAAAACTATGTACCGTATGGCCCTATAAACTGTGTTGGGATGAAAGCTATCCACTTTGAGCAATGTGGGAAGTGCTGGGGCAGTTTGGGACAACAGGGCCAAAACCCTAACCCTAACCCTAACCCTTTCACAGTCCCAAAGTGCCATTTTCAGAGTAAAAAAAAAAAGATTCATTTTGCTTAGCTTAGTCTGTAACTTGAAAACTATGTACCGTATGGCCCTATAAACTGTGTTGGGATGAAAGCTAGCCACTTTGAGCAATGTGGGAAGTGCTGGGGCAGTTTGGGACAACAGGGCCAAAATGTCACTTTCACAGTCCCAAAGTGCCATTTTCACAGTAAAAAGGCCTGGTTCACTTTTGCTTAGCTTAGTCTGTAACTTGAAAACTATGTACCGTATGGCCCTATAAACTGTGTTGGGATGAAAGCTAGCCACTTTGAGCAATGTGGGAAGTGCTGGGGCAGTTTGGGACAACAGGGCCAAAACCCTAACCCTAACCCTAACCCTTTCACAGTCCCAAAGTGCCATTTTCACAGTAAAAAAAAAAAGATTCATTTTGCTTAGCTTAGTCTGTAACTTGAAAACTATGTACCGTATGGCCCTATAAACTGTGTTGGGATGAAAGCTAGCCACTTTGAGCAATGTGGGAAGTGCTGGGGCAGTTTGGGACAACAGGGCCAAACCCCTAACCCTAACCCCAACCCTTTCACAGTCCCAAAGTGCCATTTTCACAGTAAAAAAAAAAAGATTCATTTTGCTTAGCTTAGTCTGTAACTTGAAAACTATGTACCGTATGGCCCTATAAACTGTGTTGGGATGAAAGCTAGCCACTTTGAGCAATGTGGGAAGTGCTGGGGCAGTTTGGGACAACAGGGCCAAAATGTCACTTTCACAGTCCCAAAGTGCCATTTTCACAGTAAAAAGGCCTGGTTCACTTTTGCTTAGCTTAGTCTGTAACTTGAAAACTATGTACCGTATGGCCCTATAAACTGTGTTGGGATGAAAGCTAGCCACTTTGAGCAATGTGGGAAGTGCTGGGGCAGTTTGGGACAACAGGGCCAAAACCCTAACCCTAACCCTAACCCTTTCACAGTCCCAAAGTGCCATTTTCACAGTAAAAAAAAAAAGATTAATTTTGCTTAGCTTAGTCTGTAACTTGAAAACTATGTACCGTATGGCCCTATAAACTGTGTTGGGATGAAAGCTAGCCACTTTGAGCAATGTGGGAAGTGCTGGGGCAGTTTGGGACAACAGGGCCAAAATGTCACTTTCACAGTCCCAAAGTGCCATTTTCACAGTAAAAAGGCCTGGTTCACTTTTGCTTAGCTTAGTCTGTAACTTGAAAACTATGTACCGTATGGCCCTATAAACTGTGTTGGGATGAAAGCTAGCCACTTTGAGCAATGTGGGAAGTGCTGGGGCAGTTTGGGACAACAGGGCCAAAATGTCACTTTCACAGTCCCAAAGTGCCGTTTTCACAGTAAAAAGGCCTGGTTCACTTTTGCTTAGCTTAGTCTGTAACTTGAAAACTATGTACCGTATGGCCCTATAAACTGTGTTGGGATGAAAGCTAGCCACTTTGAGCAATGTGGGAAGTGCTGGGGCAGTTTGGGACAACAGGGCCAAAACCCTAACCCTAACCCTAACCCTTTCACAGTCCCAAAGTGCCATTTTCACAGTAAAAAAAAAAAGATTCATTTTGCTTAGCTTAGTCTGTAACTTGAAAACTATGTACCGTATGGCCCTATAAACTGTGTTGGGATGAAAGCTAGCCACTTTGAGCAATGTGGGAAGTGCTGGGGCAGTTTGGGACAACAGGGCCAAAATGTCACTTTCACAGTCCCAAAGTGCCATTTTCACAGTAAAAAGGCCTGGTTCACTTTTGCTTAGCTTAGTCTGTAACTTGAAAACTATGTACCGTATGGCCCTATAAACTGTGTTGGGATGAAAGCTAGCCACTTTGAGCAATGTGGGAAGTGCTGGGGCAGTTTGGGACAACAGGGCCAAAACCCTAACCCTAACCCTAACCCTTTCACAGTCCCAAAGTGCCATTTTCACAGTAAAAAAAAAAAGATTCTATTGCTTAGCTTAGTCTGTAACTTGAAAACTATGTACCGTATGGCCCTATAAACTGTGTTGGGATGAAAGCTAGCCACTTTGAGCAATGTGGGAAGTGCTGGGGCAGTTTGGGACAACAGGGCCAAAACCCTAACCCTAACCCCAACCCTTTCACAGTCCCAAAGTGCCATTTTCACAGTAAAAAAAAAAAGATTCATTTTGCTTAGCTTAGTCTGTAACTTGAAAACTATGTACCGTATGGCCCTATAAACTGTGTTGGGATGAAAGCTAGCCACTTTGAGCAATGTGGGAAGTGCTGGGGCAGTTTGGGACAACAGGGCCAAAATGTCACTTTCACAGTCCCAAAGTGCCGTTTTCACAGTAAAAAGGCCTGGTTCACTTTTGCTTAGCTTAGTCTGTAACTTGAAAACTATGTACCGTATGGCCCTATAAACTGTGTTGGGATGAAAGCTAGCCACTTTGAGCAATGTGGGAAGTGCTGGGGCAGTTTGGGACAACAGGGCCAAAACCCTAACCCTAACCCTAACCCTTTCACAGTCCCAAAGTGCCATTTTCACAGTAAAAAAAAAAAGATTCATTTTGCTTAGCTTAGTCTGTAACTTGAAAACTATGTACCGTATGGCCCTATAAACTGTGTTGGGATGAAAGCTAGCCACTTTGAGCAATGTGGGAAGTGCTGGGGCAGTTTGGGACAACAGGGCCAAAATGTCACTTTCACAGTCCCAAAGTGCCATTTTCACAGTAAAAAGGCCTGGTTCACTTTTGCTTAGCTTAGTCTGTAACTTGAAAACTATGTACCGTATGGCCCTATAAACTGTGTTGGGATGAAAGCTAGCCACTTTGAGCAATGTGGGAAGTGCTGGGGCAGTTTGGGACAACAGGGCCAAAATGTCACTTTCACAGTCCCAAAGTGCCATTTTCACAGTAAAAAGGCCTGGTTCACTTTTGCTTAGCTTAGTCTGTAACTTGAAAACTATGTACCGTATGGCCCTATAAACTGTGTTGGGATGAAAGCTAGCCACTTTGAGCAATGTGGGAAGTGCTGGGGCAGTTTGGGACAACAGGGCCAAAATGTCACTTTCACAGTCCCAAAGTGCCATTTTCACAGTAAAAAGGCCTGGTTCACTTTTGCTTAGCTTAGTCTGTAACTTGAAAACTATGTACCGTATGGCCCTATAAACTGTGTTGGGATGAAAGCTAGCCACTTTGAGCAATGTGGGAAGTGCTGGGGCAGTTTGGGACAACAGGGCCAAAATGTCACTTTCACAGTCCCAAAGTGCCATTTTCACAGTAAAAAGGCCTGGTTCACTTTTGCTTAGCTTAGTCTGTAACTTGAAAACTATGTACCGTATGGCCCTATAAACTGTGTTGGGATGAAAGCTAGCCACTTTGAGCAATGTGGGAAGTGCTGGGGCAGTTTGGGACAACAGGGCCAAAACCCTAACCCTAACCCTAACCCTTTCACAGTCCCAAAGTGCCATTTTCACAGTAAAAAAAAAAAGATTCATTTTGCTTAGCTTAGTCTGTAACTTGAAAACTATGTACCGTATGGCCCTATAAACTGTGTTGGGATGAAAGCTAGCCACTTTGAGCAATGTGGGAAGTGCTGGGGCAGTTTGGGACAACAGGGCCAAAACCCTAACCCTAACCCCAACCCTTTCACAGTCCCAAAGTGCCATTTTCACAGTAAAAGAAAAAAGATTCATTTTGCTTAGCTTAGTCTGTAACTTGAAAACTATGTACCGTATGGCCCTATAAACTGTGTTGGGATGAAAGCTAGCCACTTTGAGCAATGTGGGAAGTGCTGGGGCAGTTTGGGACAACAGGGCCAAAATGTCACTTTCACAGTCCCAAAGTGCCATTTTCACAGTAAAAAGGCCTGGTTCACTTTTGCTTAGCTTAGTCTGTAACTTGAAAACTATGTACCGTATGGCCCTATAAACTGTGTTGGGATGAAAGCTAGCCACTTTGAGCAATGTGGGAAGTGCTGGGGCAGTTTGGGACAACAGGGCCAAAACCCTAACCCTAACCCTAACCCTTTCACAGTCCCAAAGTGCCATTTTCACAGTAAAAAAAAAAAGATTCATTTTGCTTAGCTTAGTCTGTAACTTGAAAACTATGTACCGTATGGCCCTATAAACTGTGTTGGGATGAAAGCTAGCCACTTTGAGCAATGTGGGAAGTGCTGGGGCAGTTTGGGACAACAGGGCCAAAACCCTAACCCTAACCCTAACCCTTTCACAGTCCCAAAGTGCCATTTTCACAGTAAAAAAAAAAAGATTCATTTTGCTTAGCTTAGTCTGTAACTTGAAAACTATGTACCGTATGGCCCTATAAACTGTGTTGGGATGAAAACTAGCCACTTTGAGCAATGTGGGAAGTGCTGGGGCAGTTTGGGACAACAGGGCCAAAATGTCACTTTCACAGTCCCAAAGTGCCATTTTCACAGTAAAAAGGCCTGGTTCACTTTTGCTTAGCTTAGTCTGTAACTTGAAAACTATGTACCGTATGGCCCTATAAACTGTGTTGGGATGAAAGCTAGCCACTTTGAGCAATGTGGGAAGTGCTGGGGCAGTTTGGGACAACAGGGCCAAAACCCTAACCCTAACCCTAACCCTTTCACAGTCCCAAAGTGCCATTTTCACAGTAAAAAAAAAAAGATTCATTTTGCTTAGCTTAGTCTGTAACTTGAAAACTATGTACCGTATGGCCCTATAAACTGTGTTGGGATGAAAGCTAGCCACTTTGAGCAATGTGGGAAGTGCTGGGGCAGTTTGGGACAACAGGGCCAAAACCCTAACCCTAACCCCAACCCTTTCACAGTCCCAAAGTGCCATTTTCACAGTAAAAAAAAAAAGATTCATTTT
The DNA here is from genome assembly GCF_963924005.1 of Protomyctophum bolini. Classification (NCBI taxonomy): domain Eukaryota; kingdom Metazoa; phylum Chordata; class Actinopteri; order Myctophiformes; family Myctophidae; genus Protomyctophum; species Protomyctophum bolini. The sequence continues at coordinate 263,567 of NW_027665367.1, read as the reverse complement.
GCTTAGCTTAGTCTGTAACTTGAAAACTATGTACCGTATGGCCCTATAAACTGTGTTGGGATGAAAGCTAGCCACTTTGAGCAATGTGGGAAGTGCTGGGGCAGTTTGGGACAACAGGGCCAAAATGTCACTTTCACAGTCCCAAAGTGCCATTTTCACAGTAAAAAGGCCTGGTTCACTTTTGCTTAGCTTAGTCTGTAACTTGAAAACTATGTACCGTATGGCCCTATAAACTGTGTTGGGATGAAAGCTAGCCACTTTGAGCAATGTGGGAAGTGCTGGGGCAGTTTGGGACAACAGGGCCAAAACCCTAACCCTAACCCTAACCCTTTCACAGTCCCAAAGTGCCATTTTCACAGTAAAAAAAAAAAGATTCATTTTGCTTAGCTTAGTCTGTAACTTGAAAACTATGTACCGTATGGCCCTATAAACTGTGTTGGGATGAAAGCTAGCCACTTTGAGCAATGTGGGAAGTGCTGGGGCAGTTTGGGACAACAGGGCCAAAATGTCACTTTCACAGTCCCAAAGTGCCATTTTCACAGTAAAAAGGCCTGGTTCACTTTTGCTTAGCTTAGTCTGTAACTTGAAAACTATGTACCGTATGGCCCTATAAACTGTGTTGGGATGAAAGCTAGCCACTTTGAGCAATGTGGGAAGTGCTGGGGCAGTTTGGGACAACAGGGCCAAAATGTCACTTTCACAGTCCCAAAGTGCCGTTTTCACAGTAAAAAGGCCTGGTTCACTTTTGCTTAGCTTAGTCTGTAACTTGAAAACTATGTACCGTATGGCCCTATAAACTGTGTTGGGATGAAAGCTAGCCACTTTGAGCAATGTGGGAAGTGCTGGGGCAGTTTGGGACAACAGGGCCAAAATGTCACTTTCACAGTCCCAAAGTGCCATTTTCACAGTAAAAAGGCCTGGTTCACTTTTGCTTAGCTTAGTCTGTAACTTGAAAACTATGTACCGTATGGCCCTATAAACTGTGTTGGGATGAAAGCTAGCCACTTTGAGCAATGTGGGAAGTGCTGGGGCAGTTTGGGACAACAGGGCCAAAATGTCACTTTCACAGTCCCAAAGTGCCGTTTTCACAGTAAAAAGGCCTGGTTCACTTTTGCTTAGCTTAGTCTGTAACTTGAAAACTATGTACCGTATGGCCCTATAAACTGTGTTGGGATGAAAGCTATCCACTTTGAGCAATGTGGGAAGTGCTGGGGCAGTTTGGGACAACAGGGCCAAAACCCTAACCCTAACCCTAACCCTTTCACAGTCCCAAAGTGCCATTTTCAGAGTAAAAAAAAAAAGATTCATTTTGCTTAGCTTAGTCTGTAACTTGAAAACTATGTACCGTATGGCCCTATAAACTGTGTTGGGATGAAAGCTAGCCACTTTGAGCAATGTGGGAAGTGCTGGGGCAGTTTGGGACAACAGGGCCAAAATGTCACTTTCACAGTCCCAAAGTGCCATTTTCACAGTAAAAAGGCCTGGTTCACTTTTGCTTAGCTTAGTCTGTAACTTGAAAACTATGTACCGTATGGCCCTATAAACTGTGTTGGGATGAAAGCTAGCCACTTTGAGCAATGTGGGAAGTGCTGGGGCAGTTTGGGACAACAGGGCCAAAACCCTAACCCTAACCCTAACCCTTTCACAGTCCCAAAGTGCCATTTTCACAGTAAAAAAAAAAAGATTCATTTTGCTTAGCTTAGTCTGTAACTTGAAAACTATGTACCGTATGGCCCTATAAACTGTGTTGGGATGAAAGCTAGCCACTTTGAGCAATGTGGGAAGTGCTGGGGCAGTTTGGGACAACAGGGCCAAACCCCTAACCCTAACCCCAACCCTTTCACAGTCCCAAAGTGCCATTTTCACAGTAAAAAAAAAAAGATTCATTTTGCTTAGCTTAGTCTGTAACTTGAAAACTATGTACCGTATGGCCCTATAAACTGTGTTGGGATGAAAGCTAGCCACTTTGAGCAATGTGGGAAGTGCTGGGGCAGTTTGGGACAACAGGGCCAAAATGTCACTTTCACAGTCCCAAAGTGCCATTTTCACAGTAAAAAGGCCTGGTTCACTTTTGCTTAGCTTAGTCTGTAACTTGAAAACTATGTACCGTATGGCCCTATAAACTGTGTTGGGATGAAAGCTAGCCACTTTGAGCAATGTGGGAAGTGCTGGGGCAGTTTGGGACAACAGGGCCAAAACCCTAACCCTAACCCTAACCCTTTCACAGTCCCAAAGTGCCATTTTCACAGTAAAAAAAAAAAGATTAATTTTGCTTAGCTTAGTCTGTAACTTGAAAACTATGTACCGTATGGCCCTATAAACTGTGTTGGGATGAAAGCTAGCCACTTTGAGCAATGTGGGAAGTGCTGGGGCAGTTTGGGACAACAGGGCCAAAATGTCACTTTCACAGTCCCAAAGTGCCATTTTCACAGTAAAAAGGCCTGGTTCACTTTTGCTTAGCTTAGTCTGTAACTTGAAAACTATGTACCGTATGGCCCTATAAACTGTGTTGGGATGAAAGCTAGCCACTTTGAGCAATGTGGGAAGTGCTGGGGCAGTTTGGGACAACAGGGCCAAAATGTCACTTTCACAGTCCCAAAGTGCCGTTTTCACAGTAAAAAGGCCTGGTTCACTTTTGCTTAGCTTAGTCTGTAACTTGAAAACTATGTACCGTATGGCCCTATAAACTGTGTTGGGATGAAAGCTAGCCACTTTGAGCAATGTGGGAAGTGCTGGGGCAGTTTGGGACAACAGGGCCAAAACCCTAACCCTAACCCTAACCCTTTCACAGTCCCAAAGTGCCATTTTCACAGTAAAAAAAAAAAGATTCATTTTGCTTAGCTTAGTCTGTAACTTGAAAACTATGTACCGTATGGCCCTATAAACTGTGTTGGGATGAAAGCTAGCCACTTTGAGCAATGTGGGAAGTGCTGGGGCAGTTTGGGACAACAGGGCCAAAATGTCACTTTCACAGTCCCAAAGTGCCATTTTCACAGTAAAAAGGCCTGGTTCACTTTTGCTTAGCTTAGTCTGTAACTTGAAAACTATGTACCGTATGGCCCTATAAACTGTGTTGGGATGAAAGCTAGCCACTTTGAGCAATGTGGGAAGTGCTGGGGCAGTTTGGGACAACAGGGCCAAAACCCTAACCCTAACCCTAACCCTTTCACAGTCCCAAAGTGCCATTTTCACAGTAAAAAAAAAAAGATTCTATTGCTTAGCTTAGTCTGTAACTTGAAAACTATGTACCGTATGGCCCTATAAACTGTGTTGGGATGAAAGCTAGCCACTTTGAGCAATGTGGGAAGTGCTGGGGCAGTTTGGGACAACAGGGCCAAAACCCTAACCCTAACCCCAACCCTTTCACAGTCCCAAAGTGCCATTTTCACAGTAAAAAAAAAAAGATTCATTTTGCTTAGCTTAGTCTGTAACTTGAAAACTATGTACCGTATGGCCCTATAAACTGTGTTGGGATGAAAGCTAGCCACTTTGAGCAATGTGGGAAGTGCTGGGGCAGTTTGGGACAACAGGGCCAAAATGTCACTTTCACAGTCCCAAAGTGCCGTTTTCACAGTAAAAAGGCCTGGTTCACTTTTGCTTAGCTTAGTCTGTAACTTGAAAACTATGTACCGTATGGCCCTATAAACTGTGTTGGGATGAAAGCTAGCCACTTTGAGCAATGTGGGAAGTGCTGGGGCAGTTTGGGACAACAGGGCCAAAACCCTAACCCTAACCCTAACCCTTTCACAGTCCCAAAGTGCCATTTTCACAGTAAAAAAAAAAAGATTCATTTTGCTTAGCTTAGTCTGTAACTTGAAAACTATGTACCGTATGGCCCTATAAACTGTGTTGGGATGAAAGCTAGCCACTTTGAGCAATGTGGGAAGTGCTGGGGCAGTTTGGGACAACAGGGCCAAACCCCTAACCCTAACCCCAACCCTTTCACAGTCCCAAAGTGCCATTTTCACAGTAAAAAAAAAAAGATTCATTTTGCTTAGCTTAGTCTGTAACTTGAAAACTATGTACCGTATGGCCCTATAAACTGTGTTGGGATGAAAGCTAGCCACTTTGAGCAATGTGGGAAGTGCTGGGGCAGTTTGGGACAACAGGGCCAAAATGTCACTTTCACAGTCCCAAAGTGCCATTTTCACAGTAAAAAGGCCTGGTTCACTTTTGCTTAGCTTAGTCTGTAACTTGAAAACTATGTACCGTATGGCCCTATAAACTGTGTTGGGATGAAAGCTAGCCACTTTGAGCAATGTGGGAAGTGCTGGGGCAGTTTGGGACAACAGGGCCAAAACCCTAACCCTAACCCTAACCCTTTCACAGTCCCAAAGTGCCATTTTCACAGTAAAAAAAAAAAGATTAATTTTGCTTAGCTTAGTCTGTAACTTGAAAACTATGTACCGTATGGCCCTATAAACTGTGTTGGGATGAAAGCTAGCCACTTTGAGCAATGTGGGAAGTGCTGGGGCAGTTTGGGACAACAGGGCCAAAATGTCACTTTCACAGTCCCAAAGTGCCATTTTCACAGTAAAAAGGCCTGGTTCACTTTTGCTTAGCTTAGTCTGTAACTTGAAAACTATGTACCGTATGGCCCTATAAACTGTGTTGGGATGAAAGCTAGCCACTTTGAGCAATGTGGGAAGTGCTGGGGCAGTTTGGGACAACAGGGCCAAAATGTCACTTTCACAGTCCCAAAGTGCCGTTTTCACAGTAAAAAGGCCTGGTTCACTTTTGCTTAGCTTAGTCTGTAACTTGAAAACTATGTACCGTATGGCCCTATAAACTGTGTTGGGATGAAAGCTAGCCACTTTGAGCAATGTGGGAAGTGCTGGGGCAGTTTGGGACAACAGGGCCAAAACCCTAACCCTAACCCTAACCCTTTCACAGTCCCAAAGTGCCATTTTCACAGTAAAAAAAAAAAGATTCATTTTGCTTAGCTTAGTCTGTAACTTGAAAACTATGTACCGTATGGCCCTATAAACTGTGTTGGGATGAAAGCTAGCCACTTTGAGCAATGTGGGAAGTGCTGGGGCAGTTTGGGACAACAGGGCCAAAATGTCACTTTCACAGTCCCAAAGTGCCATTTTCACAGTAAAAAGGCCTGGTTCACTTTTGCTTAGCTTAGTCTGTAACTTGAAAACTATGTACCGTATGGCCCTATAAACTGTGTTGGGATGAAAGCTAGCCACTTTGAGCAATGTGGGAAGTGCTGGGGCAGTTTGGGACAACAGGGCCAAAACCCTAACCCTAACCCTAACCCTTTCACAGTCCCAAAGTGCCATTTTCACAGTAAAAAAAAAAAGATTCTATTGCTTAGCTTAGTCTGTAACTTGAAAACTATGTACCGTATGGCCCTATAAACTGTGTTGGGATGAAAGCTAGCCACTTTGAGCAATGTGGGAAGTGCTGGGGCAGTTTGGGACAACAGGGCCAAAACCCTAACCCTAACCCCAACCCTTTCACAGTCCCAAAGTGCCATTTTCACAGTAAAAAAAAAAAGATTCATTTTGCTTAGCTTAGTCTGTAACTTGAAAACTATGTACCGTATGGCCCTATAAACTGTGTTGGGATGAAAGCTAGCCACTTTGAGCAATGTGGGAAGTGCTGGGGCAGTTTGGGACAACAGGGCCAAAATGTCACTTTCACAGTCCCAAAGTGCCGTTTTCACAGTAAAAAGGCCTGGTTCACTTTTGCTTAGCTTAGTCTGTAACTTGAAAACTATGTACCGTATGGCCCTATAAACTGTGTTGGGATGAAAGCTAGCCACTTTGAGCAATGTGGGAAGTGCTGGGGCAGTTTGGGACAACAGGGCCAAAACCCTAACCCTAACCCTAACCCTTTCACAGTCCCAAAGTGCCATTTTCACAGTAAAAAAAAAAAGATTCATTTTGCTTAGCTTAGTCTGTAACTTGAAAACTATGTACCGTATGGCCCTATAAACTGTGTTGGGATGAAAGCTAGCCACTTTGAGCAATGTGGGAAGTGCTGGGGCAGTTTGGGACAACAGGGCCAAAATGTCACTTTCACAGTCCCAAAGTGCCATTTTCACAGTAAAAAGGCCTGGTTCACTTTTGCTTAGCTTAGTCTGTAACTTGAAAACTATGTACCGTATGGCCCTATAAACTGTGTTGGGATGAAAGCTAGCCACTTTGAGCAATGTGGGAAGTGCTGGGGCAGTTTGGGACAACAGGGCCAAAACCCTAACCCTAACCCTAACCCTTTCACAGTCCCAAAGTGCCATTTTCACAGTAAAAAAAAAAAGATTCATTTTGCTTAGCTTAGTCTGTAACTTGAAAACTATGTACCGTATGGCCCTATAAACTGTGTTGGGATGAAAGCTAGCCACTTTGAGCAATGTGGGAAGTGCTGGGGCAGTTTGGGACAACAGGGCCAAAACCCTAACCCTAACCCCAACCCTTTCACAGTCCCAAAGTGCCATTTTCACAGTAAAAAAAAAAAGATTCATTTTGCTTAGCTTAGTCTGTAACTTGAAAACTATGTACCGTATGGCCCTATAAACTGTGTTGGGATGAAAGCTAGCCACTTTGAGCAATGTGGGAAGTGCTGGGGCAGTTTGGGACAACAGGGCCAAAATGTCACTTTCACAGTCCCAAAGTGCCGTTTTCACAGTAAAAAGGCCTGGTTCACTTTTGCTTAGCTTAGTCTGTAACTTGAAAACTATGTACCGTATGGCCCTATAAACTGTGTTGGGATGAAAGCTAGCCACTTTGAGCAATGTGGGAAGTGCTGGGGCAGTTTGGGACAACAGGGCCAAAACCCTAACCCTAACCCTAACCCTTTCACAGTCCCAAAGTGCCATTTTCACAGTAAAAAAAAAAAGATTCATTTTGCTTAGCTTAGTCTGTAACTTGAAAACTATGTACCCTATGGCCCTATAAACTGTGTTGGGATGAAAGCTAGCCACTTTGAGCAATGTGGGAAGTGCTGGGGCAGTTTGGGACAACAGGGCCAAAATGTCACTTTCACAGTCCCAAAGTGCCATTTTCACAGTAAAAAGGCCTGGTTCACTTTTGCTTAGCTTAGTCTGTAACTTGAAAACTATGTACCGTATGGCCCTATAAACTGTGTTGGGATGAAAGCTAGCCACTTTGAGCAATGTGGGAAGTGCTGGGGCAGTTTGGGACAACAGGGCCAAAACCCTAACCCTAACCCTAACCCTTTCACAGTCCCAAAGTGCCATTTTCACAGTAAAAAAAAAAAGATTCATTTTGCTTAGCTTAGTCTGTAACTTGAAAACTATGTACCGTATGGCCCTATAAACTGTGTTGGGATGAAAGCTAGCCACTTTGAGCAATGTGGGAAGTGCTGGGGCAGTTTGGGACAACAGGGCCAAAACCCTAACCCTAACCCCAACCCTTTCACAGTCCCAAAGTGCCATTTTCACAGTAAAAAAAAAAAGATTCATTTTGCTTAGCTTAGTCTGTAACTTGAAAACTATGTACCGTATGGCCCTATAAACTGTGTTGGGATGAAAGCTAGCCACTTTGAGCAATGTGGGAAGTGCTGGGGCAGTTTGGGACAACAGGGCCAAAATGTCACTTTCACAGTCCCAAAGTGCCATTTTCACAGTAAAAAGGCCTGGTTCACTTTTGCTTAGCTTAGTCTGTAACTTGAAAACTATGTACCGTATGGCCCTATAAACTGTGTTGGGATGAAAGCTAGCCACTTTGAGCAATGTGGGAAGTGCTGGGGCAGTTTGGGACAACAGGGCCAAAACCCTAACCCTAACCCTAACCCTTTCACAGTCCCAAAGTGCCATTTTCACAGTAAAAAAAAAAAGATTCATTTTGCTTAGCTTAGTCTGTAACTTGAAAACTATGTACCGTATGGCCCTATAAACTGTGTTGGGATGAAAGCTAGCCACTTTGAGCAATGTGGGAAGTGCTGGGGCAGTTTGGGACAACAGGGCCAAAATGTCACTTTCACAGTCCCAAAGTGCCATTTTCACAGTAAAAAGGCCTGGTTCACTTTTGCTTAGCTTAGTCTGTAACTTGAAAACTATGTACCGTATGGCCCTATAAACTGTGTTGGGATGAAAGCTAGCCACTTTGAGCAATGTGGGAAGTGCTGGGGCAGTTTGGGACAACAGGGCCAAAACCCTAACCCTAACCCTAACCCTTTCACAGTCCCAAAGTGCCATTTTCACAGTAAAAAAAAAAAGATTCATTTTGCTTAGCTTAGTCTGTAACTTGAAAACTATGTACCGTATGGCCCTATAAACTGTGTTGGGATGAAAGCTAGCCACTTTGAGCAATGTGGGAAGTGCTGGGGCAGTTTGGGACAACAGGGCCAAAACCCTAACCCTAACCCCAACCCTTTCACAGTCCCAAAGTGCCATTTTCACAGTAAAAAAAAAAAGATTCATTTTGCTTAGCTTAGTCTGTAACTTGAAAACTATGTACCGTATGGCCCTATAAACTGTGTTGGGATGAAAGCTAGCCACTTTGAGCAATGTGGGAAGTGCTGGGGCAGTTTGGGACAACAGGGCCAAAATGTCACTTTCACAGTCCCAAAGTGCCATTTTCACAGTAAAAAGGCCTGGTTCACTTTTGCTTAGCTTAGTCTGTAACTTGAAAACTATGTACCGTATGGCCCTATAAACTGTGTTGGGATGAAAGCTAGCCACTTTGAGCAATGTGGGAAGTGCTGGGGCAGTTTGGGACAACAGGGCCAAAACCCTAACCCTAACCCTAACCCTTTCACAGTCCCAAAGTGCCATTTTCACAGTAAAAAAAAAAAGATTCATTTTGCTTAGCTTAGTCTGTAACTTGAAAACTATGTACCGTATGGCCCTATAAACTGTGTTGGGATGAAAGCTAGCCACTTTGAGCAATGTGGGAAGTGCTGGGGCAGTTTGGGACAACAGGGCCAAAATGTCACTTTCACAATCCCAAAGTGCCATTTTCACAGTAAAAAGGCCTGGTTCACTTTTGCTTAGCTTAGTCTGTAACTTGAAAACTATGTACCGTATGGCCCTATAAACTGTGTTGGGATGAAAGCTAGCCACTTTGAGCAATGTGGGAAGTGCTGGGGCAGTTTGGGACAACAGGGCCAAAACCCTAACCCTAACCCTAACCCTTTCACAGTCCCAAAGTGCCATTTTCACAGTAAAAAAAAAAAGATTCATTTTGCTTAGCTTAGTCTGTAACTTGAAAACTATGTACCGTATGGCCCTATAAACTGTGTTGGGATGAAAGCTAGCCACTTTGAGCAATGTGGGAAGTGCTGGGGCAGTTTGGGACAACAGGGCCAAAACCCTAACCCTAACCCCAACCCTTTCACAGTCCCAAAGTGCCATTTTCACAGTAAAAAAAAAAAGATTAATTTTGCTTAGCTTAGTCTGTAACTTGAAAACTATGTACCGTATGGCCCTATAAACTGTGTTGGGATGAAAGCTAGCCACTTTGAGCAATGTGGGAAGTGCTGGGGCAGTTTGGGACAACAGGGCCAAAATGTCACTTTCACAGTCCCAAAGTGCCATTTTCACAGTAAAAAGGCCTGGTTCACTTTTGCTTAGCTTAGTCTGTAACTTGAAAACTATGTACCGTATGGCCCTATAAACTGTGTTGGGATGAAAGCTAGCCACTTTGAGCAATGTGGGAAGTGCTGGGGCAGTTTGGGACAACAGGGCCAAAACCCTAACCCTAACCCTAACCCTTTCACAGTCCCAAAGTGCCATTTTCACAGTAAAAAAAAAAAGATTCATTTTGCTTAGCTTAGTCTGTAACTTGAAAACTATGTACCGTATGGCCCTATAAACTGTGTTGGGATGAAAGCTAGCCACTTTGAGCAATGTGGGAAGTGCTGGGGCAGTTTGGGACAACAGGGCCAAAACCCTAACCCTAACCCCAAAGTAGTCTAATAGGATGTATGTTCGGTACCTTTTTTGGCCACTGGTGGCGCTAGTGAGCAATTTAATGCATAATTTGCATAATTAATTATGCAAATTAGTAATTAAACATTCCATGAATTCCATAGATATAATTAGCATAATCATAAATCATAAATATCCATAAATATAAATATCCATAAATATAATTAGCATATAATAGTTTATAATTAAATAATAATAAAAACTAATGATAGTTATTTATAAAATGCATGATGTGTGTGTGATTAGCTGATCTCATCTCTCTCTCTCCCTGCGTCTCATGTGCCATGCCTCCCCAAAAGCCAGCAGAGATGCTGACTCGAAGGTGTGAAAAACAAACAAATGTAAATTTGTTTGTTTGTCCCTGGGGGTGAGGTGGGGGGATGGGCTCCCAGTCTTTGTGGAATGCCAGGTGCCAGACATGCAAATTAGATAAACACAGAGGTGGGGGCTCCACTCTTTGAAGTGAATTGTATGCATAAATTAATCAAGTTAGTATTTAAATTCCTTACATACATTGACAGGGGGTGTGTGATTCCTCCTAGTGGTCAATCTCTCTATATATATATATATTTACACTGCAATACCTACCATGCCCTGACGTGATCTCAGTCATCTAGGGCAATGTTTTTCAATCAATGGTCTGGGGACCACCAATGGTCCTTGAATGTAATTCTTGTAAAAAATAAATGATACCCCCCCTAGTGTTCAATCTCTATATAAATATTTACACTGCAATACCATTTATGCCCTGATTTCAGTCACCTAGTGCAAATGTTTTCACGCAATGGTCCGGGGGCTACCGATGGTCTTTGAGAGGGTGTCTGTCTTGTATTATTTTTATCTTGTGTCTTTGAATTTTTTTATGTTTCATGTTGTCCTAATGGGGTTGGGTATTGTATATCTTGTATTATTTTTTGTGTTTTGTGTTGTGTCTTTGAATTTTGCATGCTTCATGTGGTACTAGGTGTTTGGGTTATTGTCTGTCTTGTATTATTTTTGGTGTTTTGTGTTGGGATCTTTGAATTTTTTATGTTTCATGTTGTCCAAATGGGGTTGGGTATTGCATATCTTGTATTATTTTTTGTGTTTTGTGTTGTGTCTTTGAATTTTGCATGTTTCATGTGGTATTAATGTGGTTGGGTTATTGTCTGTCTTGTATTATTTTTGGTGTTTTGTGTTGGGATCTTTGCATTTTTTATGTTTCATGTTGTCCAAATGGGGTTGGGTATTGTATATCTTGTATTATTTTTGGTGTTTTGTGTTGTATCTTTGAATTTTGTATGCTTCATGTGGTACTAGGTGTTTGGGTTATTGTCTGTCTTGTATTATTTTTGGTGTTTTGTGTTGGGATCTTTGAATTTTTTATGTTTCATGTTGTCCAAATGGGGGTTGGGTATTGTATATCTTGTATTATTTTTGGTGTTTTGTGTTGTGTCTTTGAATTTTGCATGCTTCATGTGGTACTAGGTGTTTGGGTTATTGTCTGTCTTGCATTATTTTTGGTGTTTTGTGTTGGGATCTTTGAATTTTTTATGTTTCATGTTGTCCAAATGGGGTTGGGTATTGTATATCTTGTATTATTTTTGGTGTTTTGTGTTGTGTCTTTGAATTTTGTATGCTTCATGTGGTACTAGGTGTTTGGGTTATTGTCTGTCTTGTATTATTTTTGGTGTTTTGTGTTGGGATCTTTGAATTTTTTATGTTTCATGTTGTCCAAATGGGGTTGGGTATTGTCTGTCTTGTATTATTTTTGGTGTTTTGTGTTGGGGTCTTTGAATTTTGCATGCTTCATGTGGTACTAATGTGTTTTGGTTATTGTCTGTCTTGTATCATTTTTGGTGTTTTGTGTTGTGTCTTTGATTTTTTTTTTATGTTTCATGTTGTCCTAATGGGTTGGGTATTGTATATCTTGTATTATTTTTTGTGTTTTGTGTTGTGTCTTTGAATTTTGCATGCTTCATGTGGTACTAGGTGTTTGGGTTATCGTCTGTCTTGTATTATTTTTGGTGTTTTGTGTTGGGATCTTTGAATTTTTTATGTTTCATGTTGTCCAAATGGGGTTGGGTATTGTATATCTTGTATTATTTTTTGTGTTTTGTGTTGGGTCTTTGAATTTTGCATGCTTCATGTGGTACTAGGTGTTGGGGTTATTGTCTGTCTTGTATTATTTTTGGTGTTTTGTGTTGGGATCTTTGAATTTTTTTATGTTTCATGTTGTCCAAATGGGGTTGGGTATTGTATATCTTGTATTATTTTTTGTGTTTTGTGTTGGGTCATTGAATTTTGCATGCTTCATGTGGTACTAGGTGTTGGGGTTATTGTCTGTCTTGTATTATTTTTGGTGTTTTGTGGTGGGATCTTTGATTTTTTTATGTTTCATGTTGTCCAAATGGGGTTGGGTATTGTCTGTCTTGTATTATTTTTTGTGTTTTGTGTTGTGTCTTTGAATTTTGCATGCTTCATGTGGTACTATGTGGTTGGGTTATTGTCTGTCTTGTATTATTTTTGGTGTTTTGTGTTGGGATCTTTGAATTTTTTATGTTTCATGTTGTCCAAATGGGGTTGGGTATTGTATATCTTGTATTATTTTTGGTGTTTTGTGTTGTGTCTTTGAATTTTGTATGCTTCATGTGGTACTAGGTGTTTGGGTTATTGTCTGTCTTGTATTATTTTTGGTGTTTTGTGTTGGGATCTTTGAATTTTTTATGTTTCATGTTGTCCAAATGGGGTTGGGTATTGTATATCTTGTATTATTTTTGGTGTTTTGTGTTGTGTCTTTGAATTTTGTATGCTTCATGTGGTACTAGGTGTTTGGGTTATTGTCTGTCTTGTATTATTTTTGGTGTTTTGTGTTGGGATCTTTGAATTTTTTATGTTTCATGTTGTCCAAATGGGGTTGGGTATTGGCTGTCTTGTATTATTTTTGGTGTTTTGTGTTGTGTCTTTTAATTTTGTATGCTTCATGTGGTACTAGGTGTTTGGGTTATTGTCTGTCTTGTATTATTTTTGGTGTTTTGTGTTGGGATCTTTGAATTTTTTATGTTTCATGTTGTCCAAATGGGGTTGGGTATTGTATATCTTGTATTATTTTTGGTGTTTTGTGTTGTGTCTTTGAATTTTGTATGCTTCATGTGGTACTAGGTGTTTGGGTTATTGTCTGTCTTGTATTATTTTTGGTGTTTTGTGTTGGGATCTTTGAATTTTTTATGTTTCATGTTGTCCAAATGGGGTTGGGTATTGTATATCTTGTATTATTTTTGGTGTTTTGTGTTGTGTCTTTGAATTTTGTATGCTTCATGTGGTACTAGGTGTTTGGGTTATTGTCTGTCTTGTATTATTTTTGGTGTTTTGTGTTGGGATCTTTGAATTTTTTATGTTTCATGTTGTCCAAATGGGGTTGGGTATTGTATATCTTGTATTATTTTTGGTGTTTTGTGTTGTGTCTTTGAATTTTGTATGCTTCATGTGGTACTAGGTGTTTGGGTTATTGTCTGTCTTGTATTATTTTTGGTGTTTTGTGTTGGGATCTTTGAATTTTTTATGTTTCATGTTGTCCAAATGGGGTTGGGTATTGGCTGTCTTGTATTATTTTTGGTGTTTTGTGTTGTGTCTTTTAATTTTGTATGCTTCATGTGGTACTAGGTGTTTGGGTTATTGTCTGTCTTGTATTATTTTTGGTGTTTTGTGTTGGGATCTTTGAATTTTTTATGTTTCATGTTGTCCAAATGGGGTTGGGTATTGTATATCTTGTATTATTTTTGGTGTTTTGTGTTGTGTCTTTGAATTTTGTATGCTTCATGTGGTACTAGGTGTTTGGGTTATTGTCTGTCTTGTATTATTTTTGGTGTTTTGTGTTGGGATCTTTGAATTTTTTATGTTTCATGTTGTCCAAATGGGGTTGGGTATTGGCTGTCTTGTATTATTTTTGGTGTTTTGTGTTGTGTCTTTGAATTTTGTATGCTTCATGTGGTACTAGGTGTTTGGGTTATTGTCTGTCTTGTATTATTTTTGGTGTTTTGTGTTGGGATCTTTGAATTTTTTATGTTTCATGTTGTCCAAATGGGGTTGGGTATTGGCTGTCTTGTATCATTTTTGGTGTTTTGTGTTGTGTCTTTGAATTTTGTATGCTTCATATGGTACTAATGTGTTTGGGTTATTGTCGGTCTTGTATTATTTTTGTTGTTTTGTGTTGTGACTTGGAATTTTTTATGTTTCATGTTGTCCTAATGGGGTTGGGTATTGTATATCTTGTATTATTTTTTGTGTGTTGTGTTGTGTCTTTGAATTTTGCATGATTCATGTGGTATTAGGTGTTTGGGTTATTGTCTGTCTTGTATTATTTTTGGTGTTTTGTGTTGGGATCTTTGAATTTTTTATGTTTCATGTGGTCCAAATGGGGTTGGGTATTGTATATCTTGTATTATTTTTGGTGTTTTGTGTTGTGTCTTTGAATTTTGTATGTTTCATGTGGTACTAGGTGTTTGGGTTATTGTCTGTCTTGTATTATTTTCGGTGTTTTGTGTTGTGTCTTTGATTTTTTTATGTTTCATGTTGTCCTAATGGGGTTGGGTATTGTATATCTTGTATTATTTTTTGTGTTTTGTGTTGGGTCTTTGAATTTTGCATGCTTCAGGTGGTACTAGGTGTTGGGGTTATTGTCTGTCTTGTATTATTTTTGGTGTTTTGGGTTGTGTCTTTGAATTTTTTTATGTTTCATGTTGTCCTAATGGGTTGGGTATTGTATATCTTGTATTATTTTTTGTGTTTTGTGTTGTGTCTTTGAATTTTGCATGCTTCATGTGGTACTAGGTGTTTGGGTTATTGTCTGTCTTGTATTATTTTTGGTGTTTTGTGTTGGGATCTTTGAATTTTTTATGTTTCATGTTGTCCAAATGGGGTTGGGTATTGTATATCTTGTATTATTTTTTGTGTTTTGTGTTGTGTCTTTGAATTTTGCATGCTTCATGTGGTACTAGGTGTTTTGGGTTATTGTCTGTCTTGTATTATTTTTGGTGTTTTGTGTTGGGATCTTTGAATTTTTTTATGTTTCATGTTGTCCAAATGGGGTTGGGTATTGTATATCTTGTATTATTTTTGGTGTTTTGTGTTGTGTCTTTGAATTTTGTATGCTTCATGTGGTACTAGGTGTTTGGGTTATTGTCTGTCTTGTATTATTTTTGGTGTTTTGTGTTGGGATCTTTGAATTTTTTATGTTTCATGTTGTCCAAATGGGGTTGGGTATTGTCTGTCTTGTATTATTTTTGGTGTTTTGTGTTGGGATCTTTGAATTTTGTATGCTTCATGTGGTACTAATGTGTTTGGGTTATTGTCTGTCTTGTATTATTTTCGGTGTTTTGTGTTGTGTCTTTGAATTTTTTATGTTTCATGTTGTCTTAATGGGGTTGGGTATTGTATATCTTGTATTATTTTTTGTGTTTTGTGTTGTGTCTTTGAATTTTGCATGCTTCATGTGGTACTAATGTGTTTTGGTTATTGTCTGTCTTGTATTATTTTTGGTGTTTTGTGTTGTGTCTTTGAATTTTTTTATGTTTCATGTTGTCCTAATGGGTTGGGTATTGTATATCTTGTATTATTTTTTGTGTTTTGTGTTGTGTGTTTGAATTTTGCATGCTTCATGTGGTACTAGGTGGTTGAGTTATTGTCTGTCTTGTATTATTTTTGGTGTTTTGTGGTGGGATCTTTGAATTTTTTATGTTTCATGTTGTCCTAATGGGTTGGGTATTGTATATCTTGTATTATTTTTTGTGTTTTGTGTTGTGTCTTTGAATTTTGCATGCTTCATGTGGTACTAGGTGGTTGGGTTATTGTCTGTCTTGTATTATTTTTGGTGTTTTGTGTTGGGATCTTTGAATTTTTTATGTTTCATGTTGTCCAAATGGGGTTGGGTATTGTATATCTTGTATTATTTTTTGTGTTTTGGGTTGTGTCTTTGAATTTTGCATGATTCATGTGGTACTAATGTGTTTGGGTTATTGTCTGTCTTGTATTATTTTTGGTGTTTTGTGTTGTGACTTTGAATTTTTTATGTTTCATGTTGTCCTAAGGTGTATGGTTTATTGTCTGTCTTGTATTATTTTTGGTGTTTTGTGCTGTGTCTTTGAATTTTGTATGCTTCATGTGGTACTAATGTGTTTGGGTTATTGTCTGTCTTGTATTATTTTTGGTGTTTTGTGTTGTGACTTTGATTTTTTTATGTTTCATGTTGTCCTAATGGGGTTGGGTATTGTATATCTTGTATTATTTTTGTGTTTTGTGTTGTGTCTTTGAATTATGCATGCTTCATGTGGTACTAATGTGTTTGGGTTATTGTCTGTCTTGTATTATTTTCGGGGTTTTGTGTTGTGTCTTTGAATTTTTTATGGTTCATGTTGTCCTAATGGGGTTGGGTATTGTATATCTTGTATTATTTTTTGTGTTTTGGGTTGTGTCTTTGAATTTTGCATGCTTCATGTGGTACTAATTCAAAATATTATATTAATACAACAGGCCGCCTGTTTGTAATAATATAATATTTTGAATTAGTACCACATGAAGCATGCAAAATTCAAAGATCCCAACACAAAACACCAAAAATAATACAAGACAGACAATAACCCAAACACCTAGTACCACATGAAGCATGCAAAATTCAAAGACACAACACAAAACACAAAAAATAATACAAGATATACAATACCCAACCCATTAGGACAACATGAAACATAAAAAAATTCAAAGACACAACCCAAAACACCAAAAATAATACAAGACAGACAATAACCCCAACACCTAGTACCACCTGAAGCATGCAAAATTCAAAGACCCAACACAAAACACAAAAAATAATACAAGATATACAATACCCAACCCCATTAGGACAACATGAAACATAAAAAATTCAAAGACACAACACAAAACACCGAAAATAATACAAGACAGACAATAACCCAAACACATTAGTACCACATGAAGCATACAAAATTCAAAGATCCCAACACAAAACACAAAAAATAACACAATATATACAATACCCAACCCCATTAGGACAACATGAAACATAAAAAATTCAAAGACACAACCCAAAACACCGAAAATAATACAAGACAGACAATAACCCAAACACCTAGTACCACATGAAACATACAAAATTCAAAGACACAACACAAAACACCAAAAATAATACAAGATATACAATACCCAACCCCATTTGGACCACATGAAACATAAAAAATTCAAAGATCCCAACACAAAACACCAAAAATAATACAAGACAGACAATAACCCAAACACCTAATACCACATGAATCATGCAAAATTCAAAGACACAACACAACACACAAAAAATAATACAAGATATACAATACCCAACCCCATTAGGACAACATGAAACATAAAAAATTCCAAGTCACAACACAAAACAACAAAAATAATACAAGACCGACAATAACCCAAACACATTAGTACCATATGAAGCATACAAAATTCAAAGACACAACACAAAACACCAAAAATAATACAAGACAGCCAATACCCAACCCCATTTGGACAACATGAAACATAAAAAATTCAAAGATCCCAACACAAAACACCAAAAATAATACAAGACAGACAATAACCCAAACACCTAGTACCACATGAAGCATACAAAATTCAAAGACACAACACAAAACACCAAAAATAATACAAGACAGCCAATACCCAACCCCATTTGGACAACATGAAACATAAAAAATTCAAAGATCCCAACACAAAACACCAAAAATAATACAAGACAGACAATAACCCAAACACCTAGTACCACATGAAGCATACAAAATTCAAAGACACAACACAAAACACCAAAAATAATACAAGATATACAATACCCAACCCCATTTGGACAACATGAAACATAAAAAATTCAAAGATCCCAACACAAAACACCAAAAATAATACAAGACAGACAATAACCCAAACACCTAGTACCACATGAAGCATACAAAATTCAAAGACACAACACAAAACACCAAAAATAATACAAGACAGCCAATACCCAACCCCATTTGGACAACATGAAACATAAAAAATTCAAAGATCCCAACACAAAACACCAAAAATAATACAAGACAGACAATAACCCAAACACCTAGTACCACATGAAGCATACAAAATTCAAAGACACAACACAAAACACCAAAAATAATACAAGATATACAATACCCAACCCCATTTGGACAACATGAAACATAAAAAAATCAAAGATCCCAACACAAAACACCAAAAATAATACAAGACAGACAATAACCCAAACACCTAGTACCACATGAAGCATACAAAATTCAAAGACACAACACAAAACACCAAAAATAATACAAGATATACAATACCCAACCCCATTTGGACAACATGAAACATAAAAAATTCAAAGATCCCAACACAAAACACCAAAAATAATACAAGACAGACAATAACCCAACCACATAGTACCACATGAAGCATGCAAAATTCAAAGACACAACACAAAACACAAAAAATAATACAAGACAGACAATACCCAACCCCATTTGGACAACATGAAACATAAAAAAATCAAAGATCCCACCACAAAACACCAAAAATAATACAAGACAGACAATAACCCCAACACCTAGTACCACATGAAGCATGCAAAATTCAAAGACCCAACACAAAACACAAAAAATAATACAAGATATACAATACCCAACCCCATTTGGACAACATGAAACATAAAAAAATTCAAAGATCCCAACACAAAACACCAAAAATAATACAAGACAGACAATAACCCCAACACCTAGTACCACATGAAGCATGCAAAATTCAAAGACCCAACACAAAACACAAAAAATAATACAAGATATACAATACCCAACCCCATTTGGACAACATGAAACATAAAAAATTCAAAGATCCCAACACAAAACACCAAAAATAATACAAGACAGACGATAACCCAAACACCTAGTACCACATGAAGCATGCAAAATTCAAAGACACAACACAAAACACAAAAAATAATACAAGATATACAATACCCAACCCATTAGGACAACATGAAACATAAAAAAAAATTCAGAGACACAACACAAAACACCAAAAATGATACAAGACAGACAATAACCAAAACACATTAGTACCACATGAAGCATGCAAAATTCAAAGACCCCAACACAAAACACCAAAAATAATACAAGACAGACAATACCCAACCCCATTTGGACAACATGAAACATAAAAAATTCAAAGATCCCAACACAAAACACCAAAAATAATACAAGACAGACAATAACCCAAACACCTAGTACCACATGAAGCATACAAAATTCAAAGACACAACACAAAACACCAAAAATAATACAAGACAGCCAATACCCAACCCCATTTGGACAACATGAAACATAAAAAATTCAAAGATCCCAACACAAAACACCAAAAATAATACAAGACAGACAATAACCCAAACACCTAGTACCACATGAAGCATACAAAATTCAAAGACACAACACAAAACACCAAAAATAATACAAGATATACAATACCCAACCCCATTTGGACAACATGAAACATAAAAAATTCAAAGATCCCAACACAAAACACCAAAAATAATACAAGACAGACAATAACCCAAACACCTAGTACCACATGAAGCATACAAAATTCAAAGACACAACACAAAACACCAAAAATAATACAAGATATACAATACCCAACCCCATTTGGACAACATGAAACATAAAAAAATCAAAGATCCCAACACAAAACACCAAAAATAATACAAGACAGACAATAACCCAAACACCTAGTACCACATGAAGCATACAAAATTCAAAGACACAACACAAAACACCAAAAATAATACAAGATATACAATACCCAACCCCATTTGGACAACATGAAACATAAAAAATTCAAAGATCCCAACACAAAACACCAAAAATAATACAAGACAGACAATAACCCAACCACATAGTACCACATGAAGCATGCAAAATTCAAAGACACAACACAAAACACAAAAAATAATACAAGACAGACAATACCCAACCCCATTTGGACAACATGAAACATAAAAAAATCAAAGATCCCACCACAAAACACCAAAAATAATACAAGACAGACAATAACCCCAACACCTAGTACCACATGAAGCATGCAAAATTCAAAGACCCAACACAAAACACAAAAAATAATACAAGATATACAATACCCAACCCCATTTGGACAACATGAAACATAAAAAAATTCAAAGATCCCAACACAAAACACCAAAAATAATACAAGACAGACAATAACCCCAACACCTAGTACCACATGAAGCATGCGAAATTCAAAGACCCAACACAAAACACAAAAAATAATACAAGATATACAATACCCAACCCCATTTGGACAACATGAAACATAAAAAATTCAAAGATCCCAACACAAAACACCAAAAATAATACAAGACAGACGATAACCCAAACACCTAGTACCACATGAAGCATGCAAAATTCAAAGACACAACACAAAACACAAAAAATAATACAAGATATACAATACCCAACCCATTAGGACAACATGAAACATAAAAAAAAATTCAGAGACACAACACAAAACACCAAAAATGATACAAGACAGACAATAACCAAAACACATTAGTACCACATGAAGCATGCAAAATTCAAAGACCCCAACACAAAACACCAAAAATAATACAAGACAGACAATACCCAACCCCATTTGGACAACATGAAACATAAAAAATTCAAAGATCCCAACACAAAACACCAAAAATAATACAAGACAGACAATAACCCAAACACCTAGTACCACATGAAGCATACAAAATTCAAAGACACAACACAAAACACCAAAAATAATACAAGATATACAATACCCAACCCCATTTGGACAACATGAAACATAAAAAATTCAAAGATCCCAACACAAAACACCAAAAATAATGCAAGACAGACAATAACCCAAACACCTAGTACCACATGAAGCATGCAAAATTCAAAGACACAACACAAAACACCAAAAATAATACAAGATATACAATACCCAACCCCCATTTGGACAACATGAAACATAAAAAATTCAAAGATCCCAACACAAAACACCAAAAATAATACAAGACAGACAATAACCCAAACACCTAGTACCACATGAAGCATACAAAATTCAAAGATACAACACAAAACACCAAAAATAATACAAGATATACAATACCCAACCCCATTTGGACAACATGAAACATAAAAAATGCAAAGATCCCAACACAAAACACCAAAAATAATACAAGACAGACAATAACCCAACCACATTAATACCACATGAAACATGCAAAATTCAAAGACACAACACAAAACACAAAAAATAATACAAGATATGCAATACCCAACCCCATTTGGACAACATGAAACATAAAAAATTCAAAGATCCCAACACAAAACACCACAAATAATACAAGACAGACAATAACCCAAACCCCTAGTACCACATGAAGCATGCAAAATTCAAAGACACAACACAAAACACAAAAAATAATACAAGATATACAATACCCAACCCCATTTGGACAACATGAAACATAAAAAATTAAAAGATCCCAACACAAAACACCAAAAATAATACAAGACAGACAATAACCCAAACACCTAGTACCACATGAAGCATGCAAAATTCAAAGACACAACACAAAACACAAAAAATAATACAAGATATACAATACCCAACCCCATTAGGACAACATGAAACATAAAAAAATTCAAAGACACAACATAAAAATAATACAAGACAGACACCCTCTCAAAGACCATCGGTAGCCCCCGGACCATTGCGTGAAAACATTTGCACTAGGTGACTGAAATCAGGGCATAAATGGTATTGCAGTGTAAATATTTATATAGAGATTGAACACTAGGGGGGGTATCATTTATTTTTTACAAGAATTACATTCAAGGACCATTGGTGGTCCCCAGACCATTGATTGAAAAACATTGCCCTAGATGACTGAGATCACGTCAGGGCATGGTAGGTATTGCAGTGTAATTATATATATATATAGAGAGATTGACCACTAGGAGGAATCACACACCCCCTGTCAATGTATGTAAGGAATTTAAATACTAACTTGATTCATTTATGCATACAATTCACTTCAAAGAGTGGAGCCCCCACCTCTGTGTTTATCTAATTTGCATGTCTGGCACCTGGCATTCCACAAAGGGGGGAGCCCATCCCCCCACCCCACCCCCGCTCTTCATTTAATTTGCATGTCGCACCTGGCACCTGGTTAGAGCCCATCCCCCCACCCCACCCCCGCGCTTCATTTAATTTGCATGTCTGGCCCATGGCATTCCACAAAGACTGGGAGCCCATCCCCCCACCTCACCCCCAGGGACAAACAAACAAATTTACATTTGTTTGTTTTTCACACCTTCGAGTCAGCATCTCTGCTGGCTTTTGGGGAGGCATGGCACATGAGACGCAGGGAGAGAGAGAGATGAGATCAGCTAATCACACACACATCATGCATTTTATAAATAACTATCATTAGTTTTTATTATTATTTAATTATAAACTATTATATGCTAATTATATTTATGGATATTTATATTTATGGATATTTATGATTTATGATTATGCTAATTATATCTATGGAATTCATGGAATGTTTAATTACTAATTTGCATAATTAATTATGCAAATTATGCATTAAATTGCTCACTAGCGCCACCAGTGGCCAAAAAAGGTACCGAACATACATCCTATTAGACTACTCCCCAACCCTTTCACAGTCCCAAAGTGCCATTTTCACAGTAAAAAAAAAAAGATTCATTTTGCTTAGCTTAGTCTGTAACTTGAAAACTATGTACCGTATGGCCCTATAAACTGTGTTGGGATGAAAGCTAGCCACTTTGAGCAATGTGGGAAGTGCTGGGGCAGTTTGGGACAACAGGGCCAAAATGTCACTTTCACAGTCCCAAAGTGCCATTTTCACAGTAAAAAGGCCTGGTTCACTTTTGCTTAGCTTAGTCTGTAACTTGAAAACTATGTACCGTATGGCCCTATAAACTGTGTTGGGATGAAAGCTAGCCACTTTGAGCAATGTGGGAAGTGCTGGGGCAGTTTGGGACAACAGGGCCAAAACCCTAACCCTAACCCTAACCCTTTCACAGTCCCAAAGTGCCATTTTCACAGTAAAAAAAAAAAGATTCATTTTGCTTAGCTTAGTCTGTAACTTGAAAACTATGTACCGTATGGCCCTATAAACTGTGTTGGGATGAAAGCTAGCCACTTTGAGCAATGTGGGAAGTGCTGGGGCAGTTTGGGACAACAGGGCCAAAATGTCACTTTCACAGTCCCAAAGTGCCATTTTCACAGTAAAAAGGCCTGGTTCACTTTTGCTTAGCTTAGTCTGTAACTTGAAAACTATGTACCGTATGGCCCTATAAACTGTGTTGGGATGAAAGCTAGCCACTTTGAGCAATGTGGGAAGTGCTGGGGCAGTTTGGGACAACAGGGCCAAAATGTCACTTTCACAGTCCCAAAGTGCCGTTTTCACAGTAAAAAGGCCTGGTTCACTTTTGCTTAGCTTAGTCTGTAACTTGAAAACTATGTACCGTATGGCCCTATAAACTGTGTTGGGATGAAAGCTAGCCACTTTGAGCAATGTGGGAAGTGCTGGGGCAGTTTGGGACAACAGGGCCAAAACCCTAACCCTAACCCTAACCCTTTCACAGTCCCAAAGTGCCATTTTCACAGTAAAAAAAAAAAGATTCATTTTGCTTAGCTTAGTCTGTAACTTGAAAACTATGTACCGTATGGCCCTATAAACTGTGTTGGGATGAAAGCTAGCCACTTTGAGCAATGTGGGAAGTGCTGGGGCAGTTTGGGACAACAGGGCCAAAATGTCACTTTCACAGTCCCAAAGTGCCGTTTTCACAGTAAAAAGGCCTGGTTCACTTTTGCTTAGCTTAGTCTGTAACTTGAAAACTATGTACCGTATGGCCCTATAAACTGTGTTGGGATGAAAGCTAGCCACTTTGAGCAATGTGGGAAGTGCCGGGGCAGTTTGGGACAACAGGGCCAAAATGTCACTTTCACAGTCCCAAAGTGCCATTTTCACAGTAAAAAGGCCTGGTTCACTTTTGCTTAGCTTAGTCTGTAACTTGAAAACTATGTACCGTATGGCCCTATAAACTGTGTTGGGATGAAAGCTAGCCACTTTGAGCAATGTGGGAAGTGCTGGGGCAGTTTGGGACAACAGGGCCAAAATGTCACTTTCACAGTCCCAAAGTGCCGTTTTCACAGTAAAAAGGCCTGGTTCACTTTTGCTTAGCTTAGTCTGTAACTTGAAAACTATGTACCGTATGGCCCTATAAACTGTGTTGGGATGAAAGCTAGCCACTTTGAGCAATGTGGGAAGTGCTGGGGCAGTTTGGGACAACAGGGCCAAAATGTCACTTTCACAGTCCCAAAGTGCCATTTTCACAGTAAAAAGGCCTGGTTCACTTTTGCTTAGCTTAGTCTGTAACTTGAAAACTATGTACCGTATGGCCCTATAAACTGTGTTGGGATGAAAGCTAGCCACTTTGAGCAATGTGGGAAGTGCTGGGGCAGTTTGGGACAACAGGGCCAAAACCCTAACCCTAACCCTAACCCTTTCACAGTCCCAAAGTGCCATTTTCACAGTAAAAAAAAAAAGATTCATTTTGCTTAGCTTAGTCTGTAACTTGAAAACTATGTACCGTATGGCCCTATAAACTGTGTTGGGATGAAAGCTAGCCACTTTGAGCAATGTGGGAAGTGCTGGGGCAGTTTGGGACAACAGGGCCAAAATGTCACTTTCACAGTCCCAAAGTGCCATTTTCACAGTAAAAAGGCCTGGTTCACTTTTGCTTAGCTTAGTCTGTAACTTGAAAACTATGTACCGTATGGCCCTATAAACTGTGTTGGGATGAAAGCTAGCCACTTTGAGCAATGTGGGAAGTGCTGGGGCAGTTTGGGACAACAGGGCCAAAACCCTAACCCTAACCCTAACCCTTTCACAGTCCCAAAGTGCCATTTTCACAGTAAAAAAAAAAAGATTCATTTTGCTTAGCTTAGTCTGTAACTTGAAAACTATGTACCGTATGGCCCTATAAACTGTGTTGGGATGAAAGCTAGCCACTTTGAGCAATGTGGGAAGTGCTGGGGCAGTTTGGGACAACAGGGCCAAAATGTCACTTTCACAGTCCCAAAGTGCCATTTTCACAGTAAAAAGGCCTGGTTCACTTTTGCTTAGCTTAGTCTGTAACTTGAAAACTATGTACCGTATGGCCCTATAAACTGTGTTGGGATGAAAGCTAGCCACTTTGAGCAATGTGGGAAGTGCTGGGGCAGTTTGGGACAACAGGGCCAAAATGTCACTTTCACAGTCCCAAAGTGCCGTTTTCACAGTAAAAAGGCCTGGTTCACTTTTGCTTAGCTTAGTCTGTAACTTGAAAACTATGTACCGTATGGCCCTATAAACTGTGTTGGGATGAAAGCTAGCCACTTTGAGCAATGTGGGAAGTGCTGGGGCAGTTTGGGACAACAGGGCCAAAACCCTAACCCTAACCCTAACCCTTTCACAGTCCCAAAGTGCCATTTTCACAGTAAAAAAAAAAAGATTCATTTTGCTTAGCTTAGTCTGTAACTTGAAAACTATGTACCGTATGGCCCTATAAACTGTGTTGGGATGAAAGCTAGCCACTTTGAGCAATGTGGGAAGTGCTGGGGCAGTTTGGGACAACAGGGCCAAAATGTCACTTTCACAGTCCCAAAGTGCCGTTTTCACAGTAAAAAGGCCTGGTTCACTTTTGCTTAGCTTAGTCTGTAACTTGAAAACTATGTACCGTATGGCCCTATAAACTGTGTTGGGATGAAAGCTAGCCACTTTGAGCAATGTGGGAAGTGCCGGGGCAGTTTGGGACAACAGGGCCAAAATGTCACTTTCACAGTCCCAAAGTGCCATTTTCACAGTAAAAAGGCCTGGTTCACTTTTGCTTAGCTTAGTCTGTAACTTGAAAACTATGTACCGTATGGCCCTATAAACTGTGTTGGGATGAAAGCTAGCCACTTTGAGCAATGTGGGAAGTGCTGGGGCAGTTTGGGACAACAGGGCCAAAATGTCACTTTCACAGTCCCAAAGTGCCGTTTTCACAGTAAAAAGGCCTGGTTCACTTTTGCTTAGCTTAGTCTGTAACTTGAAAACTATGTACCGTATGGCCCTATAAACTGTGTTGGGATGAAAGCTAGCCACTTTGAGCAATGTGGGAAGTGCTGGGGCAGTTTGGGACAACAGGGCCAAAACCCTAACCCTAACCCTAACCCTTTCACAGTCCCAAAGTGCCATTTTCACAGTAAAAAAAAAAAGATTCATTTTGCTTAGCTTAGTCTGTAACTTGAAAACTATGTACCGTATGGCCCTATAAACTGTGTTGGGATGAAAGCTAGCCACTTTGAGCAATGTGGGAAGTGCTGGGGCAGTTTGGGACAACAGGGCCAAAATGTCACTTTCACAGTCCCAAAGTGCCATTTTCACAGTAAAAAGGCCTGGTTCACTTTTGCTTAGCTTAGTCTGTAACTTGAAAACTATGTACCGTATGGCCCTATAAACTGTGTTGGGATGAAAGCTAGCCACTTTGAGCAATGTGGGAAGTGCTGGGGCAGTTTGGGACAACAGGGCCAAAACCCTAACCCTAACCCTAACCCTAACCCTTTCACAGTCCCAAAGTGCCATTTTCACAGTAAAAAAAAAAAGATTCATTTTGCTTAGCTTAGTCTGTAACTTGAAAACTATGTACCGTATGGCCCTATAAACTGTGTTGGGATGAAAGCTAGCCACTTTGAGCAATGTGGGAAGTGCTGGGGCAGTTTGGGACAACAGGGCCAAAACCCTAACCCTAACCCCAACCCTTTCACAGTCCCAAAGTGCCATTTTCACAGTAAAAAAAAAAAGATTCATTTTGCTTAGCTTAGTCTGTAACTTGAAAACTATGTACCGTATGGCCCTATAAACTGTGTTGGGATGAAAGCTAGCCACTTTGAGCAATGTGGGAAGTGCTGGGGCAGTTTGGGACAACAGGGCCAAAATGTCACTTTCACAGTCCCAAAGTGCCATTTTCACAGTAAAAAGGCCTGGTTCACTTTTGCTTAGCTTAGTCTGTAACTTGAAAACTATGTACCGTATGGCCCTATAAACTGTGTTGGGATGAAAGCTAGCCACTTTGAGCAATGTGGGAAGTGCTGGGGCAGTTTGGGACAACAGGGCCAAAATGTCACTTTCACAGTCCCAAAGTGCCATTTTCACAGTAAAAAGGCCTGGTTCACTTTTGCTTAGCTTAGTCTGTAACTTGAAAACTATGTACCGTATGGCCCTATAAACTGTGTTGGGATGAAAGCTAGCCACTTTGAGCAATGTGGGAAGTGCTGGGGCAGTTTGGGACAACAGGGCCAAAATGTCACTTTCACAGTCCCAAAGTGCCATTTTCACAGTAAAAAGGCCTGGTTCACTTTTGCTTAGCTTAGTCTGTAACTTGAAAACTATGTACCGTATGGCCCTATAAACTGTGTTGGGATGAAAGCTAGCCACTTTGAGCAATGTGGGAAGTGCTGGGGCAGTTTGGGACAACAGGGCCAAAACCCTAACCCTAACCCCAACCCTTTCACAGTCCCAAAGTGCCATTTTCACAGTAAAAAAAAAAAGATTCATTTTGCTTAGCTTAGTCTGTAACTTGAAAACTATGTACCGTATGGCCCTATAAACTGTGTTGGGATGAAAGCTAGCCACTTTGAGCAATGTGGGAAGTGCTGGGGCAGTTTGGGACAACAGGGCCAAAATGTCACTTTCACAGTCCCAAAGTGCCATTTTCACAGTAAAAAGGCCTGGTTCACTTTTGCTTAGCTTAGTCTGTAACTTGAAAACTATGTACCGTATGGCCCTATAAACTGTGTTGGGATGAAAGCTAGCCACTTTGAGCAATGTGGGAAGTGCTGGGGCAGTTTGGGACAACAGGGCCAAAACCCTAACCCTAACCCTAACCCTTTCACAGTCCCAAAGTGCCATTTTCACAGTAAAAAAACAAAGATTCATTTTGCTTAGCTTAGTCTGTAACTTGAAAACTATGTACCGTATGGCCCTATAAACTGTGTTGGGATGAAAGCTAGCCACTTTGAGCAATGTGGGAAGTGCTGGGGCAGTTTGGGACAACAGGGCCAAAATGTCACTTTCACAGTCCCAAAGTGCCATTTTCACAGTAAAAAGGCCTGGTTCACTTTTGCTTAGCTTAGTCTGTAACTTGAAAACTATGTACCGTATGGCCCTATAAACTGTGTTGGGATGAAAGCTAGCCACTTTGAGCAATGTGGGAAGTGCTGGGGCAGTTTGGGACAACAGGGCCAAAACCCTAACCCTAACCCTAACCCTTTCACAGTCCCAAAGTGCCATTTTCACAGTAAAAAAAAAAAGATTCATTTTGCTTAGCTTAGTCTGTAACTTGAAAACTATGTACCGTATGGCCCTATAAACTGTGTTGGGATGAAAGCTAGCCACTTTGAGCAATGTGGGAAGTGCTGGGGCAGTTTGGGACAACAGGGCCAAAACCCTAACCCTAACCCCAACCCTTTCACAGTCCCAAAGTGCCATTTTCACAGTAAAAAAAAAAAGATTCATTTTGCTTAGCTTAGTCTGTAACTTGAAAACTATGTACCGTATGGCCCTATAAACTGTGTTGGGATGAAAGCTAGCCACTTTGAGCAATGTGGGAAGTGCTGGGGCAGTTTGGGACAACAGGGCCAAAATGTCACTTTCACAGTCCCAAAGTGCCATTTTCACAGTAAAAAGGCCTGGTTCACTTTTGCTTAGCTTAGTCTGTAACTTGAAAACTATGTACCGTATGGCCCTATAAACTGTGATGGGATGAAAGCTAGCCACTTTGAGCAATGTGGGAAGTGCTGGGGCAGTTTGGGACAACAGGGCCAAAACCCTAACCCTAACCCTAACCCTTTCACAGTCCCAAAGTGCCATTTTCACAGTAAAAAAAAAAAGATTAATTTTGCTTAGCTTAGTCTGTAACTTGAAAACTATGTACCGTATGGCCCTATAAACTGTGTTGGGATGAAAGCTAGCCACTTTGAGCAATGTGGGAAGTGCTGGGGCAGTTTGGGACAACAGGGCCAAAATGTCACTTTCACAGTCCCAAAGTGCCATTTTCACAGTAAAAAGGCCTGGTTCACTTTTGCTTAGCTTAGTCTGTAACTTGAAAACTATGTACCGTATGGCCCTATAAACTGTGTTGGGATGAAAGCTAGCCACTTTGAGCAATGTGGGAAGTGCTGGGGCAGTTTGGGACAACAGGGCCAAAATGTCACTTTCACAGTCCCAAAGTGCCGTTTTCACAGTAAAAAGGCCTGGTTCACTTTTGCTTAGCTTAGTCTGTAACTTGAAAACTATGTACCGTATGGCCCTATAAACTGTGTTGGGATGAAAGCTAGCCACTTTGAGCAATGTGGGAAGTGCTGGGGCAGTTTGGGACAACAGGGCCAAAACCCTAACCCTAACCCCAACCCTTTCACAGTCCCAAAGTGCCATTTTCACAGTAAAAAAAAAAAGATTCATTTTGCTTAGCTTAGTCTGTAACTTGAAAACTATGTACCGTATGGCCCTATAAACTGTGTTGGGATGAAAGCTAGCCACTTTGAGCAATGTGGGAAGTGCTGGGGCAGTTTGGGACAACAGGGCCAAAATGTCACTTTCACAGTCCCAAAGTGCCATTTTCACAGTAAAAAGGCCTGGTTCACTTTTGCTTAGCTTAGTCTGTAACTTGAAAACTATGTACCGTATGGCCCTATAAACTGTGTTGGGATGAAAGCTAGCCACTTTGAGCAATGTGGGAAGTGCTGGGGCAGTTTGGGACAACAGGGCCAAAACCCTAACCCTAACCCTAACCCTTTCACAGTCCCAAAGTGCCATTTTCACAGTAAAAAAAAAAAGATTCATTTTGCTTAGCTTAGTCTGTAACTTGAAAACTATGTACCGTATGGCCCTATAAACTGTGTTGGGATGAAAGCTAGCCACTTTGAGCAATGTGGGAAGTGCTGGGGCAGTTTGGGACAACAGGGCCAAAACCCTAACCCTAACCCCAACCCTTTCACAGTCCCAAAGTGCCATTTTCACAGTAAAAGAAAAAAGATTCATTTTGCTTAGCTTAGTCTGTAACTTGAAAACTATGTACCGTATGGCCCTATAAACTGTGTTGGGATGAAAGCTAGCCACTTTGAGCAATGTGGGAAGTGCTGGGGCAGTTTGGGACAACAGGGCCAAAATGTCACTTTCACAGTCCCAAAGTGCCATTTTCACAGTAAAAAGGCCTGGTTCACTTTTGCTTAGCTTAGTCTGTAACTTGAAAACTATGTACCGTATGGCCCTATAAACTGTGTTGGGATGAAAGCTAGCCACTTTGAGCAATGTGGGAAGTGCTGGGGCAGTTTGGGACAACAGGGCCAAAACCCTAACCCTAACCCTAACCCTTTCACAGTCCCAAAGTGCCATTTTCACAGTAAAAAAAAAAAGATTCATTTTGCTTAGCTTAGTCTGTAACTTGAAAACTATGTACCGTATGGCCCTATAAACTGTGTTGGGATGAAAGCTAGCCACTTTGAGCAATGTGGGAAGTGCTGGGGCAGTTTGGGACAACAGGGCCAAAACCCTAACCCTAACCCTAACCCTTTCACAGTCCCAAAGTGCCATTTTCACAGTAAAAAAAAAAAGATTCATTTTGCTTAGCTTAGTCTGTAACTTGAAAACTATGTACCGTATGGCCCTATAAACTGTGTTGGGATGAAAACTAGCCACTTTGAGCAATGTGGGAAGTGCTGGGGCAGTTTGGGACAACAGGGCCAAAATGTCACTTTCACAGTCCCAAAGTGCCATTTTCACAGTAAAAAGGCCTGGTTCACTTTTGCTTAGCTTAGTCTGTAACTTGAAAACTATGTACCGTATGGCCCTATAAACTGTGTTGGGATGAAAGCTAGCCACTTTGAGCAATGTGGGAAGTGCTGGGGCAGTTTGGGACAACAGGGCCAAAACCCTAACCCTAACCCTAACCCTTTCACAGTCCCAAAGTGCCATTTTCACAGTAAAAAAAAAAAGATTCATTTTGCTTAGCTTAGTCTGTAACTTGAAAACTATGTACCGTATGGCCCTATAAACTGTGTTGGGATGAAAGCTAGCCACTTTGAGCAATGTGGGAAGTGCTGGGGCAGTTTGGGACAACAGGGCCAAAACCCTAACCCTAACCCCAACCCTTTCACAGTCCCAAAGTGCCATTTTCACAGTAAAAAAAAAAAGATTCATTTTGCTTAGCTTAGTCTGTAACTTGAAAACTATGTACCGTATGGCCCTATAAACTGTGTTGGGATGAAAGCTAGCCACTTTGAGCAATGTGGGAAGTGCTGGGGCAGTTTGGGACAACAGGGCCAAAATGTCACTTTCACAGTCCCAAAGTGCCATTTTCACAGTAAAAAGGCCTGGTTCACTTTTGCTTAGCTTAGTCTCTAACTTGAAAACTATGTACCGTATGGCCCTATAAACTGTGTTGGGATGAAAGCTAGCCACTTTGAGCAATGTGGGAAGTGCTGGGGCAGTTTGGGACAACAGGGCCAAAACCCTAACCCTAACCCTAACCCTTTCACAGTCCCAAAGTGCCATTTTCACAGTAAAAAAAAAAAGATTCATTTTGCTTAGCTTAGTCTGTAACTTGAAAACTATGTACCGTATGGCCCTATAAACTGTGTTGGGATGAAAGCTAGCCACTTTGAGCAATGTGGGAAGTGCTGGGGCAGTTTGGGACAACAGGGCCAAAATGTCACTTTCACAGTCCCAAAGTGCCATTTTCACAGTAAAAAGGCCTGGTTCACTTTTGCTTAGCTTAGTCTGTAACTTGAAAACTATGTACCGTATGGCCCTATAAACTGTGTTGGGATGAAAGCTAGCCACTTTGAGCAATGTGGGAAGTGCTGGGGCAGTTTGGGACAACAGGGCCAAAATGTCACTTTCACAGTCCCAAAGTGCCGTTTTCACAGTAAAAAGGCCTGGTTCACTTTTGCTTAGCTTAGTCTGTAACTTGAAAACTATGTACCGTATGGCCCTATAAACTGTGTTGGGATGAAAGCTAGCCACTTTGAGCAATGTGGGAAGTGCTGGGGCAGTTTGGGACAACAGGGCCAAAATGTCACTTTCACAGTCCCAAAGTGCCATTTTCACAGTAAAAAGGCCTGGTTCACTTTTGCTTAGCTTAGTCTGTAACTTGAAAACTATGTACCGTATGGCCCTATAAACTGTGTTGGGATGAAAGCTAGCCACTTTGAGCAATGTGGGAAGTGCTGGGGCAGTTTGGGACAACAGGGCCAAAATGTCACTTTCACAGTCCCAAAGTGCCGTTTTCACAGTAAAAAGGCCTGGTTCACTTTTGCTTAGCTTAGTCTGTAACTTGAAAACTATGTACCGTATGGCCCTATAAACTGTGTTGGGATGAAAGCTATCCACTTTGAGCAATGTGGGAAGTGCTGGGGCAGTTTGGGACAACAGGGCCAAAACCCTAACCCTAACCCTAACCCTTTCACAGTCCCAAAGTGCCATTTTCAGAGTAAAAAAAAAAAGATTCATTTTGCTTAGCTTAGTCTGTAACTTGAAAACTATGTACCGTATGGCCCTATAAACTGTGTTGGGATGAAAGCTAGCCACTTTGAGCAATGTGGGAAGTGCTGGGGCAGTTTGGGACAACAGGGCCAAAATGTCACTTTCACAGTCCCAAAGTGCCATTTTCACAGTAAAAAGGCCTGGTTCACTTTTGCTTAGCTTAGTCTGTAACTTGAAAACTATGTACCGTATGGCCCTATAAACTGTGTTGGGATGAAAGCTAGCCACTTTGAGCAATGTGGGAAGTGCTGGGGCAGTTTGGGACAACAGGGCCAAAACCCTAACCCTAACCCTAACCCTTTCACAGTCCCAAAGTGCCATTTTCACAGTAAAAAAAAAAAGATTCATTTTGCTTAGCTTAGTCTGTAACTTGAAAACTATGTACCGTATGGCCCTATAAACTGTGTTGGGATGAAAGCTAGCCACTTTGAGCAATGTGGGAAGTGCTGGGGCAGTTTGGGACAACAGGGCCAAACCCCTAACCCTAACCCCAACCCTTTCACAGTCCCAAAGTGCCATTTTCACAGTAAAAAAAAAAAGATTCATTTTGCTTAGCTTAGTCTGTAACTTGAAAACTATGTACCGTATGGCCCTATAAACTGTGTTGGGATGAAAGCTAGCCACTTTGAGCAATGTGGGAAGTGCTGGGGCAGTTTGGGACAACAGGGCCAAAATGTCACTTTCACAGTCCCAAAGTGCCATTTTCACAGTAAAAAGGCCTGGTTCACTTTTGCTTAGCTTAGTCTGTAACTTGAAAACTATGTACCGTATGGCCCTATAAACTGTGTTGGGATGAAAGCTAGCCACTTTGAGCAATGTGGGAAGTGCTGGGGCAGTTTGGGACAACAGGGCCAAAACCCTAACCCTAACCCTAACCCTTTCACAGTCCCAAAGTGCCATTTTCACAGTAAAAAAAAAAAGATTAATTTTGCTTAGCTTAGTCTGTAACTTGAAAACTATGTACCGTATGGCCCTATAAACTGTGTTGGGATGAAAGCTAGCCACTTTGAGCAATGTGGGAAGTGCTGGGGCAGTTTGGGACAACAGGGCCAAAATGTCACTTTCACAGTCCCAAAGTGCCATTTTCACAGTAAAAAGGCCTGGTTCACTTTTGCTTAGCTTAGTCTGTAACTTGAAAACTATGTACCGTATGGCCCTATAAACTGTGTTGGGATGAAAGCTAGCCACTTTGAGCAATGTGGGAAGTGCTGGGGCAGTTTGGGACAACAGGGCCAAAATGTCACTTTCACAGTCCCAAAGTGCCGTTTTCACAGTAAAAAGGCCTGGTTCACTTTTGCTTAGCTTAGTCTGTAACTTGAAAACTATGTACCGTATGGCCCTATAAACTGTGTTGGGATGAAAGCTAGCCACTTTGAGCAATGTGGGAAGTGCTGGGGCAGTTTGGGACAACAGGGCCAAAACCCTAACCCTAACCCTAACCCTTTCACAGTCCCAAAGTGCCATTTTCACAGTAAAAAAAAAAAGATTCATTTTGCTTAGCTTAGTCTGTAACTTGAAAACTATGTACCGTATGGCCCTATAAACTGTGTTGGGATGAAAGCTAGCCACTTTGAGCAATGTGGGAAGTGCTGGGGCAGTTTGGGACAACAGGGCCAAAATGTCACTTTCACAGTCCCAAAGTGCCATTTTCACAGTAAAAAGGCCTGGTTCACTTTTGCTTAGCTTAGTCTGTAACTTGAAAACTATGTACCGTATGGCCCTATAAACTGTGTTGGGATGAAAGCTAGCCACTTTGAGCAATGTGGGAAGTGCTGGGGCAGTTTGGGACAACAGGGCCAAAACCCTAACCCTAACCCTAACCCTTTCACAGTCCCAAAGTGCCATTTTCACAGTAAAAAAAAAAAGATTCTATTGCTTAGCTTAGTCTGTAACTTGAAAACTATGTACCGTATGGCCCTATAAACTGTGTTGGGATGAAAGCTAGCCACTTTGAGCAATGTGGGAAGTGCTGGGGCAGTTTGGGACAACAGGGCCAAAACCCTAACCCTAACCCCAACCCTTTCACAGTCCCAAAGTGCCATTTTCACAGTAAAAAAAAAAAGATTCATTTTGCTTAGCTTAGTCTGTAACTTGAAAACTATGTACCGTATGGCCCTATAAACTGTGTTGGGATGAAAGCTAGCCACTTTGAGCAATGTGGGAAGTGCTGGGGCAGTTTGGGACAACAGGGCCAAAATGTCACTTTCACAGTCCCAAAGTGCCGTTTTCACAGTAAAAAGGCCTGGTTCACTTTTGCTTAGCTTAGTCTGTAACTTGAAAACTATGTACCGTATGGCCCTATAAACTGTGTTGGGATGAAAGCTAGCCACTTTGAGCAATGTGGGAAGTGCTGGGGCAGTTTGGGACAACAGGGCCAAAACCCTAACCCTAACCCTAACCCTTTCACAGTCCCAAAGTGCCATTTTCACAGTAAAAAAAAAAAGATTCATTTTGCTTAGCTTAGTCTGTAACTTGAAAACTATGTACCGTATGGCCCTATAAACTGTGTTGGGATGAAAGCTAGCCACTTTGAGCAATGTGGGAAGTGCTGGGGCAGTTTGGGACAACAGGGCCAAAATGTCACTTTCACAGTCCCAAAGTGCCATTTTCACAGTAAAAAGGCCTGGTTCACTTTTGCTTAGCTTAGTCTGTAACTTGAAAACTATGTACCGTATGGCCCTATAAACTGTGTTGGGATGAAAGCTAGCCACTTTGAGCAATGTGGGAAGTGCTGGGGCAGTTTGGGACAACAGGGCCAAAACCCTAACCCTAACCCTAACCCTTTCACAGTCCCAAAGTGCCATTTTCACAGTAAAAAAAAAAAGATTCATTTTGCTTAGCTTAGTCTGTAACTTGAAAACTATGTACCGTATGGCCCTATAAACTGTGTTGGGATGAAAGCTAGCCACTTTGAGCAATGTGGGAAGTGCTGGGGCAGTTTGGGACAACAGGGCCAAAACCCTAACCCTAACCCCAACCCTTTCACAGTCCCAAAGTGCCATTTTCACAGTAAAAAAAAAAAGATTCATTTTGCTTAGCTTAGTCTGTAACTTGAAAACTATGTACCGTATGGCCCTATAAACTGTGTTGGGATGAAAGCTAGCCACTTTGAGCAATGTGGGAAGTGCTGGGGCAGTTTGGGACAACAGGGCCAAAATGTCACTTTCACAGTCCCAAAGTGCCGTTTTCACAGTAAAAAGGCCTGGTTCACTTTTGCTTAGCTTAGTCTGTAACTTGAAAACTATGTACCGTATGGCCCTATAAACTGTGTTGGGATGAAAGCTAGCCACTTTGAGCAATGTGGGAAGTGCTGGGGCAGTTTGGGACAACAGGGCCAAAACCCTAACCCTAACCCTAACCCTTTCACAGTCCCAAAGTGCCATTTTCACAGTAAAAAAAAAAAGATTCATTTTGCTTAGCTTAGTCTGTAACTTGAAAACTATGTACCCTATGGCCCTATAAACTGTGTTGGGATGAAAGCTAGCCACTTTGAGCAATGTGGGAAGTGCTGGGGCAGTTTGGGACAACAGGGCCAAAATGTCACTTTCACAGTCCCAAAGTGCCATTTTCACAGTAAAAAGGCCTGGTTCACTTTTGCTTAGCTTAGTCTGTAACTTGAAAACTATGTACCGTATGGCCCTATAAACTGTGTTGGGATGAAAGCTAGCCACTTTGAGCAATGTGGGAAGTGCTGGGGCAGTTTGGGACAACAGGGCCAAAACCCTAACCCTAACCCTAACCCTTTCACAGTCCCAAAGTGCCATTTTCACAGTAAAAAAAAAAATATTCATTTTGCTTAGCTTAGTCTGTAACTTGAAAACTATGTACCGTATGGCCCTATAAACTGTGTTGGGATGAAAGCTAGCCACTTTGAGCAATGTGGGAAGTGCTGGGGCAGTTTGGGACAACAGGGCCAAAACCCTAACCCTAACCCCAACCCTTTCACAGTCCCAAAGTGCCATTTTCACAGTAAAAAAAAAAAGATTCATTTTGCTTAGCTTAGTCTGTAACTTGAAAACTATGTACCGTATGGCCCTATAAACTGTGTTGGGATGAAAGCTAGCCACTTTGAGCAATGTGGGAAGTGCTGGGGCAGTTTGGGACAACAGGGCCAAAATGTCACTTTCACAGTCCCAAAGTGCCATTTTCACAGTAAAAAGGCCTGGTTCACTTTTGCTTAGCTTAGTCTGTAACTTGAAAACTATGTACCGTATGGCCCTATAAACTGTGTTGGGATGAAAGCTAGCCACTTTGAGCAATGTGGGAAGTGCTGGGGCAGTTTGGGACAACAGGGCCAAAACCCTAACCCTAACCCTAACCCTTTCACAGTCCCAAAGTGCCATTTTCACAGTAAAAAAAAAAAGATTCATTTTGCTTAGCTTAGTCTGTAACTTGAAAACTATGTACCGTATGGCCCTATAAACTGTGTTGGGATGAAAGCTAGCCACTTTGAGCAATGTGGGAAGTGCTGGGGCAGTTTGGGACAACAGGGCCAAAATGTCACTTTCACAGTCCCAAAGTGCCATTTTCACAGTAAAAAGGCCTGGTTCACTTTTGCTTAGCTTAGTCTGTAACTTGAAAACTATGTACCGTATGGCCCTATAAACTGTGTTGGGATGAAAGCTAGCCACTTTGAGCAATGTGGGAAGTGCTGGGGCAGTTTGGGACAACAGGGCCAAAACCCTAACCCTAACCCTAACCCTTTCACAGTCCCAAAGTGCCATTTTCACAGTAAAAAAAAAAAGATTCATTTTGCTTAGCTTAGTCTGTAACTTGAAAACTATGTACCGTATGGCCCTATAAACTGTGTTGGGATGAAAGCTAGCCACTTTGAGCAATGTGGGAAGTGCTGGGGCAGTTTGGGACAACAGGGCCAAAACCCTAACCCTAACCCCAACCCTTTCACAGTCCCAAAGTGCCATTTTCACAGTAAAAAAAAAAAGATTCATTTTGCTTAGCTTAGTCTGTAACTTGAAAACTATGTACCGTATGGCCCTATAAACTGTGTTGGGATGAAAGCTAGCCACTTTGAGCAATGTGGGAAGTGCTGGGGCAGTTTGGGACAACAGGGCCAAAATGTCACTTTCACAGTCCCAAAGTGCCATTTTCACAGTAAAAAGGCCTGGTTCACTTTTGCTTAGCTTAGTCTGTAACTTGAAAACTATGTACCGTATGGCCCTATAAACTGTGTTGGGATGAAAGCTAGCCACTTTGAGCAATGTGGGAAGTGCTGGGGCAGTTTGGGACAACAGGGCCAAAACCCTAACCCTAACCCTAACCCTTTCACAGTCCCAAAGTGCCATTTTCACAGTAAAAAAAAAAAGATTCATTTTGCTTAGCTTAGTCTGTAACTTGAAAACTATGTACCGTATGGCCCTATAAACTGTGTTGGGATGAAAGCTAGCCACTTTGAGCAATGTGGGAAGTGCTGGGGCAGTTTGGGACAACAGGGCCAAAATGTCACTTTCACAGTCCCAAAGTGCCATTTTCACAGTAAAAAGGCCTGGTTCACTTTTGCTTAGCTTAGTCTGTAACTTGAAAACTATGTACCGTATGGCCCTATAAACTGTGTTGGGATGAAAGCTAGCCACTTTGAGCAATGTGGGAAGTGCTGGGGCAGTTTGGGACAACAGGGCCAAAACCCTAACCCTAACCCTAACCCTTTCACAGTCCCAAAGTGCCATTTTCACAGTAAAAAAAAAAAGATTCATTTTGCTTAGCTTAGTCTGTAACTTGAAAACTATGTACCGTATGGCCCTATAAACTGTGTTGGGATGAAAGCTAGCCACTTTGAGCAATGTGGGAAGTGCTGGGGCAGTTTGGGACAACAGGGCCAAAACCCTAACCCTAACCCCAACCCTTTCACAGTCCCAAAGTGCCATTTTCACAGTAAAAAAAAAAAGATTAATTTTGCTTAGCTTAGTCTGTAACTTGAAAACTATGTACCGTATGGCCCTATAAACTGTGTTGGGATGAAAGCTAGCCACTTTGAGCAATGTGGGAAGTGCTGGGGCAGTTTGGGACAACAGGGCCAAAATGTCACTTTCACAGTCCCAAAGTGCCATTTTCACAGTAAAAAGGCCTGGTTCACTTTTGCTTAGCTTAGTCTGTAACTTGAAAACTATGTACCGTATGGCCCTATAAACTGTGTTGGGATGAAAGCTAGCCACTTTGAGCAATGTGGGAAGTGCTGGGGCAGTTTGGGACAACAGGGCCAAAACCCTAACCCTAACCCTAACCCTTTCACAGTCCCAAAGTGCCATTTTCACAGTAAAAAAAAAAAGATTCATTTTGCTTAGCTTAGTCTGTAACTTGAAAACTATGTACCGTATGGCCCTATAAACTGTGTTGGGATGAAAGCTAGCCACTTTGAGCAATGTGGGAAGTGCTGGGGCAGTTTGGGACAACAGGGCCAAAACCCTAACCCTAACCCCAAAGTAGTCTAATAGGATGTATGTTCGGTACCTTTTTTGGCCACTGGTGGCGCTAGTGAGCAATTTAATGCATAATTTGCATAATTAATTATGCAAATTAGTAATTAAACATTCCATGAATTCCATAGATATAATTAGCATAATCATAAATCATAAATATCCATAAATATAAATATCCATAAATATAATTAGCATATAATAGTTTATAATTAAATAATAATAAAAACTAATGATAGTTATTTATAAAATGCATGATGTGTGTGTGATTAGCTGATCTCATCTCTCTCTCTCCCTGCGTCTCATGTGCCATGCCTCCCCAAAAGCCAGCAGAGATGCTGACTCGAAGGTGTGAAAAACAAACAAATGTAAATTTGTTTGTTTGTCCCTGGGGGTGAGGTGGGGGGATGGGCTCCCAGTCTTTGTGGAATGCCAGGTGCCAGACATGCAAATTAGATAAACACAGAGGTGGGGGCTCCACTCTTTGAAGTGAATTGTATGCATAAATTAATCAAGTTAGTATTTAAATTCCTTACATACATTGACAGGGGGTGTGTGATTCCTCCTAGTGGTCAATCTCTCTATATATATATATATTTACACTGCAATACCTACCATGCCCTGACGTGATCTCAGTCATCTAGGGCAATGTTTTTCAATCAATGGTCTGGGGACCACCAATGGTCCTTGAATGTAATTCTTGTAAAAAATAAATGATACCCCCCCTAGTGTTCAATCTCTATATAAATATTTACACTGCAATACCATTTATGCCCTGATTTCAGTCACCTAGTGCAAATGTTTTCACGCAATGGTCCGGGGGCTACCGATGGTCTTTGAGAGGGTGTCTGTCTTGTATTATTTTTATGTTGTGTCTTTGAATTTTTTTATGTTTCATGTTGTCCTAATGGGGTTGGGTATTGTATATCTTGTATTATTTTTTGTGTTTTGTGTTGTGTCTTTGAATTTTGCATGCTTCATGTGGTACTAGGTGTTTGGGTTATTGTCTGTCTTGTATTATTTTTGGTGTTTTGTGTTGGGATCTTTGAATTTTTTATGTTTCATGTTGTCCAAATGGGGTTGGGTATTGCATATCTTGTATTATTTTTTGTGTTTTGTGTTGTGTCTTTGAATTTTGCATGTTTCATGTGGTATTAATGTGGTTGGGTTATTGTCTGTCTTGTATTATTTTTGGTGTTTTGTGTTGGGATCTTTGCATTTTTTATGTTTCATGCTGTCCAAATGGGGTTGGGTATTGTATATCTTGTATTATTTTTGGTGTTTTGTGTTGTATCTTTGAATTTTGTATGCTTCATGTGGTACTAGGTGTTTGGGTTATTGTCTGTCTTGTATTATTTTTGGTGTTTTGTGTTGGGATCTTTGAATTTTTTATGTTTCATGTTGTCCAAATGGGGGTTGGGTATTGTATATCTTGTATTATTTTTGGTGTTTTGTGTTGTGTCTTTGAATTTTGCATGCTTCATGTGGTACTAGGTGTTTGGGTTATTGTCTGTCTTGCATTATTTTTGGTGTTTTGTGTTGGGATCTTTGAATTTTTTATGTTTCATGTTGTCCAAATGGGGTTGGGTATTGTATATCTTGTATTATTTTTGGTGTTTTGTGTTGTGTCTTTGAATTTTGTATGCTTCATGTGGTACTAGGTGTTTGGGTTATTGTCTGTCTTGTATTATTTTTGGTGTTTTGTGTTGGGATCTTTGAATTTTTTATGTTTCATGTTGTCCAAATGGGGTTGGGTATTGTCTGTCTTGTATTATTTTTGGTGTTTTGTGTTGGGGTCTTTGAATTTTGCATGCTTCATGTGGTACTAATGTGTTTTGGTTATTGTCTGTCTTGTATCATTTTTGGTGTTTTGTGTTGTGTCTTTGATTTTTTTTTTATGTTTCATGTTGTCCTAATGGGTTGGGTATTGTATATCTTGTATTATTTTTTGTGTTTTGTGTTGTGTCTTTGAATTTTGCATGCTTCATGTGGTACTAGGTGTTTGGGTTATCGTCTGTCTTGTATTATTTTTGGTGTTTTGTGTTGGGATCTTTGAATTTTTTATGTTTCATGTTGTCCAAATGGGGTTGGGTATTGTATATCTTGTATTATTTTTTGTGTTTTGTGTTGGGTCTTTGAATTTTGCATGCTTCATGTGGTACTAGGTGTTGGGGTTATTGTCTGTCTTGTATTATTTTTGGTGTTTTGTGTTGGGATCATTGAATTTTTTTATGTTTCATGTTGTCCAAATGGGGTTGGGTATTGTATATCTTGTATTATTTTTTGTGTTTTGTGTTGGGTCATTGAATTTTGCATGCTTCATGTGGTACTAGGTGTTGGGGTTATTGTCTGTCTTGTATTATTTTTGGTGTTTTGTGGTGGGATCTTTGATTTTTTTATGTTTCATGTTGTCCAAATGGGGTTGGGTATTGTCTGTCTTGTATTATTTTTTGTGTTTTGTGTTGTGTCTTTGAATTTTGCATGCTTCATGTGGTACTATGTGGTTGGGTTATTGTCTGTCTTGTATTATTTTTGGTGTTTTGTGTTGGGATCTTTGAATTTTTTATGTTTCATGTTGTCCAAATGGGGTTGGGTATTGTATATCTTGTATTATTTTTGGTGTTTTGTGTTGTGTCTTTGAATTTTGTATGCTTCATGTGGTACTAGGTGTTTGGGTTATTGTCTGTCTTGTATTATTTTTGGTGTTTTGTGTTGGGATCTTTGAATTTTTTATGTTTCATGTTGTCCAAATGGGGTTGGGTATTGTATATCTTGTATTATTTTTGGTGTTTTGTGTTGTGTCTTTGAATTTTGTATGCTTCATGTGGTACTAGGTGTTTGGGTTATTGTCTGTCTTGTATTATTTTTGGTGTTTTGTGTTGGGATCTTTGAATTTTTTATGTTTCATGTTGTCCAAATGGGGTTGGGTATTGGCTGTCTTGTATTATTTTTGGTGTTTTGTGTTGTGTCTTTTAATTTTGTATGCTTCATGTGGTACTAGGTGTTTGGGTTATTGTCTGTCTTGTATTATTTTTGGTGTTTTGTGTTGGGATCTTTGAATTTTTTATGTTTCATGTTGTCCAAATGGGGTTGGGTATTGTATATCTTGTATTATTTTTGGTGTTTTGTGTTGTGTCTTTGAATTTTGTATGCTTCATGTGGTACTAGGTGTTTGGGTTATTGTCTGTCTTGTATTATTTTTGGTGTTTTGTGTTGGGATCTTTGAATTTTTTATGTTTCATGTTGTCCAAATGGGGTTGGGTATTGGCTGTCTTGTATTATTTTTGGTGTTTTGTGTTGTGTCTTTGAATTTTGTATGCTTCATGTGGTACTAGGTGTTTGGGTTATTGTCTGTCTTGTATTATTTTTGGTGTTTTGTGTTGGGATCTTTGAATTTTTTATGTTTCATGTTGTCCAAATGGGGTTGGGTATTGGCTGTCTTGTATCATTTTTGGTGTTTTGTGTTGTGTCTTTGAATTTTGTATGCTTCATATGGTACTAATGTGTTTGGGTTATTGTCGGTCTTGTATTATTTTTGTTGTTTTGTGTTGTGACTTGGAATTTTTTATGTTTCATGTTGTCCTAATGGGGTTGGGTATTGT
This sequence comes from Protomyctophum bolini, assembly GCF_963924005.1. NCBI lineage: Eukaryota > Metazoa > Chordata > Actinopteri > Myctophiformes > Myctophidae > Protomyctophum > Protomyctophum bolini. The sequence continues at coordinate 220,922 of NW_027665367.1, read as the reverse complement.
ATATCTTGTATTATTTTTTGTGTGTTGTGTTGTGTCTTTGAATTTTGCATGATTCATGTGGTATTAGGTGTTTGGGTTATTGTCTGTCTTGTATTATTTTTGGTGTTTTGTGTTGGGATCTTTGAATTTTTTATGTTTCATGTGGTCCAAATGGGGTTGGGTATTGTATATCTTGTATTATTTTTGGTGTTTTGTGTTGTGTCTTTGAATTTTGTATGTTTCATGTGGTACTAGGTGTTTGGGTTATTGTCTGTCTTGTATTATTTTCGGTGTTTTGTGTTGTGTCTTTGAATTTTTTATGTTTCATGTTGTCCTAATGGGGTTGGGTATTGTATATCTTGTATTATTTTTTGTGTTTTGTGTTGGGTCTTTGAATTTTGCATGCTTCAGGTGGTACTAGGTGTTGGGGTTATTGTCTGTCTTGTATTATTTTTGGTGTTTTGGGTTGTGTCTTTGAATTTTTTTATGTTTCATGTTGTCCTAATGGGTTGGGTATTGTATATCTTGTATTATTTTTTGTGTTTTGTGTTGTGTCTTTGAATTTTGCATGCTTCATGTGGTACTAGGTGTTTGGGTTATTGTCTGTCTTGTATTATTTTTGGTGTTTTGTGTTGGGATCTTTGAATTTTTTATGTTTCATGTTGTCCAAATGGGGTTGGGTATTGTATATCTTGTATTATTTTTTGTGTTTTGTGTTGTGTCTTTGAATTTTGCATGCTTCATGTGGTACTAGGTGTTTTGGGTTATTGTCTGTCTTGTATTATTTTTGGTGTTTTGTGTTGGGATCTTTGAATTTTTTTATGTTTCATGTTGTCCAAATGGGGTTGGGTATTGTATATCTTGTATTATTTTTGGTGTTTTGTGTTGTGTCTTTGAATTTTGTATGCTTCATGTGGTACTAGGTGTTTGGGTTATTGTCTGTCTTGTATTATTTTTGGTGTTTTGTGTTGGGATCTTTGAATTTTTTATGTTTCATGTTGTCCAAATGGGGTTGGGTATTGTCTGTCTTGTATTATTTTTGGTGTTTTGTGTTGGGATCTTTGAATTTTGTATGCTTCATGTGGTACTAATGTGTTTGGGTTATTGTCTGTCTTGTATTATTTTCGGTGTTTTGTGTTGTGTCTTTGAATTTTTTATGTTTCATGTTGTCTTAATGGGGTTGGGTATTGTATATCTTGTATTATTTTTTGTGTTTTGTGTTGTGTCTTTGAATTTTGCATGCTTCATGTGGTACTAATGTGTTTTGGTTATTGTCTGTCTTGTATTATTTTTGGTGTTTTGTGTTGTGTCTTTGAATTTTTTTATGTTTCATGTTGTCCTAATGGGTTGGGTATTGTATATCTTGTATTATTTTTTGTGTTTTGTGTTGTGTGTTTGAATTTTGCATGCTTCATGTGGTACTAGGTGGTTGAGTTATTGTCTGTCTTGTATTATTTTTGGTGTTTTGTGGTGGGATCTTTGAATTTTTTATGTTTCATGTTGTCCTAATGGGTTGGGTATTGTATATCTTGTATTATTTTTTGTGTTTTGTGTTGTGTCTTTGAATTTTGCATGCTTCATGTGGTACTAGGTGGTTGGGTTATTGTCTGTCTTGTATTATTTTTGGTGTTTTGTGTTGGGATCTTTGAATTTTTTATGTTTCATGTTGTCCAAATGGGGTTGGGTATTGTATATCTTGTATTATTTTTTGTGTTTTGGGTTGTGTCTTTGAATTTTGCATGATTCATGTGGTACTAATGTGTTTGGGTTATTGTCTGTCTTGTATTATTTTTGGTGTTTTGTGTTGTGACTTTGAATTTTTTATGTTTCATGTTGTCCTAAGGTGTATGGTTTATTGTCTGTCTTGTATTATTTTTGGTGTTTTGTGCTGTGTCTTTGAATTTTGTATGCTTCATGTGGTACTAATGTGTTTGGGTTATTGTCTGTCTTGTATTATTTTTGGTGTTTTGTGTTGTGACTTTGATTTTTTTATGTTTCATGTTGTCCTAATGGGGTTGGGTATTGTATATCTTGTATTATTTTTGTGTTTTGTGTTGTGTCTTTGAATTATGCATGCTTCATGTGGTACTAATGTGTTTGGGTTATTGTCTGTCTTGTATTATTTTCGGGGTTTTGTGTTGTGTCTTTGAATTTTTTATGGTTCATGTTGTCCTAATGGGGTTGGGTATTGTATATCTTGTATTATTTTTTGTGTTTTGGGTTGTGTCTTTGAATTTTGCATGCTTCATGTGGTACTAATTCAAAATATTATATTAATACAACAGGCCGCCTGTTTGTAATAATATAATATTTTGAATTAGTACCACATGAAGCATGCAAAATTCAAAGATCCCAACACAAAACACCAAAAATAATACAAGACAGACAATAACCCAAACACCTAGTACCACATGAAGCATGCAAAATTCAAAGACACAACACAAAACACAAAAAATAATACAAGATATACAATACCCAACCCATTAGGACAACATGAAACATAAAAAAATTCAAAGACACAACCCAAAACACCAAAAATAATACAAGACAGACAATAACCCCAACACCTAGTACCACCTGAAGCATGCAAAATTCAAAGACCCAACACAAAACACAAAAAATAATACAAGATATACAATACCCAACCCCATTAGGACAACATGAAACATAAAAAATTCAAAGACACAACACAAAACACCGAAAATAATACAAGACAGACAATAACCCAAACACATTAGTACCACATGAAGCATACAAAATTCAAAGATCCCAACACAAAACACAAAAAATAACACAATATATACAATACCCAACCCCATTAGGACAACATGAAACATAAAAAATTCAAAGACACAACCCAAAACACCGAAAATAATACAAGACAGACAATAACCCAAACACCTAGTACCACATGAAACATACAAAATTCAAAGACACAACACAAAACACCAAAAATAATACAAGATATACAATACCCAACCCCATTTGGACCACATGAAACATAAAAAATTCAAAGATCCCAACACAAAACACCAAAAATAATACAAGACAGACAATAACCCAAACACCTAATACCACATGAATCATGCAAAATTCAAAGACACAACACAACACACAAAAAATAATACAAGATATACAATACCCAACCCCATTAGGACAACATGAAACATAAAAAATTCCAAGTCACAACACAAAACAACAAAAATAATACAAGACCGACAATAACCCAAACACATTAGTACCATATGAAGCATACAAAATTCAAAGACACAACACAAAACACCAAAAATAATACAAGACAGCCAATACCCAACCCCATTTGGACAACATGAAACATAAAAAATTCAAAGATCCCAACACAAAACACCAAAAATAATACAAGACAGACAATAACCCAAACACCTAGTACCACATGAAGCATACAAAATTCAAAGACACAACACAAAACACCAAAAATAATACAAGACAGCCAATACCCAACCCCATTTGGACAACATGAAACATAAAAAATTCAAAGATCCCAACACAAAACACCAAAAATAATACAAGACAGACAATAACCCAAACACCTAGTACCACATGAAGCATACAAAATTCAAAGACACAACACAAAACACCAAAAATAATACAAGATATACAATACCCAACCCCATTTGGACAACATGAAACATAAAAAATTCAAAGATCCCAACACAAAACACCAAAAATAATACAAGACAGACAATAACCCAAACACCTAGTACCACATGAAGCATACAAAATTCAAAGACACAACACAAAACACCAAAAATAATACAAGACAGCCAATACCCAACCCCATTTGGACAACATGAAACATAAAAAATTCAAAGATCCCAACACAAAACACCAAAAATAATACAAGACAGACAATAACCCAAACACCTAGTACCACATGAAGCATACAAAATTCAAAGACACAACACAAAACACCAAAAATAATACAAGATATACAATACCCAACCCCATTTGGACAACATGAAACATAAAAAAATCAAAGATCCCAACACAAAACACCAAAAATAATACAAGACAGACAATAACCCAAACACCTAGTACCACATGAAGCATACAAAATTCAAAGACACAACACAAAACACCAAAAATAATACAAGATATACAATACCCAACCCCATTTGGACAACATGAAACATAAAAAATTCAAAGATCCCAACACAAAACACCAAAAATAATACAAGACAGACAATAACCCAACCACATAGTACCACATGAAGCATGCAAAATTCAAAGACACAACACAAAACACAAAAAATAATACAAGACAGACAATACCCAACCCCATTTGGACAACATGAAACATAAAAAAATCAAAGATCCCACCACAAAACACCAAAAATAATACAAGACAGACAATAACCCCAACACCTAGTACCACATGAAGCATGCAAAATTCAAAGACCCAACACAAAACACAAAGAATAATACAAGATATACAATACCCAACCCCATTTGGACAACATGAAACATAAAAAAATTCAAAGATCCCAACACAAAACACCAAAAATAATACAAGACAGACAATAACCCCAACACCTAGTACCACATGAAGCATGCAAAATTCAAAGACCCAACACAAAACACAAAAAATAATACAAGATATACAATACCCAACCCCATTTGGACAACATGAAACATAAAAAATTCAAAGATCCCAACACAAAACACCAAAAATAATACAAGACAGACGATAACCCAAACACCTAGTACCACATGAAGCATGCAAAATTCAAAGACACAACACAAAACACAAAAAATAATACAAGATATACAATACCCAACCCATTAGGACAACATGAAACATAAAAAAAAATTCAGAGACACAACACAAAACACCAAAAATGATACAAGACAGACAATAACCAAAACACATTAGTACCACATGAAGCATGCAAAATTCAAAGACCCCAACACAAAACACCAAAAATAATACAAGACAGACAATACCCAACCCCATTTGGACAACATGAAACATAAAAAATTCAAAGATCCCAACACAAAACACCAAAAATAATACAAGACAGACAATAACCCAAACACCTAGTACCACATGAAGCATACAAAATTCAAAGACACAACACAAAACACCAAAAATAATACAAGACAGCCAATACCCAACCCCATTTGGACAACATGAAACATAAAAAATTCAAAGATCCCAACACAAAACACCAAAAATAATACAAGACAGACAATAACCCAAACACCTAGTACCACATGAAGCATACAAAATTCAAAGACACAACACAAAACACCAAAAATAATACAAGATATACAATACCCAACCCCATTTGGACAACATGAAACATAAAAAATTCAAAGATCCCAACACAAAACACCAAAAATAATACAAGACAGACAATAACCCAAACACCTAGTACCACATGAAGCATACAAAATTCAAAGACACAACACAAAACACCAAAAATAATACAAGATATACAATACCCAACCCCATTTGGACAACATGAAACATAAAAAAATCAAAGATCCCAACACAAAACACCAAAAATAATACAAGACAGACAATAACCCAAACACCTAGTACCACATGAAGCATACAAAATTCAAAGACACAACACAAAACACCAAAAATAATACAAGATATACAATACCCAACCCCATTTGGACAACATGAAACATAAAAAATTCAAAGATCCCAACACAAAACACCAAAAATAATACAAGACAGACAATAACCCAACCACATAGTACCACATGAAGCATGCAAAATTCAAAGACACAACACAAAACACAAAAAATAATACAAGACAGACAATACCCAACCCCATTTGGACAACATGAAACATAAAAAAATCAAAGATCCCACCACAAAACACCAAAAATAATACAAGACAGACAATAACCCCAACACCTAGTACCACATGAAGCATGCAAAATTCAAAGACCCAACACAAAACACAAAAAATAATACAAGATATACAATACCCAACCCCATTTGGACAACATGAAACATAAAAAAATTCAAAGATCCCAACACAAAACACCAAAAATAATACAAGACAGACAATAACCCCAACACCTAGTACCACATGAAGCATGCAAAATTCAAAGACCCAACACAAAACACAAAAAATAATACAAGATATACAATACCCAACCCCATTTGGACAACATGAAACATAAAAAATTCAAAGATCCCAACACAAAACACCAAAAATAATACAAGACAGACGATAACCCAAACACCTAGTACCACATGAAGCATGCAAAATTCAAAGACACAACACAAAACACAAAAAATAATACAAGATATACAATACCCAACCCATTAGGACAACATGAAACATAAAAAAAAATTCAGAGACACAACACAAAACACCAAAAATGATACAAGACAGACAATAACCAAAACACATTAGTACCACATGAAGCATGCAAAATTCAAAGACCCCAACACAAAACACCAAAAATAATACAAGACAGACAATACCCAACCCCATTTGGACAACATGAAACATAAAAAATTCAAAGATCCCAACACAAAACACCAAAAATAATACAAGACAGACAATAACCCAAACACCTAGTACCACATGAAGCATACAAAATTCAAAGACACAACACAAAACACCAAAAATAATACAAGATATACAATACCCAACCCCATTTGGACAACATGAAACATAAAAAATTCAAAGATCCCAACACAAAACACCAAAAATAATGCAAGACAGACAATAACCCAAACACCTAGTACCACATGAAGCATGCAAAATTCAAAGACACAACACAAAACACCAAAAATAATACAAGATATACAATACCCAACCCCCATTTGGACAACATGAAACATAAAAAATTCAAAGATCCCAACACAAAACACCAAAAATAATACAAGACAGACAATAACCCAAACACCTAGTACCACATGAAGCATACAAAATTCAAAGATACAACACAAAACACCAAAAATAATACAAGATATACAATACCCAACCCCATTTGGACAACATGAAACATAAAAAATGCAAAGATCCCAACACAAAACACCAAAAATAATACAAGACAGACAATAACCCAACCACATTAATACCACATGAAACATGCAAAATTCAAAGACACAACACAAAACACAAAAAATAATACAAGATATGCAATACCCAACCCCATTTGGACAACATGAAACATAAAAAATTCAAAGATCCCAACACAAAACACCACAAATAATACAAGACAGACAATAACCCAAACCCCTAGTACCACATGAAGCATGCAAAATTCAAAGACACAACACAAAACACAAAAAATAATACAAGATATACAATACCCAACCCCATTTGGACAACATGAAACATAAAAAATTAAAAGATCCCAACACAAAACACCAAAAATAATACAAGACAGACAATAACCCAAACACCTAGTACCACATGAAGCATGCAAAATTCAAAGACACAACACAAAACACAAAAAATAATACAAGATATACAATACCCAACCCCATTAGGACAACATGAAACATAAAAAAATTCAAAGACACAACATAAAAATAATACAAGACAGACACCCTCTCAAAGACCATCGGTAGCCCCCGGACCATTGCGTGAAAACATTTGCACTAGGTGACTGAAATCAGGGCATAAATGGTATTGCAGTGTAAATATTTATATAGAGATTGAACACTAGGGGGGGTATCATTTATTTTTTACAAGAATTACATTCAAGGACCATTGGTGGTCCCCAGACCATTGATTGAAAAACATTGCCCTAGATGACTGAGATCACGTCAGGGCATGGTAGGTATTGCAGTGTAATTATATATATATATAGAGAGATTGACCACTAGGAGGAATCACACACCCCCTGTCAATGTATGTAAGGAATTTAAATACTAACTTGATTCATTTATGCATACAATTCACTTCAAAGAGTGGAGCCCCCACCTCTGTGTTTATCTAATTTGCATGTCTGGCACCTGGCATTCCACAAAGGGGGGAGCCCATCCCCCCACCCCACCCCCGCTCTTCATTTAATTTGCATGTCGCACCTGGCACCTGGTTAGAGCCCATCCCCCCACCCCACCCCCGCGCTTCATTTAATTTGCATGTCTGGCCCATGGCATTCCACAAAGACTGGGAGCCCATCCCCCCACCTCACCCCCAGGGACAAACAAACAAATTTACATTTGTTTGTTTTTCACACCTTCGAGTCAGCATCTCTGCTGGCTTTTGGGGAGGCATGGCACATGAGACGCAGGGAGAGAGAGAGATGAGATCAGCTAATCACACACACATCATGCATTTTATAAATAACTATCATTAGTTTTTATTATTATTTAATTATAAACTATTATATGCTAATTATATTTATGGATATTTATATTTATGGATATTTATGATTTATGATTATGCTAATTATATCTATGGAATTCATGGAATGTTTAATTACTAATTTGCATAATTAATTATGCAAATTATGCATTAAATTGCTCACTAGCGCCACCAGTGGCCAAAAAAGGTACCGAACATACATCCTATTAGACTACTCCCCAACCCTTTCACAGTCCCAAAGTGCCATTTTCACAGTAAAAAAAAAAAGATTCATTTTGCTTAGCTTAGTCTGTAACTTGAAAACTATGTACCGTATGGCCCTATAAACTGTGTTGGGATGAAAGCTAGCCACTTTGAGCAATGTGGGAAGTGCTGGGGCAGTTTGGGACAACAGGGCCAAAATGTCACTTTCACAGTCCCAAAGTGCCATTTTCACAGTAAAAAGGCCTGGTTCACTTTTGCTTAGCTTAGTCTGTAACTTGAAAACTATGTACCGTATGGCCCTATAAACTGTGTTGGGATGAAAGCTAGCCACTTTGAGCAATGTGGGAAGTGCTGGGGCAGTTTGGGACAACAGGGCCAAAACCCTAACCCTAACCCTAACCCTTTCACAGTCCCAAAGTGCCATTTTCACAGTAAAAAAAAAAAGATTCATTTTGCTTAGCTTAGTCTGTAACTTGAAAACTATGTACCGTATGGCCCTATAAACTGTGTTGGGATGAAAGCTAGCCACTTTGAGCAATGTGGGAAGTGCTGGGGCAGTTTGGGACAACAGGGCCAAAATGTCACTTTCACAGTCCCAAAGTGCCATTTTCACAGTAAAAAGGCCTGGTTCACTTTTGCTTAGCTTAGTCTGTAACTTGAAAACTATGTACCGTATGGCCCTATAAACTGTGTTGGGATGAAAGCTAGCCACTTTGAGCAATGTGGGAAGTGCTGGGGCAGTTTGGGACAACAGGGCCAAAATGTCACTTTCACAGTCCCAAAGTGCCGTTTTCACAGTAAAAAGGCCTGGTTCACTTTTGCTTAGCTTAGTCTGTAACTTGAAAACTATGTACCGTATGGCCCTATAAACTGTGTTGGGATGAAAGCTAGCCACTTTGAGCAATGTGGGAAGTGCTGGGGCAGTTTGGGACAACAGGGCCAAAACCCTAACCCTAACCCTAACCCTTTCACAGTCCCAAAGTGCCATTTTCACAGTAAAAAAAAAAAGATTCATTTTGCTTAGCTTAGTCTGTAACTTGAAAACTATGTACCGTATGGCCCTATAAACTGTGTTGGGATGAAAGCTAGCCACTTTGAGCAATGTGGGAAGTGCTGGGGCAGTTTGGGACAACAGGGCCAAAATGTCACTTTCACAGTCCCAAAGTGCCGTTTTCACAGTAAAAAGGCCTGGTTCACTTTTGCTTAGCTTAGTCTGTAACTTGAAAACTATGTACCGTATGGCCCTATAAACTGTGTTGGGATGAAAGCTAGCCACTTTGAGCAATGTGGGAAGTGCCGGGGCAGTTTGGGACAACAGGGCCAAAATGTCACTTTCACAGTCCCAAAGTGCCATTTTCACAGTAAAAAGGCCTGGTTCACTTTTGCTTAGCTTAGTCTGTAACTTGAAAACTATGTACCGTATGGCCCTATAAACTGTGTTGGGATGAAAGCTAGCCACTTTGAGCAATGTGGGAAGTGCTGGGGCAGTTTGGGACAACAGGGCCAAAATGTCACTTTCACAGTCCCAAAGTGCCGTTTTCACAGTAAAAAGGCCTGGTTCACTTTTGCTTAGCTTAGTCTGTAACTTGAAAACTATGTACCGTATGGCCCTATAAACTGTGTTGGGATGAAAGCTAGCCACTTTGAGCAATGTGGGAAGTGCTGGGGCAGTTTGGGACAACAGGGCCAAAATGTCACTTTCACAGTCCCAAAGTGCCATTTTCACAGTAAAAAGGCCTGGTTCACTTTTGCTTAGCTTAGTCTGTAACTTGAAAACTATGTACCGTATGGCCCTATAAACTGTGTTGGGATGAAAGCTAGCCACTTTGAGCAATGTGGGAAGTGCTGGGGCAGTTTGGGACAACAGGGCCAAAACCCTAACCCTAACCCTAACCCTTTCACAGTCCCAAAGTGCCATTTTCACAGTAAAAAAAAAAAGATTCATTTTGCTTAGCTTAGTCTGTAACTTGAAAACTATGTACCGTATGGCCCTATAAACTGTGTTGGGATGAAAGCTAGCCACTTTGAGCAATGTGGGAAGTGCTGGGGCAGTTTGGGACAACAGGGCCAAAATGTCACTTTCACAGTCCCAAAGTGCCATTTTCACAGTAAAAAGGCCTGGTTCACTTTTGCTTAGCTTAGTCTGTAACTTGAAAACTATGTACCGTATGGCCCTATAAACTGTGTTGGGATGAAAGCTAGCCACTTTGAGCAATGTGGGAAGTGCTGGGGCAGTTTGGGACAACAGGGCCAAAACCCTAACCCTAACCCTAACCCTTTCACAGTCCCAAAGTGCCATTTTCACAGTAAAAAAAAAAAGATTCATTTTGCTTAGCTTAGTCTGTAACTTGAAAACTATGTACCGTATGGCCCTATAAACTGTGTTGGGATGAAAGCTAGCCACTTTGAGCAATGTGGGAAGTGCTGGGGCAGTTTGGGACAACAGGGCCAAAATGTCACTTTCACAGTCCCAAAGTGCCATTTTCACAGTAAAAAGGCCTGGTTCACTTTTGCTTAGCTTAGTCTGTAACTTGAAAACTATGTACCGTATGGCCCTATAAACTGTGTTGGGATGAAAGCTAGCCACTTTGAGCAATGTGGGAAGTGCTGGGGCAGTTTGGGACAACAGGGCCAAAATGTCACTTTCACAGTCCCAAAGTGCCGTTTTCACAGTAAAAAGGCCTGGTTCACTTTTGCTTAGCTTAGTCTGTAACTTGAAAACTATGTACCGTATGGCCCTATAAACTGTGTTGGGATGAAAGCTAGCCACTTTGAGCAATGTGGGAAGTGCTGGGGCAGTTTGGGACAACAGGGCCAAAACCCTAACCCTAACCCTAACCCTTTCACAGTCCCAAAGTGCCATTTTCACAGTAAAAAAAAAAAGATTCATTTTGCTTAGCTTAGTCTGTAACTTGAAAACTATGTACCGTATGGCCCTATAAACTGTGTTGGGATGAAAGCTAGCCACTTTGAGCAATGTGGGAAGTGCTGGGGCAGTTTGGGACAACAGGGCCAAAATGTCACTTTCACAGTCCCAAAGTGCCGTTTTCACAGTAAAAAGGCCTGGTTCACTTTTGCTTAGCTTAGTCTGTAACTTGAAAACTATGTACCGTATGGCCCTATAAACTGTGTTGGGATGAAAGCTAGCCACTTTGAGCAATGTGGGAAGTGCCGGGGCAGTTTGGGACAACAGGGCCAAAATGTCACTTTCACAGTCCCAAAGTGCCATTTTCACAGTAAAAAGGCCTGGTTCACTTTTGCTTAGCTTAGTCTGTAACTTGAAAACTATGTACCGTATGGCCCTATAAACTGTGTTGGGATGAAAGCTAGCCACTTTGAGCAATGTGGGAAGTGCTGGGGCAGTTTGGGACAACAGGGCCAAAATGTCACTTTCACAGTCCCAAAGTGCCGTTTTCACAGTAAAAAGGCCTGGTTCACTTTTGCTTAGCTTAGTCTGTAACTTGAAAACTATGTACCGTATGGCCCTATAAACTGTGTTGGGATGAAAGCTAGCCACTTTGAGCAATGTGGGAAGTGCTGGGGCAGTTTGGGACAACAGGGCCAAAACCCTAACCCTAACCCTAACCCTTTCACAGTCCCAAAGTGCCATTTTCACAGTAAAAAAAAAAAGATTCATTTTGCTTAGCTTAGTCTGTAACTTGAAAACTATGTACCGTATGGCCCTATAAACTGTGTTGGGATGAAAGCTAGCCACTTTGAGCAATGTGGGAAGTGCTGGGGCAGTTTGGGACAACAGGGCCAAAATGTCACTTTCACAGTCCCAAAGTGCCATTTTCACAGTAAAAAGGCCTGGTTCACTTTTGCTTAGCTTAGTCTGTAACTTGAAAACTATGTACCGTATGGCCCTATAAACTGTGTTGGGATGAAAGCTAGCCACTTTGAGCAATGTGGGAAGTGCTGGGGCAGTTTGGGACAACAGGGCCAAAACCCTAACCCTAACCCTAACCCTAACCCTTTCACAGTCCCAAAGTGCCATTTTCACAGTAAAAAAAAAAAGATTCATTTTGCTTAGCTTAGTCTGTAACTTGAAAACTATGTACCGTATGGCCCTATAAACTGTGTTGGGATGAAAGCTAGCCACTTTGAGCAATGTGAGAAGTGCTGGGGCAGTTTGGGACAACAGGGCCAAAACCCTAACCCTAACCCCAACCCTTTCACAGTCCCAAAGTGCCATTTTCACAGTAAAAAAAAAAAGATTCATTTTGCTTAGCTTAGTCTGTAACTTGAAAACTATGTACCGTATGGCCCTATAAACTGTGTTGGGATGAAAGCTAGCCACTTTGAGCAATGTGGGAAGTGCTGGGGCAGTTTGGGACAACAGGGCCAAAATGTCACTTTCACAGTCCCAAAGTGCCATTTTCACAGTAAAAAGGCCTGGTTCACTTTTGCTTAGCTTAGTCTGTAACTTGAAAACTATGTACCGTATGGCCCTATAAACTGTGTTGGGATGAAAGCTAGCCACTTTGAGCAATGTGGGAAGTGCTGGGGCAGTTTGGGACAACAGGGCCAAAATGTCACTTTCACAGTCCCAAAGTGCCATTTTCACAGTAAAAAGGCCTGGTTCACTTTTGCTTAGCTTAGTCTGTAACTTGAAAACTATGTACCGTATGGCCCTATAAACTGTGTTGGGATGAAAGCTAGCCACTTTGAGCAATGTGGGAAGTGCTGGGGCAGTTTGGGACAACAGGGCCAAAATGTCACTTTCACAGTCCCAAAGTGCCATTTTCACAGTAAAAAGGCCTGGTTCACTTTTGCTTAGCTTAGTCTGTAACTTGAAAACTATGTACCGTATGGCCCTATAAACTGTGTTGGGATGAAAGCTAGCCACTTTGAGCAATGTGGGAAGTGCTGGGGCAGTTTGGGACAACAGGGCCAAAACCCTAACCCTAACCCCAACCCTTTCACAGTCCCAAAGTGCCATTTTCACAGTAAAAAAAAAAAGATTCATTTTGCTTAGCTTAGTCTGTAACTTGAAAACTATGTACCGTATGGCCCTATAAACTGTGTTGGGATGAAAGCTAGCCACTTTGAGCAATGTGGGAAGTGCTGGGGCAGTTTGGGACAACAGGGCCAAAATGTCACTTTCACAGTCCCAAAGTGCCATTTTCACAGTAAAAAGGCCTGGTTCACTTTTGCTTAGCTTAGTCTGTAACTTGAAAACTATGTACCGTATGGCCCTATAAACTGTGTTGGGATGAAAGCTAGCCACTTTGAGCAATGTGGGAAGTGCTGGGGCAGTTTGGGACAACAGGGCCAAAACCCTAACCCTAACCCTAACCCTTTCACAGTCCCAAAGTGCCATTTTCACAGTAAAAAAACAAAGATTCATTTTGCTTAGCTTAGTCTGTAACTTGAAAACTATGTACCGTATGGCCCTATAAACTGTGTTGGGATGAAAGCTAGCCACTTTGAGCAATGTGGGAAGTGCTGGGGCAGTTTGGGACAACAGGGCCAAAATGTCACTTTCACAGTCCCAAAGTGCCATTTTCACAGTAAAAAGGCCTGGTTCACTTTTGCTTAGCTTAGTCTGTAACTTGAAAACTATGTACCGTATGGCCCTATAAACTGTGTTGGGATGAAAGCTAGCCACTTTGAGCAATGTGGGAAGTGCTGGGGCAGTTTGGGACAACAGGGCCAAAACCCTAACCCTAACCCTAACCCTTTCACAGTCCCAAAGTGCCATTTTCACAGTAAAAAAAAAAAGATTCATTTTGCTTAGCTTAGTCTGTAACTTGAAAACTATGTACCGTATGGCCCTATAAACTGTGTTGGGATGAAAGCTAGCCACTTTGAGCAATGTGGGAAGTGCTGGGGCAGTTTGGGACAACAGGGCCAAAACCCTAACCCTAACCCCAACCCTTTCACAGTCCCAAAGTGCCATTTTCACAGTAAAAAAAAAAAGATTCATTTTGCTTAGCTTAGTCTGTAACTTGAAAACTATGTACCGTATGGCCCTATAAACTGTGTTGGGATGAAAGCTAGCCACTTTGAGCAATGTGGGAAGTGCTGGGGCAGTTTGGGACAACAGGGCCAAAATGTCACTTTCACAGTCCCAAAGTGCCATTTTCACAGTAAAAAGGCCTGGTTCACTTTTGCTTAGCTTAGTCTGTAACTTGAAAACTATGTACCGTATGGCCCTATAAACTGTGATGGGATGAAAGCTAGCCACTTTGAGCAATGTGGGAAGTGCTGGGGCAGTTTGGGACAACAGGGCCAAAACCCTAACCCTAACCCTAACCCTTTCACAGTCCCAAAGTGCCATTTTCACAGTAAAAAAAAAAAGATTAATTTTGCTTAGCTTAGTCTGTAACTTGAAAACTATGTACCGTATGGCCCTATAAACTGTGTTGGGATGAAAGCTAGCCACTTTGAGCAATGTGGGAAGTGCTGGGGCAGTTTGGGACAACAGGGCCAAAATGTCACTTTCACAGTCCCAAAGTGCCATTTTCACAGTAAAAAGGCCTGGTTCACTTTTGCTTAGCTTAGTCTGTAACTTGAAAACTATGTACCGTATGGCCCTATAAACTGTGTTGGGATGAAAGCTAGCCACTTTGAGCAATGTGGGAAGTGCTGGGGCAGTTTGGGACAACAGGGCCAAAATGTCACTTTCACAGTCCCAAAGTGCCGTTTTCACAGTAAAAAGGCCTGGTTCACTTTTGCTTAGCTTAGTCTGTAACTTGAAAACTATGTACCGTATGGCCCTATAAACTGTGTTGGGATGAAAGCTAGCCACTTTGAGCAATGTGGGAAGTGCTGGGGCAGTTTGGGACAACAGGGCCAAAACCCTAACCCTAACCCCAACCCTTTCACAGTCCCAAAGTGCCATTTTCACAGTAAAAAAAAAAAGATTCATTTTGCTTAGCTTAGTCTGTAACTTGAAAACTATGTACCGTATGGCCCTATAAACTGTGTTGGGATGAAAGCTAGCCACTTTGAGCAATGTGGGAAGTGCTGGGGCAGTTTGGGACAACAGGGCCAAAATGTCACTTTCACAGTCCCAAAGTGCCATTTTCACAGTAAAAAGGCCTGGTTCACTTTTGCTTAGCTTAGTCTGTAACTTGAAAACTATGTACCGTATGGCCCTATAAACTGTGTTGGGATGAAAGCTAGCCACTTTGAGCAATGTGGGAAGTGCTGGGGCAGTTTGGGACAACAGGGCCAAAACCCTAACCCTAACCCTAACCCTTTCACAGTCCCAAAGTGCCATTTTCACAGTAAAAAAAAAAAGATTCATTTTGCTTAGCTTAGTCTGTAACTTGAAAACTATGTACCGTATGGCCCTATAAACTGTGTTGGGATGAAAGCTAGCCACTTTGAGCAATGTGGGAAGTGCTGGGGCAGTTTGGGACAACAGGGCCAAAATGTCACTTTCACAGTCCCAAAGTGCCGTTTTCACAGTAAAAAGGCCTGGTTCACTTTTGCTTAGCTTAGTCTGTAACTTGAAAACTATGTACCGTATGGCCCTATAAACTGTGTTGGGATGAAAGCTAGCCACTTTGAGCATTGTGGCAAGAGCTGGGGCAGTTTGGGACAACAGGGAACGAACAGGGCCAAAATGTCACTTTCACAGTCCCAAAGTGCCATTTTCACAGTAAAAAAAAACAGATTCATTTTGCTTAGCTTAGTCTGTAACTTGAAAACTATGTACCGTATGGCCCTATAAACTGTGTTGGGATGAAAGCTAGCCACTTTGAGCAATGTGGGAAGTGCTGGGGCAGTTTGGGACAACAGGGCCAAAATGTCACTTTCACAGTCCCAAAGTGCCATTTTCACAGTAAAAAAAAACAGATTCATTTTGCTTAGCTTAGTCTGTAACTTGAAAACTATGTACCGTATGGCCCTATAAACTGTGTTGGGATGAAAGCTAGCCACTTTGAGCAATGTGGGAAGTGCTGGGGCAGTTTGGGACAACAGGGCCAAAATGTCACTTTCACAGTCCCAAAGTGCCATTTTCACAGTAAAAAGGCCTGGTTCACTTTTGCTTAGCTTAGTCTGTAACTTGAAAACTATGTACCGTATGGCCCTATAAACTGTGTTGGGATGAAAGCTAGCCACTTTGAGCAATGTGGGAAGTGCTGGGGCAGTTTGGGACAACAGGGCCAAAATGTCACTTTCACAGTCCCAAAGTGCCATTTTCACAGTAAAAAGGCCTGGTTCACTTTTGCTTAGCTTAGTCTGTAACTTGAAAACTATGTACCGTATGGCCCTATAAACTGTGTTGGGATGAAAGCTAGCCACTTTGAGCAATGTGGGAAGTGCTGGGGCAGTTTGGGACAACAGGGCCAAAATGTCACTTTCACAGTCCCAAAGTGCCGTTTTCACAGTAAAAAGGCCTGGTTCACTTTTGCTTAGCTTAGTCTGTAACTTGAAAACTATGTACCGTATGGCCCTATAAACTGTGTTGGGATGAAAGCTAGCCACTTTGAGCAATGTGGGAAGTGCTGGGGCAGTTTGGGACAACAGGGCCAAAACCCTAACCCTAACCCCAACCCTTTCACAGTCCCAAAGTGCCATTTTCACAGTAAAAAAAAAAAGATTCATTTTGCTTAGCTTAGTCTGTAACTTGAAAACTATGTACCGTATGGCCCTATAAACTGTGTTGGGATGAAAGCTAGCCACTTTGAGCAATGTGGGAAGTGCTGGGGCAGTTTGGGACAACAGGGCCAAAATGTCACTTTCACAGTCCCAAAGTGCCATTTTCACAGTAAAAAGGCCTGGTTCACTTTTGCTTAGCTTAGTCTGTAACTTGAAAACTATGTACCGTATGGCCCTATAAACTGTGTTGGGATGAAAGCTAGCCACTTTGAGCAATGTGGGAAGTGCTGGGGCAGTTTGGGACAACAGGGCCAAAACCCTAACCCTAACCCTAACCCTTTCACAGTCCCAAAGTGCCATTTTCACAGTAAAAAAAAAAGATTAATTTTGCTTAGCTTAGTCTGTAACTTGAAAACTATGTACCGTATGGCCCTATAAACTGTGTTGGGATGAAAGCTAGCCACTTTGAGCAATGTGGGAAGTGCTGGGGCAGTTTGGGACAACAGGGCCAAAACCCTAACCCTAACCCCAACCCTTTCACAGTCCCAAAGTGCCATTTTCACAGTAAAAAAAAAAAGATTAATTTTGCTTAGCTTAGTCTGTAACTTGAAAACTATGTACCGTATGGCCCTATAAACTGTGTTGGGATGAAAGCTAGCCACTTTGAGCAATGTGGGAAGTGCTGGGGCAGTTTGGGACAACAGGGCCAAAATGTCACTTTCACAGTCCCAAAGTGCCATTTTCACAGTAAAAAGGCCTGGTTCACTTTTGCTTAGCTTAGTCTGTAACTTGAAAACTATGTACCGTATGGCCCTATAAACTGTGTTGGGATGAAAGCTAGCCACTTTGAGCAATGTGGGAAGTGCTGGGGCAGTTTGGGACAACAGGGCCAAAACCCTAACCCTAACCCTAACCCTTTCACAGTCCCAAAGTGCCATTTTCACAGTAAAAAAAAAAAGATTCATTTTGCTTAGCTTAGTCTGTAACTTGAAAACTATGTACCGTATGGCCCTATAAACTGTGTTGGGATGAAAGCTAGCCACTTTGAGCAATGTGGGAAGTGCTGGGGCAGTTTGGGACAACAGGGCCAAAATGTCACTTTCACAGTCCCAAAGTGCCATTTTCACAGTAAAAAGGCCTGGTTCACTTTTGCTTAGCTTAGTCTGTAACTTGAAAACTATGTACCGTATGGCCCTATAAACTGTGTTGGGATGAAAGCTAGCCACTTTGAGCAATGTGGGAAGTGCTGGGGCAGTTTGGGACAACAGGGCCAAAACCCTAACCCTAACCCCAACCCTTTCACAGTCCCAAAGTGCCATTTTCACAGTAAAAAAAAAAAGATTCATTTTGCTTAGCTTAGTCTGTAACTTGAAAACTATGTACCGTATGGCCCTATAAACTGTGTTGGGATGAAAGCTAGCCACTTTGAGCAATGTGGGAAGTGCTGGGGCAGTTTGGGACAACAGGGCCAAAATGTCACTTTCACAGTCCCAAAGTGCCATTTTCACAGTAAAAAGGCCTGGTTCACTTTTGCTTAGCTTAGTCTGTAACTTGAAAACTATGTACCGTATGGCCCTATAAACTGTGTTGGGATGAAAGCTAGCCACTTTGAGCAATGTGGGAAGTGCTGGGGCAGTTTGGGACAACAGGGCCAAAACCCTAACCCTAACCCTAACCCTTTCACAGTCCCAAAGTGCCATTTTCACAGTAAAAAAAAAAAGATTCATTTTGCTTAGCTTAGTCTGTAACTTGAAAACTATGTACCGTATGGCCCTATAAACTGTGTTGGGATGAAAGCTAGCCACTTTGAGCAATGTGGGAAGTGCTGGGGCAGTTTGGGACAACAGGGCCAAAACCCTAACCCTAACCCTAACCCTTTCACAGTCCCAAAGTGCCATTTTCACAGTAAAAAAAAAAAGATTCATTTTGCTTAGCTTAGTCTGTAACTTGAAAACTATGTACCGTATGGCCCTATAAACTGTGTTGGGATGAAAGCTAGCCACTTTGAGCAATGTGGGAAGTGCTGGGGCAGTTTGGGACAACAGGGCCAAAACCCTAACCCTAACCCCAACCCTTTCACAGTCCCAAAGTGCCATTTTCACAGTAAAAAAAAAAAGATTCATTTTGCTTAGCTTAGTCTGTAACTTGAAAACTATGTACCGTATGGCCCTATAAACTGTGTTGGGATGAAAGCTAGCCACTTTGAGCAATGTGGGAAGTGCTGGGGCAGTTTGGGACAACAGGGCCAAAATGTCACTTTCACAGTCCCAAAGTGCCATTTTCACAGTAAAAAGGCCTGGTTCACTTTTGCTTAGCTTAGTCTGTAACTTGAAAACTATGTACCGTATGGCCCTATAAACTGTGTTGGGATGAAAGCTAGCCACTTTGAGCAATGTGGGAAGTGCTGGGGCAGTTTGGGACAAC
Organism: Protomyctophum bolini; assembly: GCF_963924005.1. NCBI lineage: Eukaryota > Metazoa > Chordata > Actinopteri > Myctophiformes > Myctophidae > Protomyctophum > Protomyctophum bolini. Next base: position 201,429 of record NW_027665367.1, on the reverse strand, counting down.
AGGGCCAAAACCCTAACCCTAACCCTAACCCTTTCACAGTCCCAAAGTGCCATTTTCACAGTAAAAAAAAAAAGATTCATTTTGCTTAGTTTAGTCTGTAACTTGAAAACTATGTACCGTATGGCCCTATAAACTGTGTTGGGATGAAAGCTAGCCACTTTGAGCAATGTGGGAAGTGCTGGGGCAGTTTGGGACAACAGGGCCAAAACCCTAACCCTAACCCCAACCCTTTCACAGTCCCAAAGTGCCATTTTCACAGTAAAAAAAAAAAGATTCATTTTGCTTAGCTTAGTCTGTAACTTGAAAACTATGTACCGTATGGCCCTATAAACTGTGTTGGGATGAAAGCTAGCCACTTTGAGCAATGTGGGAAGTGCTGGGGCAGTTTGGGACAACAGGGCCAAAATGTCACTTTCACAGTCCCAAAGTGCCATTTTCACAGTAAAAAGGCCTGGTTCACTTTTGCTTAGCTTAGTCTGTAACTTGAAAACTATGTACCGTATGGCCCTATAAACTGTGTTGGGATGAAAGCTAGCCACTTTGAGCAATGTGGGAAGTGCTGGGGCAGTTTGGGACAACAGGGCCAAAACCCTAACCCTAACCCTAACCCTTTCACAGTCCCAAAGTGCCATTTTCACAGTAAAAAAAAAAAGATTCATTTTGCTTAGCTTAGTCTGTAACTTGAAAACTATGTACCGTATGGCCCTATAAACTGTGTTGGGATGAAAGCTAGCCACTTTGAGCAATGTGGGAAGTGCTGGGGCAGTTTGGGACAACAGGGCCAAAACCCTAACCCTAACCCTAACCCTTTCACAGTCCCAAAGTGCCATTTTCACAGTAAAAAAAAAAAGATTCATTTTGCTTAGCTTAGTCTGTAACTTGAAAACTATGTACCGTATGGCCCTATAAACTGTGTTGGGATGAAAGCTAGCCACTTTGAGCAATGTGGGAAGTGCTGGGGCAGTTTGGGACAACAGGGCCAAAACCCTAACCCTAACCCCAACCCTTTCACAGTCCCAAAGTGCCATTTTCACAGTAAAAAAAAAAAGATTCATTTTGCTTAGCTTAGTCTGTAACTTGAAAACTATGTACCGTATGGCCCTATAAACTGTGTTGGGATGAAAGCTAGCCACTTTGAGCAATGTGGGAAGTGCTGGGGCAGTTTGGGACAACAGGGCCAAAACCCTAACCCTAACCCTAACCCTTTCACAGTCCCAAAGTGCCATTTTCACAGTAAAAAAAAAAGATTCATTTTGCTTAGCTTAGTCTGTAACTTGAAAACTATGTACCGTATGGCCCTATAAACTGTGTTGGGATGAAAGCTAGCCACTTTGAGCAATGTGGGAAGTGCTGGGGCAGTTTGGGACAACAGGGCCAAAACCCTAACCCTAACCCTAACCCTTTCACAGTCCCAAAGTGCCATTTTCACAGTAAAAAAAAAAAGATTCATTTTGCTTAGCTTAGTCTGTAACTTGAAAACTATGTACCGTATGGCCCTATAAACTGTGTTGGGATGAAAGCTAGCCACTTTGAGCAATGTGGGAAGTGCTGGGGCAGTTTGGGACAACAGGGCCAAAACCCTAACCCTAACCCCAACCCTTTCACAGTCCCAAAGTGCCATTTTCACAGTAAAAAAAAAAAGATTCATTTTGCTTAGCTTAGTCTGTAACTTGAAAACTATGTACCGTATGGCCCTATAAACTGTGTTGGGATGAAAGCTAGCCACTTTGAGCAATGTGGGAAGTGCTGGGGCAGTTTGGGACAACAGGGCCAAAATGTCACTTTCACAGTCCCAAAGTGCCATTTTCACAGTAAAAAGGCCTGGTTCACTTTTGCTTAGCTTAGTCTGTAACTTGAAAACTATGTACCGTATGGCCCTATAAACTGTGTTGGGATGAAAGCTAGCCACTTTGAGCAATGTGGGAAGTGCTGGGCAGTTTGGGACAACAGGGCCAAAACCCTAACCCTAACCCTAACCCTTTCACAGTCCCAAAGTGCCATTTTCACAGTAAAAAAAAAAAGATTCATTTTGCTTAGCTTAGTCTGTAACTTGAAAACTATGTACCGTATGGCCCTATAAACTGTGTTGGGATGAAAGCTAGCCACTTTGAGCAATGTGGGAAGTGCTGGGGCAGTTTGGGACAACAGGGCCAAAATGTCACTTTCACAGTCCCAAAGTGCCATTTTCACAGTAAAAAGGCCTGGTTCACTTTTGCTTAGCTTAGTCTGTAACTTGAAAACTATGTACCGTATGGCCCTATAAACTGTGTTGGGATGAAAGCTAGCCACTTTGAGCAATGTGGGAAGTGCTGGGGCAGTTTGGGACAACAGGGCCAAAATGTCACTTTCACAGTCCCAAAGTGCCGTTTTCACAGTAAAAAGGCCTGGTTCACTTTTGCTTAGCTTAGTCTGTAACTTGAAAACTATGTACCGTATGGCCCTATAAACTGTGTTGGGATGAAAGCTAGCCACTTTGAGCAATGTGGGAAGTGCTGGGGCAGTTTGGGACAACAGGGCCAAAACCCTAACCCTAACCCTAACCCTTTCACAGTCCCAAAGTGCCATTTTCACAGTAAAAAAAAAAAGATTCATTTTGCTTAGCTTAGTCTGTAACTTGAAAACTATGTACCGTATGGCCCTATAAACTGTGTTGGGATGAAAGCTAGCCACTTTGAGCAATGTGGGAAGTGCTGGGGCAGTTTGGGACAACAGGGCCAAAATGTCACTTTCACAGTCCCAAAGTGCCATTTTCACAGTAAAAAGGCCTGGTTCACTTTTGCTTAGCTTAGTCTGTAACTTGAAAACTATGTACCGTATGGCCCTATAAACTGTGTTGGGATGAAAGCTAGCCACTTTGAGCAATGTGGGAAGTGCTGGGGCAGTTTGGGACAACAGGGCCAAAATGTCACTTTCACAGTCCCAAAGTGCCGTTTTCACAGTAAAAAGGCCTGGTTCACTTTTGCTTAGCTTAGTCTGTAACTTGAAAACTATGTACCGTATGGCCCTATAAACTGTGTTGGGATGAAAGCTAGCCACTTTGAGCAATGTGGGAAGTGCTGGGGCAGTTTGGGACAACAGGGCCAAAACCCTAACCCTAACCCTAACCCTTTCACAGTCCCAAAGTGCCATTTTCACAGTAAAAAAAAAAAGATTCATTTTGCTTAGCTTAGTCTGTAACTTGAAAACTATGTACCGTATGGCCCTATAAACTGTGTTGGGATGAAAGCTAGCCACTTTGAGCAATGTGGGAAGTGCTGGGGCAGTTTGGGACAACAGGGCCAAAATGTCACTTTCACAGTCCCAAAGTGCCATTTTCACAGTAAAAAGGCCTGGTTCACTTTTGCTTAGCTTAGTCTGTAACTTGAAAACTATGTACCGTATGGCCCTATAAACTGTGTTGGGATGAAAGCTAGCCACTTTGAGCAATGTGGGAAGTGCTGGGGCAGTTTGGGACAACAGGGCCAAAACCCTAACCCTAACCCCAACCCTTTCACAGTCCCAAAGTGCCATTTTCACAGTAAAAAAAAAAAGATTAATTTTGCTTAGCTTAGTCTGTAACTTGAAAACTATGTACCGTATGGCCCTATAAACTGTGTTGGGATGAAAGCTAGCCACTTTGAGCAATGTGGGAAGTGCTGGGGCAGTTTGGGACAACAGGGCCAAAATGTCACTTTCACAGTCCCAAAGTGCCATTTTCACAGTAAAAAGGCCTGGTTCACTTTTGCTTAGCTTAGTCTGTAACTTGAAAACTATGTACCGTATGGCCCTATAAACTGTGTTGGGATGAAAGCTAGCCACTTTGAGCAATGTGGGAAGTGCTGGGGCAGTTTGGGACAACAGGGCCAAAACCCTAACCCTAACCCCAACCCTTTCACAGTCCCAAAGTGCCATTTTCACAGTAAAAAAAAAAAGATTCATTTTGCTTTGCTTAGTCTGTAACTTGAAAACTATGTACCGTATGGCCCTATAAACTTTGTTGGGATGAAAGCTAGCCACTTTGAGCAATGTGGGAAGTGCTGGGGCAGTTTGGGACAACAGGGCCAAAATGTCACTTTCACAGTCCCAAAGTGCCATTTTCACAGTAAAAAGGCCTGGTTCACTTTTGCTTAGCTTAGTCTGTAACTTGAAAACTATGTACCGTATGGCCCTATAAACTGTGTTGGGATGAAAGCTAGCCACTTTGAGCAATGTGGGAAGTGCTGGGGCAGTTTGGGACAACAGGGCCAAAACCCTAACCCTAACCCTAACCCTTTCACAGTCCCAAAGTGCCATTTTCACAGTAAAAAAAAAAAGATTCATTTTGCTTAGCTTAGTCTGTAACTTGAAAACTATGTACCGTATGGCCCTATAAACTGTGTTGGGATGAAAGCTAGCCACTTTGAGCAATGTGGGAAGTGCTGGGGCAGTTTGGGACAACAGGGCCAAAATGTCACTTTCACAGTCCCAAAGTGCCATTTTCACAGTAAAAAGGCCTGGTTCACTTTTGCTTAGCTTAGTCTGTAACTTGAAAACTATGTACCGTATGGCCCTATAAACTGTGTTGGGATGAAAGCTAGCCACTTTGAGCAATGTGGGAAGTGCTGGGGCAGTTTGGGACAACAGGGCCAAAACCCTAACCCTAACCCTAACCCTTTCACAGTCCCAAAGTGCCATTTTCACAGTAAAAAAAAAAAGATTCATTTTGCTTAGCTTAGTCTGTAACTTGAAAACTATGTACCGTATGGCCCTATAAACTGTGTTGGGATGAAAGCTAGCCACTTTGAGCAATGTGGGAAGTGCTGGGGCAGTTTGGGACAACAGGGCCAAAATGTCACTTTCACAGTCCCAAAGTGCCATTTTCACAGTAAAAAGGCCTGGTTCACTTTTGCTTAGCTTAGTCTGTAACTTGAAAACTATGTACCGTATGGCCCTATAAACTGTGTTGGGATGAAAGCTAGCCACTTTGAGCAATGTGGGAAGTGCTGGGGCAGTTTGGGACAACAGGGCCAAAACCCTAACCCTAACCCTAACCCTTTCACAGTCCCAAAGTGCCATTTTCACAGTAAAAAAAAAAAGATTCATTTTGCTTAGCTTAGTCTGTAACTTGAAAACTATGTACCGTATGGCCCTATAAACTGTGTTGGGATGAAAGCTAGCCACTTTGAGCAATGTGGGAAGTGCTGGGGCAGTTTGGGACAACAGGGCCAAAACCCTAACCCTAACCCCAACCCTTTCACAGTCCCAAAGTGCCATTTTCACAGTAAAAAAAAAAAGATTCATTTTGCTTAGCTTAGTCTGTAACTTGAAAACTATGTACCGTATGGCCCTATAAACTGTGTTGGGATGAAAGCTAGCCACTTTGAGCAATGTGGGAAGTGCTGGGGCAGTTTGGGACAACAGGGCCAAAATGTCACTTTCACAGTCCCAAAGTGCCATTTTCACAGTAAAAAGGCCTGGTTCACTTTTGCTTAGCTTAGTCTGTAACTTGAAAACTATGTACCGTATGGCCCTATAAACTGTGTTGGGATGAAAGCTAGCCACTTTGAGCAATGTGGGAAGTGCTGGGGCAGTTTGGGACAACAGGGCCAAAATGTCACTTTCACAGTCCCAAAGTGCCATTTTCACAGTAAAAAGGCCTGGTTCACTTTTGCTTAGCTTAGTCTGTAACTTGAAAACTATGTACCGTATGGCCCTATAAACTGTGTTGGGATGAAAGCTAGCCACTTTGAGCAATGTGGGAAGTGCTGGGGCAGTTTGGGACAACAGGGCCAAAATGTCACTTTCACAGTCCCAAAGTGCCATTTTCACAGTAAAAAGGCCTGGTTCACTTTTGCTTAGCTTAGTCTGTAACTTGAAAACTATGTACCGTATGGCCCTATAAACTGTGTTGGGATGAAAGCTAGCCACTTTGAGCAATGTGGGAAGTGCTGGGGCAGTTTGGGACAACAGGGCCAAAACCCTAACCCTAACCCCAACCCTTTCACAGTCCCAAAGTGCCATTTTCACAGTAAAAAAAAAAAGATTCATTTTGCTTAGCTTAGTCTGTAACTTGAAAACTATGTACCGTATGGCCCTATAAACTGTGTTGGGATGAAAGCTAGCCACTTTGAGCAATGTGGGAAGTGCTGGGGCAGTTTGGGACAACAGGGCCAAAATGTCACTTTCACAGTCCCAAAGTGCCATTTTCACAGTAAAAAGGCCTGGTTCACTTTTGCTTAGCTTAGTCTGTAACTTGAAAACTATGTACCGTATGGCCCTATAAACTGTGTTGGGATGAAAGCTAGCCACTTTGAGCAATGTGGGAAGTGCTGGGGCAGTTTGGGACAACAGGGCCAAAACCCTAACCCTAACCCTAACCCTTTCACAGTCCCAAAGTGCCATTTTCACAGTAAAAAAAAAAAGATTCATTTTGCTTAGCTTAGTCTGTAACTTGAAAACTATGTACCGTATGGCCCTATAAACTGTGTTGGGATGAAAGCTAGCCACTTTGAGCAATGTGGGAAGTGCTGGGGCAGTTTGGGACAACAGGGCCAAAATGTCACTTTCACAGTCCCAAAGTGCCATTTTCACAGTAAAAAGGCCTGGTTCACTTTTGCTTAGCTTAGTCTGTAACTTGAAAACTATGTACCGTATGGCCCTATAAACTGTGTTGGGATGAAAGCTAGCCACTTTGAGCAATGTGGGAAGTGCTGGGGCAGTTTGGGACAACAGGGCCAAAACCCTAACCCTAACCCTAACCCTTTCACAGTCCCAAAGTGCCATTTTCACAGTAAAAAAAAAAAGATTCATTTTGCTTAGCTTAGTCTGTAACTTGAAAACTATGTACCGTATGGCCCTATAAACTGTGTTGGGATGAAAGCTAGCCACTTTGAGCAATGTGGGAAGTGCTGGGGCAGTTTGGGACAACAGGGCCAAAATGTCACTTTCACAGTCCCAAAGTGCCATTTTCACAGTAAAAAGGCCTGGTTCACTTTTGCTTAGCTTAGTCTGTAACTTGAAAACTATGTACCGTATGGCCCTATAAACTGTGTTGGGATGAAAGCTAGCCACTTTGAGCAATGTGGGAAGTGCTGGGGCAGTTTGGGACAACAGGGCCAAAACCCTAACCCTAACCCAAACCTTTCACAGTCCCAAAGTGCCATTTTCACAGTAAAAAAAAAAAGATTCATTTTGCTTAGCTTAGTCTGTAACTTGAAAACTATGTACCGTATGGCCCTATAAACTGTGTTGGGATGAAAGCTAGCCACTTTGAGCAATGTGGGAAGTGCTGGGGCAGTTTGGGACAACAGGGCCAAAACCCTAACCCTAACCCCAACCCTTTCACAGTCCCAAAGTGCCATTTTCACAGTAAAAAAAAAAAGATTCATTTTGCTTAGCTTAGTCTGTAACTTGAAATCTATGTACCGTATGGCCCTATAAACTGTGTTGGGATGAAAGCTAGCCACTTTGAGCAATGTGGGAAGTGCTGGGGCAGTTTGGGACAACAGGGCCAAAATGTCACTTTCACAGTCCCAAAGTGCCATTTTCACAGTAAAAAGGCCTGGTTCACTTTTGCTTAGCTTAGTCTGTAACTTGAAAACTATGTACCGTATGGCCCTATAAACTGTGTTGGGATGAAAGCTAGCCACTTTGAGCAATGTGGGAAGTGCTGGGGCAGTTTGGGACAACAGGGCCAAAACCCTAACCCTAACCCTAACCCTTTCACAGTCCCAAAGTGCCATTTTCACAGTAAAAAAAAAAAGATTAATTTTGCTTAGCTTAGTCTGTAACTTGAAAACTATGTACCGTATGGCCCTATAAACTGTGTTGGGATGAAAGCTAGCCACTTTGAGCAATGTGGGAAGTGCTGGGGCAGTTTGGGACAACAGGGCCAAAATGTCACTTTCACAGTCCCAAAGTGCCATTTTCACAGTAAAAAGGCCTGGTTCACTTTTGCTTAGCTTAGTCTGTAACTTGAAAACTATGTACCGTATGGCCCTATAAACTGTGTTGGGATGAAAGCTAGCCACTTTGAGCAATGTGGGAAGTGCTGGGGCAGTTTGGGACAACAGGGCCAAAATGTCACTTTCACAGTCCCAAAGTGCCGTTTTCACAGTAAAAAGGCCTGGTTCACTTTTGCTTAGCTTAGTCTGTAACTTGAAAACTATGTACCGTATGGCCCTATAAACTGTGTTGGGATGAAAGCTAGCCACTTTGAGCAATGTGGGAAGTGCTGGGGCAGTTTGGGACAACAGGGCCAAAACCCTAACCCTAACCCCAACCCTTTCACAGTCCCAAAGTGCCATTTTCACAGTAAAAAAAAAAAGATTCATTTTGCTTAGCTTAGTCTGTAACTTGAAAACTATGTACCGTATGGCCCTATAAACTGTGTTGGGATGAAAGCTAGCCACTTTGAGCAATGTGGGAAGTGCTGGGGCAGTTTGGGACAACAGGGCCAAAATGTCACTTTCACAGTCCCAAAGTGCCATTTTCACAGTAAAAAGGCCTGGTTCACTTTTGCTTAGCTTAGTCTGTAACTTGAAAACTATGTACCGTATGGCCCTATAAACTGTGTTGGGATGAAAGCTAGCCACTTTGAGCAATGTGGGAAGTGCTGGGGCAGTTTGGGACAACAGGGCCAAAACCCTAACCCTAACCCTAACCCTTTCACAGTCCCAAAGTGCCATTTTCACAGTAAAGAAAAAAAGATTCATTTTGCTTAGCTTAGTCTGTAACTTGAAAACTATGTACCGTATGGCCCTATAAACTGTGTTGGGATGAAAGCTAGCCACTTTGAGCAATGTGGGAAGTGCTGGGGCAGTTTGGGACAACAGGGCCAAAACCCTAACCCTAACCCCAACCCTTTCACAGTCCCAAAGTGCCATTTTCACAGTAAAAAAAAAAAGATTAATTTTGCTTAGCTTAGTCTGTAACTTGAAAACTATGTACCGTATGGCCCTATAAACTGTGTTGGGATGAAAGCTAGCCACTTTGAGCAATGTGGGAAGTGCTGGGGCAGTTTGGGACAACAGGGCCAAAATGTCACTTTCACAGTCCCAAAGTGCCATTTTCACAGTAAAAAGGCCTGGTTCACTTTTGCTTAGCTTAGTCTGTAACTTGAAAACTATGTACCGTATGGCCCTATAAACTGTGTTGGGATGAAAGCTAGCCACTTTGAGCAATGTGGGAAGTGCTGGGGCAGTTTGGGACAACAGGGCCAAAACCCTAACCCTAACCCTAACCCTTTCACAGTCCCAAAGTGCCATTTTCACAGTAAAAAAAAAAGATTCATTTTGCTTAGCTTAGTCTGTAACTTGAAAACTATGTACCGTATGGCCCTATAAACTGTGTTGGGATGAAAGCTAGCCACTTTGAGCAATGTGGGAAGTGCTGGGGCAGTTTGGGACAACAGGGCCAAAATGTCACTTTCACAGTCCCAAAGTGCCATTTTCACAGTAAAAAGGCCTGGTTCACTTTTGCTTAGCTTAGTCTGTAACTTGAAAACTATGTACCGTATGGCCCTATAAACTGTGTTGGGATGAAAGCTAGCCACTTTGAGCAATGTGGGAAGTGCTGGGGCAGTTTGGGACAACAGGGCCAAAACCCTAACCCTAACCCTAACCCTTTCACAGTCCCAAAGTGCCATTTTCACAGTAAAAAAAAAAAGATTCATTTTGCTTAGCTTAGTCTGTAACTTGAAAACTATGTACCGTATGGCCCTATAAACTGTGTTGGGATGAAAGCTAGCCACTTTGAGCAATGTGGGAAGTGCTGGGGCAGTTTGGGACAACAGGGCCAAAATGTCACTTTCACAGTCCCAAAGTGCCATTTTCACAGTAAAAAGGCCTGGTTCACTTTTGCTTAGCTTAGTCTGTAACTTGAAAACTATGTACCGTATGGCCCTATAAACTGTGTTGGGATGAAAGCTAGCCACTTTGAGCAATGTGGGAAGTGCTGGGGCAGTTTGGGACAACAGGGCCAAAACCCTAACCCTAACCCTAACCCTTTCACAGTCCCAAAGTGCCATTTTCACAGTAAAAAAAAAAAGATTCATTTTGCTTAGCTTAGTCTGTAACTTGAAAACTATGTACCGTATGGCCCTATAAACTGTGTTGGGATGAAAGCTAGCCACTTTGAGCAATGTGGGAAGTGCTGGGGCAGTTTGGGACAACAGGGCCAAAATGTCACTTTCACAGTCCCAAAGTGCCATTTTCACAGTAAAAAGGCCTGGTTCACTTTTGCTTAGCTTAGTCTGTAACTTGAAAACTATGTACCGTATGGCCCTATAAACTGTGTTGGGATGAAAGCTAGCCACTTTGAGCAATGTGGGAAGTGCTGGGGCAGTTTGGGACAACAGGGCCAAAACCCTAACCCTAACCCTAACCCTTTCACAGTCCCAAAGTGCCATTTTCACAGTAAAAAAAAAAAGATTCATTTTGCTTAGCTTAGTCTGTAACTTGAAAACTATGTACCGTATGGCCCTATAAACTGTGTTGGGATGAAAGCTAGCCACTTTGAGCAATGTGGGAAGTGCTGGGGCAGTTTGGGACAACAGGGCCAAAACCCTAACCCTAACCCCAACCCTTTCACAGTCCCAAAGTGCCATTTTCACAGTAAAAAAAAAAAGATTCATTTTGCTTAGCTTAGTCTGTAACTTGAAAACTATGTACCGTATGGCCCTATAAACTGTGTTGGGATGAAAGCTAGCCACTTTGAGCAATGTGGGAAGTGCTGGGGCAGTTTGGGACAACAGGGCCAAAATGTCACTTTCACAGTCCCAAAGTGCCATTTTCACAGTAAAAAGGCCTGGTTCACTTTTGCTTAGCTTAGTCTGTAACTTGAAAACTATGTACCGTATGGCCCTATAAACTGTGTTGGGATGAAAGCTAGCCACTTTGAGCAATGTGGGAAGTGCTGGGCAGTTTGGGACAACAGGGCCAAAACCCTAACCCTAACCCTAACCCTTTCACAGTCCCAAAGTGCCATTTTCACAGTAAAAAAAAAAAGATTCATTTTGCTTAGCTTAGTCTGTAACTTGAAAACTATGTACCGTATGGCCCTATAAACTGTGTTGGGATGAAAGCTAGCCACTTTGAGCAATGTGGGAAGTGCTGGGGCAGTTTGGGACAACAGGGCCAAAATGTCACTTTCACAGTCCCAAAGTGCCATTTTCACAGTAAAAAGGCCTGGTTCACTTTTGCTTAGCTTAGTCTGTAACTTGAAGACTATGTACCGTATGGCCCTATAAACTGTGTTGGGATGAAAGCTAGCCACTTTGAGCAATGTGGGAAGTGCTGGGGCAGTTTGGGACAACAGGGCCAAAATGTCACTTTCACAGTCCCAAAGTGCCGTTTTCACAGTAAAAAGGCCCGGTTCACTTTTGCTTAGCTTAGTCTGTAACTTGAAAACTATGTACCGTATGGCCCTATAAACTGTGTTGGGATGAAAGCTAGCCACTTTGAGCAATGTGGGAAGTGCTGGGGCAGTTTGGGACAACAGGGCCAAAACCCTAACCCTAACCCTAACCCTTTCACAGTCCCAAAGTGCCATTTTCACAGTGAAAAAAAAAAGATTCATTTTGCTTAGCTTAGTCTGTAACTTGAAAACTATGTACCGTATGGCCCTATAAACTGTGTTGGGATGAAAGCTAGCCACTTTGAGCAATGTGGGAAGTGCTGGGGCAGTTTGGGACAACAGGGCCAAAATGTCACTTTCACAGTCCCAAAGTGCCGTTTTCACAGTAAAAAGGCCTGGTTCACTTTTGCTTAGCTTAGTCTGTAACTTGAAAACTATGTACCGTATGGCCCTATAAACTGTGTTGGGATGAAAGCTAGCCACTTTGAGCAATGTGGGAAGTGCTGGGGCAGTTTGGGACAACAGGGCCAAAACCCTAACCCTAACCCTAACCCTTTCACAGTCCCAAAGTGCCATTTTCACAGTAAAAAAAAAAAGATTCATTTTGCTTAGCTTAGTCTGTAACTTGAAAACTATGTACCGTATGGCCCTATAAACTGTGTTGGGATGAAAGCTAGCCACTTTGAGCAATGTGGGAAGTGCTGGGGCAGTTTGGGACAACAGGGCCAAAATGTCACTTTCACAGTCCCAAAGTGCCATTTTCACAGTAAAAAGGCCTGGTTCACTTTTGCTTAGCTTAGTCTGTAACTTGAAAACTATGTACCGTATGGCCCTATAAACTGTGTTGGGATGAAAGCTAGCCACTTTGAGCAATGTGGGAAGTGCTGGGGCAGTTTGGGACAACAGGGCCAAAACCCTAACCCTAACCCCAACCCTTTCACAGTCCCAAAGTGCCATTTTCACAGTAAAAAAAAAAAGATTCATTTTGCTTAGCTTAGTCTGTAACTTGAAAACTATGTACCGTATGGCCCTATAAACTGTGTTGGGATGAAAGCTAGCCACTTTGAGCAATGTGGGAAGTGCTGGGGCAGTTTGGGACAACAGGGCCAAAATGTCACTTTCACAGTCCCAAAGTGCCATTTTCACAGTAAAAAGGCCTGGTTCACTTTTGCTTAGCTTAGTCTGTAACTTGAAAACTATGTACCGTATGGCCCTATAAACTGTGTTGGGATGAAAGCTAGCCACTTTGAGCAATGTGGGAAGTGCTGGGGCAGTTTGGGACAACAGGGCCAAAACCCTAACCCTAACCCTAACCCTTTCACAGTCCCAAAGTGCCATTTTCACAGTAAAAAAAAAAAGATTCATTTTGCTTAGCTTAGTCTGTAACTTGAAAACTATGTACCGTATGGCCCTATAAACTGTGTTGGGATGAAAGCTAGCCACTTTGAGCAATGTGGGAAGTGCTGGGGCAGTTTGGGACAACAGGGCCAAAACCCTAACCCTAACCCCAACCCTTTCACAGTCCCAAAGTGCCATTTTCACAGTAAAAAAAAAAAGATTCATTTTGCTTAGCTTAGTCTGTAACTTGAAAACTATGTACCGTATGGCCCTATAAACTGTGTTGGGATGAAAGCTAGCCACTTTGAGCAATGTGGGAAGTGCTGGGGCAGTTTGGGACAACAGGGCCAAAATGTCACTTTCACAGTCCCAAAGTGCCATTTTCACAGTAAAAAGGCCTGGTTCACTTTTGCTTAGCTTAGTCTGTAACTTGAAAACTATGTACCGTATGGCCCTATAAACTGTGTTGGGATGAAAGCTAGCCACTTTGAGCAATGTGGGAAGTGCTGGGCAGTTTGGGACAACAGGGCCAAAACCCTAACCCTAACCCTAACCCTTTCACAGTCCCAAAGTGCCATTTTCACAGTAAAAAAAAAAAGATTCATTTTGCTTAGCTTAGTCTGTAACTTGAAAACTATGTACCGTATGGCCCTATAAACTGTGTTGGGATGAAAGCTAGCCACTTTGAGCAATGTGGGAAGTGCTGGGGCAGTTTGGGACAACAGGGCCAAAATGTCACTTTCACAGTCCCAAAGTGCCATTTTCACAGTAAAAAGGCCTGGTTCACTTTTGCTTAGCTTAGTCTGTAACTTGAAAACTATGTACCGTATGGCCCTATAAACTGTGTTGGGATGAAAGCTAGCCACTTTGAGCAATGTGGGAAGTGCTGGGGCAGTTTGGGACAACAGGGCCAAAATGTCACTTTCACAGTCCCAAAGTGCCGTTTTCACAGTAAAAAGGCCTGGTTCACTTTTGCTTAGCTTAGTCTGTAACTTGAAAACTATGTACCGTATGGCCCTATAAACTGTGTTGGGATGAAAGCTAGCCACTTTGAGCAATGTGGGAAGTGCTGGGGCAGTTTGGGACAACAGGGCCAAAACCCTAACCCTAACCCTAACCCTTTCACAGTCCCAAAGTGCCATTTTCACAGTAAAAAAAAAAAGATTCATTTTGCTTAGCTTAGTCTGTAACTTGAAAACTATGTACCGTATGGCCCTATAAACTGTGTTGGGATGAAAGCTAGCCACTTTGAGCAATGTGGGAAGTGCTGGGGCAGTTTGGGACAACAGGGCCAAAATGTCACTTTCACAGTCCCAAAGTGCCGTTTTCACAGTAAAAAGGCCTGGTTCACTTTTGCTTAGCTTAGTCTGTAACTTGAAAACTATGTACCGTATGGCCCTATAAACTGTGTTGGGATGAAAGCTAGCCACTTTGAGCAATGTGGGAAGTGCTGGGGCAGTTTGGGACAACAGGGCCAAAATGTCACTTTCACAGTCCCAAAGTGCCATTTTCACAGTAAAAAGGCCTGGTTCACTTTTGCTTAGCTTAGTCTGTAACTTGAAAACTATGTACCGTATGGCCCTATAAACTGTGTTGGGATGAAAGCTAGCCACTTTGAGCAATGTGGGAAGTGCTGGGGCAGTTTGGGACAACAGGGCCAAAACCCTAACCCTAACCCCAACCCTTTCACAGTCCCAAAGTGCCATTTTCACAGTAAAAAAAAAAAGATTCATTTTGCTTAGCTTAGTCTGTAACTTGAAAACTATGTACCGTATGGCCCTATAAACTGTGTTGGGATGAAAGCTAGCCACTTTGAGCAATGTGGGAAGTGCTGGGGCAGTTTGGGACAACAGGGCCAAAATGTCACTTTCACAGTCCCAAAGTGCCATTTTCACAGTAAAAAGGCCTGGTTCACTTTTGCTTAGCTTAGTCTGTAACTTGAAAACTATGTACCGTATGGCCCTATAAACTGTGTTGGGATGAAAGCTAGCCACTTTGAGCAATGTGGGAAGTGCTGGGGCAGTTTGGGACAACAGGGCCAAAACCCTAACCCTAACCCTAACCCTTTCACAGTCCCAAAGTGCCATTTTCACAGTAAAAAAAAAAAGATTCATTTTGCTTAGCTTAGTCTGTAACTTGAAAACTATGTACCGTATGGCCCTATAAACTGTGTTGGGATGAAAGCTAGCCACTTTGAGCAATGTGGGAAGTGCTGGGGCAGTTTGGGACAACAGGGCCAAAATGTCACTTTCACAGTCCCAAAGTGCCATTTTCACAGTAAAAAGGCCTGGTTCACTTTTGCTTAGCTTAGTCTGTAACTTGAAAACTATGTACCGTATGGCCCTATAAACTGTGTTGGGATGAAAGCTAGCCACTTTGAGCAATGTGGGAAGTGCTGGGGCAGTTTGGGACAACAGGGCCAAAACCCTAACCCTAACCCAAACCTTTCACAGTCCCAAAGTGCCATTTTCACAGTAAAAAAAAAAAGATTCATTTTGCTTAGCTTAGTCTGTAACTTGAAAACTATGTACCGTATGGCCCTATAAACTGTGTTGGGATGAAAGCTAGCCACTTTGAGCAATGTGGGAAGTGCTGGGGCAGTTTGGGACAACAGGGCCAAAACCCTAACCCTAACCCCAACCCTTTCACAGTCCCAAAGTGCCATTTTCACAGTAAAAAAAAAAAGATTCATTTTGCTTAGCTTAGTCTGTAACTTGAAATCTATGTACCGTATGGCCCTATAAACTGTGTTGGGATGAAAGCTAGCCACTTTGAGCAATGTGGGAAGTGCTGGGGCAGTTTGGGACAACAGGGCCAAAATGTCACTTTCACAGTCCCAAAGTGCCATTTTCACAGTAAAAAGGCCTGGTTCACTTTTGCTTAGCTTAGTCTGTAACTTGAAAACTATGTACCGTATGGCCCTATAAACTGTGTTGGGATGAAAGCTAGCCACTTTGAGCAATGTGGGAAGTGCTGGGGCAGTTTGGGACAACAGGGCCAAAATGTCACTTTCACAGTCCCAAAGTGCCGTTTTCACAGTAAAAAGGCCTGGTTCACTTTTGCTTAGCTTAGTCTGTAACTTGAAAACTATGTACCGTATGGCCCTATAAACTGTGTTGGGATGAAAGCTAGCCACTTTGAGCAATGTGGGAAGTGCTGGGGCAGTTTGGGACAACAGGGCCAAAACCCTAACCCTAACCCCAACCCTTTCACAGTCCCAAAGTGCCATTTTCACAGTAAAAAAAAAAAGATTCATTTTGCTTAGCTTAGTCTGTAACTTGAAAACTATGTACCGTATGGCCCTATAAACTGTGTTGGGATGAAAGCTAGCCACTTTGAGCAATGTGGGAAGTGCTGGGGCAGTTTGGGACAACAGGGCCAAAATGTCACTTTCACAGTCCCAAAGTGCCATTTTCACAGTAAAAAGGCCTGGTTCACTTTTGCTTAGCTTAGTCTGTAACTTGAAAACTATGTACCGTATGGCCCTATAAACTGTGTTGGGATGAAAGCTAGCCACTTTGAGCAATGTGGGAAGTGCTGGGGCAGTTTGGGACAACAGGGCCAAAACCCTAACCCTAACCCTAACCCTTTCACAGTCCCAAAGTGCCATTTTCACAGTAAAAAAAAAAAGATTCATTTTGCTTAGCTTAGTCTGTAACTTGAAAACTATGTACCGTATGGCCCTATAAACTGTGTTGGGATGAAAGCTAGCCACTTTGAGCAATGTGGGAAGTGCTGGGGCAGTTTGGGACAACAGGGCCAAAACCCTAACCCTAACCCCAACCCTTTCACAGTCCCAAAGTGCCATTTTCACAGTAAAAAAAAAAAGATTAATTTTGCTTAGCTTAGTCTGTAACTTGAAAACTATGTACCGTATGGCCCTATAAACTGTGTTGGGATGAAAGCTAGCCACTTTGAGCAATGTGGGAAGTGCTGGGGCAGTTTGGGACAACAGGGCCAAAATGTCACTTTCACAGTCCCAAAGTGCCATTTTCACAGTAAAAAGGCCTGGTTCACTTTTGCTTAGCTTAGTCTGTAACTTGAAAACTATGTACCGTATGGCCCTATAAACTGTGTTGGGATGAAAGCTAGCCACTTTGAGCAATGTGGGAAGTGCTGGGGCAGTTTGGGACAACAGGGCCAAAACCCTAACCCTAACCCTAACCCTAACCCTTTCACAGTCCCAAAGTGCCATTTTCACAGTAAAAAAAAAAAGATTCATTTTGCTTAGCTTAGTCTGTAACTTGAAAACTATGTACCGTATGGCCCTATAAACTGTGTTGGGATGAAAGCTAGCCACTTTGAGCAATGTGGGAAGTGCTGGGGCAGTTTGGGACAACAGGGCCAAAACCCTAACCCTAACCCTAACCCTAACCCTTTCACAGTCCCAAAGTGCCATTTTCACAGTAAAAAAAAAAAGATTCATTTTGCTTAGCTTAGTCTGTAACTTGAAAACTATGTACCGTATGGCCCTATAAACTGTGTTGGGATGAAAGCTAGCCACTTTGAGCAATGTGGGAAGTGCTGGGGCAGTTTGGGACAACAGGGCCAAAATGTCACTTTCACAGTCCCAAAGTGCCGTTTTCACAGTAAAAAGGCCTGGTTCACTTTTGCTTAGCTTAGTCTGTAACTTGAAAACTATGTACCGTATGGCCCTATAAACTGTGTTGGGATGAAAGCTAGCCACTTTGAGCAATGTGGGAAGTGCTGGGGCAGTTTGGGACAACAGGGCCAAAACCCTAACCCTAACCCTAACCCTTTCACAGTCCCAAAGTGCCATTTTCACAGTAAAAAAAAAAAGATTCATTTTGCTTAGCTTAGTCTGTAACTTAAAACTATGTACCGTATGGCCCTATAAACTGTGTTGGGATGAAAGCTAGCCACTTTGAGCAATGTGGGAAGTGCTGGGGCAGTTTGGGACAACAGGGCCAAAATGTCACTTTCACAGTCCCAAAGTGCCGTTTTCACAGTAAAAAGGCCTGGTTCACTTTTGCTTAGCTTAGTCTGTAACTTGAAAACTATGTACCGTATGGCCCTATAAACTGTGTTGGGATGAAAGCTAGCCACTTTGAGCAATGTGGGAAGTGCTGGGGCAGTTTGGGACAACAGGGCCAAAACCCTAACCCTAACCCTAACCCTTTCACAGTCCCAAAGTGCCATTTTCACAGTAAAAAAAAAAAGATTCATTTTGCTTAGCTTAGTCTGTAACTTGAAAACTATGTACCGTATGGCCCTATAAACTGTGTTGGGATGAAAGCTAGCCACTTTGAGCAATGTGGGAAGTGCTGGGGCAGTTTGGGACAACAGGGCCAAAATG
Organism: Protomyctophum bolini; assembly: GCF_963924005.1. Lineage (NCBI taxonomy): Eukaryota > Metazoa > Chordata > Actinopteri > Myctophiformes > Myctophidae > Protomyctophum > Protomyctophum bolini. The sequence continues at coordinate 183,461 of NW_027665367.1, read as the reverse complement.
TCACTTTCACAGTCCCAAAGTGCCATTTTCACAGTAAAAAGGCCTGGTTCACTTTTGCTTAGCTTAGTCTGTAACTTCAAAACTATGTACCGTATGGCCCTATAAACTGTGTTGGGATGAAAGCTAGCCACTTTGAGCAATGTGGGAAGTGCTGGGGCAGTTTGGGACAACAGGGCCAAAACCCTAACCCTAACCCCAACCCTTTCACAGTCCCAAAGTGCCATTTTCACAGTAAAAAAAAAAAGATTCATTTTGCTTAGCTTAGTCTGTAACTTGAAAACTATGTACCGTATGGCCCTATAAACTGTGTTGGGATGAAAGCTAGCCACTTTGAGCAATGTGGGAAGTGCTGGGGCAGTTTGGGACAACAGGGCCAAAATGTCACTTTCACAGTCCCAAAGTGCCATTTTCACAGTAAAAAGGCCTGGTTCACTTTTGCTTAGCTTAGTCTGTAACTTGAAAACTATGTACCGTATGGCCCTATAAACTGTGTTGGGATGAAAGCTAGCCACTTTGAGCAATGTGGGAAGTGCTGGGGCAGTTTGGGACAACAGGGCCAAAACCCTAACCCTAACCCTAACCCTTTCACAGTCCCAAAGTGCCATTTTCACAGTAAAAAAAAAAAGATTCATTTTGCTTAGCTTAGTCTGTAACTTGAAAACTATGTACCGTATGGCCCTATAAACTGTGTTGGGATGAAAGCTAGCCACTTTGAGCAATGTGGGAAGTGCTGGGGCAGTTTGGGACAACAGGGCCAAAACCCTAACCCTAACCCCAACCCTTTCACAGTCCCAAAGTGCCATTTTCACAGTAAAAAAAAAAAGATTAATTTTGCTTAGCTTAGTCTGTAACTTGAAAACTATGTACCGTATGGCCCTATAAACTTTGTTGGGATGAAAGCTAGCCACTTTGAGCAATGTGGGAAGTGCTGGGGCAGTTTGGGACAACAGGGCCAAAATGTCACTTTCACAGTCCCAAAGTGCCATTTTCACAGTAAAAAGGCCTGGTTCACTTTTGCTTAGCTTAGTCTGTAACTTGAAAACTATGTACCGTATGGCCCTATAAACTGTGTTGGGATGAAAGCTAGCCACTTTGAGCAATGTGGGAAGTGCTGGGGCAGTTTGGGACAACAGGGCCAAAACCCTAACCCTAACCCTAACCCTTTCACAGTCCCAAAGTGCCATTTTCACAGTAAAAAAAAAAAGATTCATTTTGCTTAGCTTAGTCTGTAACTTGAAAACTATGTACCGTATGGCCCTATAAACTGTGTTGGGATGAAAGCTAGCCACTTTGAGCAATGTGGGAAGTGCTGGGGCAGTTTGGGACAACAGGGCCAAAATGTCACTTTCACAGTCCCAAAGTGCCATTTTCACAGTAAAAAGGCCTGGTTCACTTTTGCTTAGCTTAGTCTGTAACTTGAAAACTATGTACCGTATGGCCCTATAAACTGTGTTGGGATGAAAGCTAGCCACTTTGAGCAATGTGGGAAGTGCTGGGGCAGTTTGGGACAACAGGGCCAAAACCCTAACCCTAACCCCAACCCTTTCACAGTCCCAAAGTGCCATTTTCACAGTAAAAAAAAAAAGATTCATTTTGCTTAGCTTAGTCTGTAACTTGAAAACTATGTACCGTATGGCCCTATAAACTGTGTTGGGATGAAAGCTAGCCACTTTGAGCAATGTGGGAAGTGCTGGGGCAGTTTGGGACAACAGGGCCAAAATGTCACTTTCACAGTCCCAAAGTGCCATTTTCACAGTAAAAAGGCCTGGTTCACTTTTGCTTAGCTTAGTCTGTAACTTGAAAACTATGTACCGTATGGCCCTATAAACTGTGTTGGGATGAAAGCTAGCCACTTTGAGCAATGTGGGAAGTGCTGGGGCAGTTTGGGACAACAGGGCCAAAACCCTAACCCTAACCCTAACCCTTTCACAGTCCCAAAGTTCCATTTTCACAGTAAAAAAAAAAAGATTCATTTTGCTTAGCTTAGTCTGTAACTTGAAAACTATGTACCGTATGGCCCTATAAACTGTGTTGGGATGAAAGCTAGCCACTTTGAGCAATGTGGGAAGTGCTGGGGCAGTTTGGGACAACAGGGCCAAAACCCTAACCCTAACCCCAACCCTTTCACAGTCCCAAAGTGCCATTTTCACAGTAAAAAAAAAAAGATTCATTTTGCTTTGCTTAGTCTGTAACTTGAAAACTATGTACCGTATGGCCCTATAAACTTTGTTGGGATGAAAGCTAGCCACTTTGAGCAATGTGGGAAGTGCTGGGGCAGTTTGGGACAACAGGGCCAAAATGTCACTTTCACAGTCCCAAAGTGCCATTTTCACAGTAAAAAGGCCTGGTTCACTTTTGCTTAGCTTAGTCTGTAACTTGAAAACTATGTACCGTATGGCCCTATAAACTGTGTTGGGATGAAAGCTAGCCACTTTGAGCAATGTGGGAAGTGCTGGGGCAGTTTGGGACAACAGGGCCAAAACCCTAACCCTAACCCTAACCCTTTCACAGTCCCAAAGTGCCATTTTCACAGTAAAAAAAAAAAGATTCATTTTGCTTAGCTTAGTCTGTAACTTGAAAACTATGTACCGTATGGCCCTATAAACTGTGTTGGGATGAAAGCTAGCCACTTTGAGCAATGTGGGAAGTGCTGGGGCAGTTTGGGACAACAGGGCCAAAATGTCACTTTCACAGTCCCAAAGTGCCATTTTCACAGTAAAAAGGCCTGGTTCACTTTTGCTTAGCTTAGTCTGTAACTTGAAAACTATGTACCGTATGGCCCTATAAACTGTGTTGGGATGAAAGCTAGCCACTTTGAGCAATGTGGGAAGTGCTGGGGCAGTTTGGGACAACAGGGCCAAAACCCTAACCCTAACCCTAACCCTTTCACAGTCCCAAAGTGCCATTTTCACAGTAAAAAAAAAAAGATTCATTTTGCTTAGCTTAGTCTGTAACTTGAAAACTATGTACCGTATGGCCCTATAAACTGTGTTGGGATGAAAGCTAGCCACTTTGAGCAATGTGGGAAGTGCTGGGGCAGTTTGGGACAACAGGGCCAAAACCCTAACCCTAACCCCAACCCTTTCACAGTCCCAAAGTGCCATTTTCACAGTAAAAAAAAAAAGATTAATTTTGCTTAGCTTAGTCTGTAACTTGAAAACTATGTACCGTATGGCCCTATAAACTGTGTTGGGATGAAAGCTAGCCACTTTGAGCAATGTGGGAAGTGCTGGGGCAGTTTGGGACAACAGGGCCAAAATGTCACTTTCACAGTCCCAAAGTGCCATTTTCACAGTAAAAAGGCCTGGTTCACTTTTGCTTAGCTTAGTCTGTAACTTCAAAACTATGTACCGTATGGCCCTATAAACTGTGTTGGGATGAAAGCTAGCCACTTTGAGCAATGTGGGAAGTGCTGGGGCAGTTTGGGACAACAGGGCCAAAACCCTAACCCTAACCCTAACCCTTTCACAGTCCCAAAGTGCCATTTTCACAGTAAAAAAAAAAAGATTAATTTTGCTTAGCTTAGTCTGTAACTTGAAAACTATGTACCGTATGGCCCTATAAACTGTGTTGGGATGAAAGCTAGCCACTTTGAGCAATGTGGGAAGTGCTGGGGCAGTTTGGGACAACAGGGCCAAAACCCTAACCCTAACCCCAACCCTTTCACAGTCCCAAAGTGCCATTTTCACAGTAAAAAAAAAAAGATTCATTTTGCTTAGCTTAGTCTGTAACTTGAAAACTATGTACCGTATGGCCCTATAAACTGTGTTGGGATGAAAGCTAGCCACTTTGAGCAATGTGGGAAGTGCTGGGGCAGTTTGGGACAACAGGGCCAAAATGTCACTTTCACAGTCCCAAAGTGCCATTTTCACAGTAAAAAGGCCTGGTTCACTTTTGCTTAGCTTAGTCTGTAACTTCAAAACTATGTACCGTATGGCCCTATAAACTGTGTTGGGATGAAAGCTAGCCACTTTGAGCAATGTGGGAAGTGCTGGGGCAGTTTGGGACAACAGGGCCAAAACCCTAACCCTAACCCTAACCCTTTCACAGTCCCAAAGTGCCATTTTCACAGTAAAAAAAAAAAGATTCATTTTGCTTAGCTTAGTCTGTAACTTGAAAACTATGTACCGTATGGCCCTATAAACTGTGTTGGGATGAAGCTAGCCACTTTGAGCAATGTGGGAAGTGCTGGGGCAGTTTGGGACAACAGGGCCAAAATGTCACTTTCACAGTCCCAAAGTGCCATTTTCACAGTAAAAAGGCCTGGTTCACTTTTGCTTAGCTTAGTCTGTAACTTGAAAACTATGTACCGTATGGCCCTATAAACTGTGTTGGGATGAAAGCTAGCCACTTTGAGCAATGTGGGAAGTGCTGGGGCAGTTTGGGACAACAGGGCCAAAATGTCACTTTCACAGTCCCAAAGTGCCATTTTCACAGTAAAAAGGCCTGGTTCACTTTTGCTTAGCTTAGTCTGTAACTTGAAAACTATGTACCGTATGGCCCTATAAACTGTGTTGGGATGAAAGCTAGCCACTTTGAGCAATGTGGGAAGTGCTGGGGCAGTTTGGGACAACAGGGCCAAAATGTCACTTTCACAGTCCCAAAGTGCCATTTTCACAGTAAAAAGGCCTGGTTCACTTTTGCTTAGCTTAGTCTGTAACTTCAAAACTATGTACCGTATGGCCCTATAAACTGTGTTGGGATGAAAGCTAGCCACTTTGAGCAATGTGGGAAGTGCTGGGGCAGTTTGGGACAACAGGGCCAAAACCCTAACCCTAACCCTAACCCTTTCACAGTCCCAAAGTGCCATTTTCACAGTAAAAAAAAAAGATTCATTTTGCTTAGCTTAGTCTGTAACTTGAAAACTATGTACCGTATGGCCCTATAAACTGTGTTGGGATGAAAGCTAGCCACTTTGAGCAATGTGGGAAGTGCTGGGGCAGTTTGGGACAACAGGGCCAAAACCCTAACCCTAACCCCAACCTTTCACAGTCCCAAAGTGCCATTTTCACAGTAAAAAAAAAAAGATTCATTTTGCTTAGCTTAGTCTGTAACTTGAAAACTATGTACCGTATGGCCCTATAAACTGTGTTGGGATGAAAGCTAGCCACTTTGAGCAATGTGGGAAGTGCTGGGGCAGTTTGGGACAACAGGGCCAAAATGTCACTTTCACAGTCCCAAAGTGCCATTTTCACAGTAAAAAGAGGCCTGGTTCACTTTTGCTTAGCTTAGTCTGTAACTTGAAAACTATGTACCGTATGGCCCTATAAACTGTGTTGGGATGAAAGCTAGCCACTTTGAGCAATGTGGGAAGTGCTGGGGCAGTTTGGGACAACAGGGCCAAAACCCTAACCCTAACCCTAACCCTTTCACAGTCCCAAAGTGCCATTTTCACAGTAAAAAAAAAAAGATTCATTTTGCTTAGCTTAGTCTGTAACTTGAAAACTATGTACCGTATGGCCCTATAAACTGTGTTGGGATGAAAGCTAGCCCCTTTGAGCAATGTGGGAAGTGCTGGGGCAGTTTGGGACAACAGGGCCAAAACCCTAACCCTAACCCCAACCCTTTCACAGTCCCAAAGTGCCATTTTCACAGTAAAAAAAAAAAGATTCATTTTGCTTAGCTTAGTCTGTAACTTGAAAACTATGTACCGTATGGCCCTATAAACTTTGTTGGGATGAAAGCTAGCCACTTTGAGCAATGTGGGAAGTGCTGGGGCAGTTTGGGACAACAGGGCCAAAATGTCACTTTCACAGTCCCAAAGTGCCATTTTCACAGTAAAAAGGCCTGGTTCACTTTTGCTTAGCTTAGTCTGTAACTTGAAAACTATGTACCGTATGGCCCTATAAACTGTGTTGGGATGAAAGCTAGCCACTTTGAGCAATGTGGGAAGTGCTGGGGCAGTTTGGGACAACAGGGCCAAAACCCTAACCCTAACCCTAACCCTTTCACAGTCCCAAAGTGCCATTTTCACAGTAAAAAAAAAAAGATTCATTTTGCTTAGCTTAGTCTGTAACTTGAAAACTATGTACCGTATGGCCCTATAAACTGTGTTGGGATGAAAGCTAGCCACTTTGAGCAATGTGGGAAGTGCTGGGGCAGTTTGGGACAACAGGGCCAAAATGTCACTTTCACAGTCCCAAAGTGCCATTTTCACAGTAAAAAGGCCTGGTTCACTTTTGCTTAGCTTAGTCTGTAACTTGAAAACTATGTACCGTATGGCCCTATAAACTGTGTTGGGATGAAAGCTAGCCACTTTGAGCAATGTGGGAAGTGCTGGGGCAGTTTGGGACAACAGGGCCAAAACCCTAACCCTAACCCTAACCCTTTCACAGTCCCAAAGTGCCATTTTCACAGTAAAAAAAAAAAGATTCATTTTGCTTAGCTTAGTCTGTAACTTGAAAACTATGTACCGTATGGCCCTATAAACTGTGTTGGGATGAAAGCTAGCCACTTTGAGCAATGTGGGAAGTGCTGGGGCAGTTTGGGACAACAGGGCCAAAACCCTAACCCTAACCCCAACCCTTTCACAGTCCCAAAGTGCCATTTTCACAGTAAAAAAAAAAAGATTCATTTTGCTTAGCTTAGTCTGTAACTTGAAAACTATGTACCGTATGGCCCTATAAACTGTGTTGGGATGAAAGCTAGCCACTTTGAGCAATGTGGGAAGTGCTGGGGCAGTTTGGGACAACAGGGCCAAAATGTCACTTTCACAGTCCCAAAGTGCCATTTTCACAGTAAAAAGGCCTGGTTCACTTTTGCTTAGCTTAGTCTGTAACTTCAAAACTATGTACCGTATGGCCCTATAAACTGTGTTGGGATGAAAGCTAGCCACTTTGAGCAATGTGGGAAGTGCTGGGGCAGTTTGGGACAACAGGGCCAAAACCCTAACCCTAACCCTAACCCTTTCACAGTCCCAAAGTGCCATTTTCACAGTAAAAAAAAAAAGATTCATTTTGCTTAGCTTAGTCTGTAACTTGAAAACTATGTACCGTATGGCCCTATAAACTGTGTTGGGATGAAAGCTAGCCACTTTGAGCAATGTGGGAAGTGCTGGGGCAGTTTGGGACAACAGGGCCAAAATGTCACTTTCACAGTCCCAAAGTGCCATTTTCACAGTAAAAAGGCCTGGTTCACTTTTGCTTAGCTTAGTCTGTAACTTGAAAACTATGTACCGTATGGCCCTATAAACTGTGTTGGGATGAAAGCTAGCCACTTTGAGCAATGTGGGAAGTGCTGGGGCAGTTTGGGACAACAGGGCCAAAATGTCACTTTCACAGTCCCAAAGTGCCATTTTCACAGTAAAAAGGCCTGGTTCACTTTTGCTTAGCTTAGTCTGTAACTTGAAAACTATGTACCGTATGGCCCTATAAACTGTGTTGGGATGAAAGCTAGCCACTTTGAGCAATGTGGGAAGTGCTGGGGCAGTTTGGGACAACAGGGCCAAAATGTCACTTTCACAGTCCCAAAGTGCCGTTTTCACAGTAAAAAGGCCTGGTTCACTTTTGCTTAGCTTAGTCTGTAACTTGAAAACTATGTACCGTATGGCCCTATAAACTGTGTTGGGATGAAAGCTAGCCACTTTGAGCAATGTGGGAAGTGCTGGGGCAGTTTGGGACAACAGGGCCAAAACCCTAACCCTAACCCTAACCCTTTCACAGTCCCAAAGTGCCATTTTCACAGTAAAAAAAAAAAGATTCATTTTGCTTAGCTTAGTCTGTAACTTGAAAACTATGTACCGTATGGCCCTATAAACTGTGTTGGGATGAAAGCTAGCCACTTTGAGCAATGTGGGAAGTGCTGGGGCAGTTTGGGACAACAGGGCCAAAATGTCACTTTCACAGTCCCAAAGTGCCATTTTCACAGTAAAAAGGCCTGGTTCACTTTTGCTTAGCTTAGTCTGTAACTTGAAAACTATGTACCGTATGGCCCTATAAACTGTGTTGGGATGAAAGCTAGCCACTTTGAGCAATGTTGGAAGTGCTGGGGCAGTTTGGGACAACAGGGCCAAAATGTCACTTTCACAGTCCCAAAGTGCCGTTTTCACAGTAAAAAGGCCTGGTTCACTTTTGCTTAGCTTAGTCTGTAACTTGAAAACTATGTACCGTATGGCCCTATAAACTGTGTTGGGATGAAAGCTAGCCACTTTGAGCAATGTGGGAAGTGCTGGGGCAGTTTGGGACAACAGGGCCAAAACCCTAACCCTAACCCTAACCCTTTCACAGTCCCAAAGTGCCATTTTCACAGTAAAAAAAAAAAGATTCATTTTGCTTAGCTTAGTCTGTAACTTGAAAACTATGTACCGTATGGCCCTATAAACTGTGTTGGGATGAAAGCTAGCCACTTTGAGCAATGTGGGAAGTGCTGGGGCAGTTTGGGACAACAGGGCCAAAATGTCACTTTCACAGTCCCAAAGTGCCATTTTCACAGTAAAAAGGCCTGGTTCACTTTTGCTTAGCTTAGTCTGTAACTTGAAAACTATGTACCGTATGGCCCTATAAACTGTGTTGGGATGAAAGCTAGCCACTTTGAGCAATGTTGGAAGTGCTGGGGCAGTTTGGGACAACAGGGCCAAAATGTCACTTTCACAGTCCCAAAGTGCCGTTTTCACAGTAAAAAGGCCTGGTTCACTTTTGCTTAGCTTAGTCTGTAACTTGAAAACTATGTACCGTATGGCCCTATAAACTGTGTTGGGATGAAAGCTAGCCACTTTGAGCAATGTGGGAAGTGCTGGGGCAGTTTGGGACAACAGGGCCAAAACCCTAACCCTAACCCTAACCCTTTCACAGTCCCAAAGTGCCATTTTCACAGTAAAAAAAAAAAGATTCATTTTGCTTAGCTTAGTCTGTAACTTGAAAACTATGTACCGTATGGCCCTATAAACTGTGTTGGGATGAAAGCTAGCCACTTTGAGCAATGTGGGAAGTGCTGGGGCAGTTTGGGACAACAGGGCCAAAACCCTAACCCTAACCCCAACCCTTTCACAGTCCCAAAGTGCCATTTTCACAGTAAAAAAAAAAAGATTCATTTTGCTTAGCTTAGTCTGTAACTTGAAAACTATGTACCGTATGGCCCTATAAACTGTGTTGGGATGAAAGCTAGCCACTTTGAGCAATGTGGGAAGTGCTGGGGCAGTTTGGGACAACAGGGCCAAAATGTCACTTTCACAGTCCCAAAGTGCCATTTTCACAGTAAAAAGGCCTGGTTCACTTTTGCTTAGCTTAGTCTGTAACTTGAAAACTATGTACCGTATGGCCCTATAAACTGTGTTGGGATGAAAGCTAGCCACTTTGAGCAATGTGGGAAGTGCTGGGGCAGTTTGGGACAACAGGGCCAAAACCCTAACCCTAACCCTTTCACAGTCCCAAAGTGCCATTTTCACAGTAAAAAAAAAAAGATTAATTTTGCTTAGCTTAGTCTGTAACTTGAAAACTATGTACCGTATGGCCCTATAAACTGTGTTGGGATGAAAGCTAGCCACTTTGAGCAATGTGGGAAGTGCTGGGGCAGTTTGGAACAACAGGGCCAAAATGTCACTTTCACAGTCCCAAAGTGCCATTTTCACAGTAAAAAGGCCTGGTTCACTTTTGCTTAGCTTAGTCTGTAACTTGAAAACTATGTACCGTATGGCCCTATAAACTGTGTTGGGATGAAAGCTAGCCACTTTGAGCAATGTGGGAAGTGCTGGGGCAGTTTGGGACAACAGGGCCAAAATGTCACTTTCACAGTCCCAAAGTGCCGTTTTCACAGTAAAAAGGCCTGGTTCACTTTTGCTTAGCTTAGTCTGTAACTTGAAAACTATGTACCGTATGGCCCTATAAACTGTGTTGGGATGAAAGCTAGCCACTTTGAGCAATGTGGGAAGTGCTGGGGCAGTTTGGGACAACAGGGCCAAAACCCTAACCCTAACCCTAACCCTTTCACAGTCCCAAAGTGCCATTTTCACAGTAAAAAAAAAAAGATTCATTTTGCTTAGCTTAGTCTGTAACTTGAAAACTATGTACCGTATGGCCCTATAAACTGTGTTGGGATGAAAGCTAGCCACTTTGAGCAATGTGGGAAGTGCTGGGGCAGTTTGGGACAACAGGGCCAAAATGTCACTTTCACAGTCCCAAAGTGCCGTTTTCACAGTAAAAAGGCCTGGTTCACTTTTGCTTAGCTTAGTCTGTAACTTGAAAACTATGTACCGTATGGCCCTATAAACTGTGTTGGGATGAAAGCTAGCCACTTTGAGCAATGTGGGAAGTGCTGGGGCAGTTTGGGACAACAGGGCCAAAACCGTAACCCTAACCCTAACCCTTTCACAGTCCCAAAGTGCCATTTTCACAGTAAAAAAAAAAAGATTCATTTTGCTTAGCTTAGTCTGTAACTTGAAAACTATGTACCGTATGGCCCTATAAACTGTGTTGGGATGAAAGCTAGCCACTTTGAGCAATGTGGGAAGTGCTGGGGCAGTTTGGGACAACAGGGCCAAAATGTCACTTTCACAGTCCCAAAGTGCCATTTTCACAGTAAAAAGGCCTGGTTCACTTTTGCTTAGCTTAGTCTGTAACTTGAAAACTATGTACCGTATGGCCCTATAAACTGTGTTGGGATGAAAGCTAGCCACTTTGAGCAATGTGGGAAGTGCTGGGGCAGTTTGGGACAACAGGGCCAAAACCCTAACCCTAACCCTAACCCGTTCACAGTCCCAAAGTGCCATTTTCACAGTAAAAAAAAAAAGATTCATTTTGCTTAGCTTAGTCTGTAACTTGAAAACTATGTACCGTATGGCCCTATAAACTGTGTTGGGATGAAAGCTAGCCACTTTGAGCAATGTGGGAAGTGCTGGGGCAGTTTGGGACAACAGGGCCAAAACCCTAACCCTAACCCCAACCCTTTCACAGTCCCAAAGTGCCATTTTCACAGTAAAAAAAAAAAGATTCATTTTGCTTAGCTTAGTCTGTAACTTGAAAACTATGTACCGTATGGCCCTATAAACTGTGTTGGGATGAAAGCTAGCCACTTTGAGCAATGTGGGAAGTGCTGGGGCAGTTTGGGACAACAGGGCCAAAATGTCACTTTCACAGTCCCAAAGTGCCATTTTCACAGTAAAAAGGCCTGGTTCACTTTTGCTTAGCTTAGTCTGTAACTTGAAAACTATGTACCGTATGGCCCTATAAACTGTGTTGGGATGAAAGCTAGCCACTTTGAGCAATGTGGGAAGTGCTGGGGCAGTTTGGGACAACAGGGCCAAAACCCTAACCCTAACCCTAACCCTTTCACAGTCCCAAAGTGCCATTTTCACAGTAAAAAAAAAAAGATTCATTTTGCTTAGCTTAGTCTGTAACTTGAAAACTATGTACCGTATGGCCCTATAAACTGTGTTGGGATGAAAGCTAGCCACTTTGAGCAATGTGGGAAGTGCTGGGGCAGTTTGGGACAACAGGGCCAAAACCCTAACCCTAACCCCAACCCTTTCACAGTCCCAAAGTGCCATTTTCACAGTAAAAAAAAAAAGATTCATTTTGCTTAGCTTAGTCTGTAACTTGAAAACTATGTACCGTATGGCCCTATAAACTGTGTTGGGATGAAAGCTAGCCACTTTGAGCAATGTGGGAAGTGCTGGGGCAGTTTGGGACAACAGGGCCAAAATGTCACTTTCACAGTCCCAAAGTGCCATTTTCACAGTAAAAAGGCCTGGTTCACTTTTGCTTAGCTTAGTCTGTAACTTGAAAACTATGTACCGTATGGCCCTATAAACTGTGTTGGGATGAAAGCTAGCCACTTTGAGCAATGTGGGAAGTGCTGGGGCAGTTTGGGACAACAGGGCCAAAACCCTAACCCTAACCCTAACCCTTTCACAGTCCCAAAGTGCCATTTTCACAGTAAAAAAAAAAAGATTCATTTTGCTTAGCTTAGTCTGTAACTTGAAAACTATGTACCGTATGGCCCTATAAACTGTGTTGGGATGAAAGCTAGCCACTTTGAGCAATGTGGGAAGTGCTGGGGCAGTTTGGGACAACAGGGCCAAAATGTCACTTTCACAGTCCCAAAGTGCCATTTTCACAGTAAAAAGGCCTGGTTCACTTTTGCTTAGCTTAGTCTGTAACTTGAAAACTATGTACCGTATGGCCCTATAAACTGTGTTGGGATGAAAGCTAGCCACTTTGAGCAATGTGGGAAGTGCTGGGGCAGTTTGGGACAACAGGGCCAAAACCCTAACCCTAACCCTAACCCTTTCACAGTCCCAAAGTGCCATTTTCACAGTAAAAAAAAAATATATTAATTTTGCTTAGCTTAGTCTGTAACTTGAAAACTATGTACCGTATGGCCCTATAAACTGTGTTGGGATGAAAGCTAGCCACTTTGAGCAATGTGGGAAGTGCTGGGGCAGTTTGGGACAACAGGGCCAAAACCCTAACCCTAACCCCAACCCTTTCACAGTCCCAAAGTGCCATTTTCACAGTAAAAAAAAAAAGATTCATTTTGCTTAGCTTAGTCTGTAACTTGAAAACTATGTACCGTATGGCCCTATAAACTGTGTTGGGATGAAAGCTAGCCACTTTGAGCAATGTGGGAAGTGCTTGGGCAGTTTGGGACAACAGGGCCAAAATGTCACTTTCACAGTCCCAAAGTGCCATTTTCACAGTAAAAAGGCCTGGTTCACTTTTGCTTAGCTTAGTCTGTAACTTGAAAACTATGTACCGTATGGCCCTATAAACTGTGTTGGGATGAAAGCTAGCCACTTTGAGCAATGTGGGAAGTGTTGGGGCAGTTTGGGACAACAGGGCCAAAACCCTAACCCTAACCCTAACCCTTTCACAGTCCCAAAGTGCCATTTTCACAGTAAAAAAAAAAAGATTCATTTTGCTTAGCTTAGTCTGTAACTTGAAAACTATGTACCGTATGGCCCTATAAACTGTGTTGGGATGAAAGCTAGCCACTTTGAGCAATGTGGGAAGTGCTGGGGCAGTTTGGGACAACAGGGCCAAAATGTCACTTTCACAGTCCCAAAGTGCCATTTTCACAGTAAAAAGGCCTGGTTCACTTTTGCTTAGCTTAGTCTGTAACTTGAAAACTATGTACCGTATGGCCCTATAAACTGTGTTGGGATGAAAGCTAGCCACTTTGAGCAATGTGGGAAGTGCTGGGGCAGTTTGGGACAACAGGGCCAAAACCCTAACCCTAACCCTAACCCTTTCACAGTCCCAAAGTGCCATTTTCACAGTAAAAAAAAAAAGATTCATTTTGCTTAGCTTAGTCTGTAACTTGAAAACTATGTACCGTATGGCCCTATAAACTGTGTTGGGATGAAAGCTAGCCACTTTGACCAATGTGGGAAGTGCTGGGGCAGTTTGGGACAACAGGGCCAAAACCCTAACCCTAACCCCAACCCTTTCACAGTCCCAAAGTGCCATTTTCACAGTAAAAAAAAAAAGATTAATTTTGCTTAGCTTAGTCTGTAACTTGAAAACTATGTACCGTATGGCCCTATAAACTGTGTTGGGATGAAAGCTAGCCACTTTGAGCAATGTGGGAAGTGCTGGGGCAGTTTGGGACAACAGGGCCAAAATGTCACTTTCACAGTCCCAAAGTGCCATTTTCACAGTAAAAAGGCCTGGTTCACTTTTGCTTAGCTTAGTCTGTAACTTGAAAACTATGTACCGTATGGCCCTATAAACTGTGTTGGGATGAAAGCTAGCCACTTTGAGCAATGTGGGAAGTGCTGGGGCAGTTTGGGACAACAGGGCCAAAATGTCACTTTCACAGTCCCAAAGTGCCATTTTCACAGTAAAAAGGCCTGGTTCACTTTTGCTTAGCTTAGTCTGTAACTTGAAAACTATGTACCGTATGGCCCTATAAACTGTGTTGGGATGAAAGCTAGCCACTTTGAGCAATGTGGGAAGTGCTGGGGCAGTTTGGGACAACAGGGCCAAAATGTCACTTTCACAGTCCCAAAGTGCCGTTTTCACAGTAAAAAGGCCTGGTTCACTTTTGCTTAGCTTAGTCTGTAACTTGAAAACTATGTACCGTATGGCCCTATAAACTGTGTTGGGATGAAAGCTAGCCACTTTGACCAATGTGGGAAGTGCTGGGGCAGTTTGGGACAACAGGGCCAAAACCCTAACCCTAACCCCAACCCTTTCACAGTCCCAAAGTGCCATTTTCACAGTAAAAAAAAAAAGATTCATTTTGCTTAGCTTAGTCTGTAACTTGAAAACTATGTACCGTATGGCCCTATAAACTGTGTTGGGATGAAAGCTAGCCACTTTGAGCAATGTGGGAAGTGCTGGGGCAGTTTGGGACAACAGGGCCAAAATGTCACTTTCACAGTCCCAAAGTGCCATTTTCACAGTAAAAAGGCCTGGTTCACTTTTGCTTAGCTTAGTCTGTAACTTGAAAACTATGTACCGTATGGCCCTATAAACTGTGTTGGGATGAAAGCTAGCCACTTTGAGCAATGTGGGAAGTGCTGGGGCAGTTTGGGACAACAGGGCCAAAATGTCACTTTCACAGTCCCAAAGTGCCATTTTCACAGTAAAAAGGCCTGGTTCACTTTTGCTTAGCTTAGTCTGTAACTTGAAAACTATGTACCGTATGGCCCTATAAACTGTGTTGGGATGAAAGCTAGCCACTTTGAGCAATGTGGGAAGTGCTGGGGCAGTTTGGGACAACAGGGCCAAAATGTCACTTTCACAGTCCCAAAGTGCCATTTTCACAGTAAAAAGGCCTGGTTCACTTTTGCTTAGCTTAGTCTGTAACTTGAAAACTATGTACCGTATGGCCCTATAAACTGTGTTGGGATGAAAGCTAGCCACTTTGAGCAATGTGGGAAGTGCTGGGGCAGTTTGGGACAACAGGGCCAAAATGTCACTTTCACAGTCCCAAAGTGCCGTTTTCACAGTAAAAAGGCCTGGTTCACTTTTGCTTAGCTTAGTCTGTAACTTGAAAACTATGTACCGTATGGCCCTATAAACTGTGTTGGGATGAAAGCTAGCCACTTTGAGCAATGTGGGAAGTGCTGGGGCAGTTTGGGACAACAGGGCCAAAACCCTAACCCTAACCCTAACCCTTTCACAGTCCCAAAGTGCCATTTTCACAGTAAAAAAAAAAAGATTCATTTTGCTTAGCTTAGTCTGTAACTTGAAAACTATGTACAGTATGGCCCTATAAACTGTGTTGGGATGAAAGCTAGCCACTTTGAGCAATGTGGGAAGTGCTGGGGCAGTTTGGGACAACAGGGCCAAAATGTCACTTTCACAGTCCCAAAGTGCCATTTTCACAGTAAAAAGGCCTGGTTCACTTTTGCTTAGCTTAGTCTGTAACTTGAAAACTATGTACTGTATGGCCCTATAAACTGTGTTGGGATGAAAGCTAGCCACTTTGAGCAATGTGGGAAGTGCTGGGGCAGTTTGGGACAACAGGGCCAAAACCCTAACCCTAACCCTAACCCTTTCACAGTCCCAAAGTGCCATTTTCACAGTAAAAAAAAAAAGATTCATTTTGCTTAGCTTAGTCTGTAACTTGAAAACTATGTACCGTATGGCCCTATAAACTGTGTTGGGATGAAAGCTAGCCACTTTGAGCAATGTGGGAAGTGCTGGGGCAGTTTGGGACAACAGGGCCAAAATGTCACTTTCACAGTCCCAAAGTGCCATTTTCACAGTAAAAAGGCCTGGTTCACTTTTGCTTAGCTTAGTCTGTAACTTGAAAACTATGTACCGTATGGCCCTATAAACTGTGTTGGGATGAAAGCTAGCCACTTTGAGCAATGTGGGAAGTGCTGGGGCAGTTTGGGACAACAGGGCCAAAATGTCACTTTCACAGTCCCAAAGTGCCATTTTCACAGTAAAAAGGCCTGGTTCACTTTTGCTTAGCTTAGTCTGTAACTTGAAAACTATGTACCGTATGGCCCTATAAACTGTGTTGGGATGAAAGCTAGCCACTTTGAGCAATGTGGGAAGTGCTGGGGCAGTTTGGGACAACAGGGCCAAAATGTCACTTTCACAGTCCCAAAGTGCCATTTTCACAGTAAAAAGGCCTGGTTCACTTTTGCTTAGCTTAGTCTGTAACTTGAAAACTATGTACCGTATGGCCCTATAAACTGTGTTGGGATGAAAGCTAGCCACTTTGAGCAATGTGGGAAGTGCTGGGGCAGTTTGGGACAACAGGGCCAAAACCCTAACCCTAACCCTAACCCTTTCACAGTCCCAAAGTGCCATTTTCACAGTAAAAAAAAAAAGATTCATTTTGCTTAGCTTAGTCTGTAACTTGAAAACTATGTACCGTATGGCCCTATAAACTGTGTTGGGATGAAAGCTAGCCACTTTGAGCAATGTGGGAAGTGCTGGGGCAGTTTGGGACAACAGGGCCAAAACCCTAACCCTAACCCCAACCCTTTCACAGTCCCAAAGTGCCATTTTCACAGTAAAAAAAAAAAGATTCATTTTGCTTAGCTTAGTCTGTAACTTGAAAACTATGTACCGTATGGCCCTATAAACTGTGTTGGGATGAAAGCTAGCCACTTTGAGCAATGTGGGAAGTGCTGGGGCAGTTTGGGACAACAGGGCCAAAATGTCACTTTCACAGTCCCAAAGTGCCATTTTCACAGTAAAAAGGCCTGGTTCACTTTTGCTTAGCTTAGTCTGTAACTTGAAAACTATGTACCGTATGGCCCTATAAACTGTGTTGGGATGAAAGCTAGCCACTTTGAGCAATGTGGGAAGTGCTGGGGCAGTTTGGGACAACAGGGCCAAAACCCTAACCCTAACCCTAACCCTTTCACAGTCCCAAAGTGCCATTTTCACAGTAAAAAAAAAAAGATTCATTTTGCTTAGCTTAGTCTGTAACTTGAAAACTATGTACCGTATGGCCCTATAAACTGTGTTGGGATGAAAGCTAGCCACTTTGAGCAATGTGGGAAGTGCTGGGGCAGTTTGGGACAACAGGGCCAAAACCCTAACCCTAACCCCAACCCTTTCACAGTCCCAAAGTGCCATTTTCACAGTAAAAAAAAAAAGATTCATTTTGCTTAGCTTAGTCTGTAACTTGAAAACTATGTACCGTATGGCCCTATAAACTGTGTTGGGATGAAAGCTAGCCACTTTGAGCAATGTGGGAAGTGCTGGGGCAGTTTGGGACAACAGGGCCAAAATGTCACTTTCACAGTCCCAAAGTGCCATTTTCACAGTAAAAAGGCCTGGTTCACTTTTGCTTAGCTTAGTCTGTAACTTGAAAACTATGTACCGTATGGCCCTATAAACTGTGTTGGGATGAAAGCTAGCCACTTTGAGCAATGTGGGAAGTGCTGGGGCAGTTTGGGACAACAGGGCCAAAACCCTAACCCTAACCCTAACCCTTTCACAGTCCCAAAGTGCCATTTTCACAGTAAAAAAAAAAAGATTAATTTTGCTTAGCTTAGTCTGTAACTTGAAAACTATGTACCGTATGGCCCTATAAACTGTGTTGGGATGAAAGCTAGCCACTTTGAGCAATGTGGGAAGTGCTGGGGCAGTTTGGAACAACAGGGCCAAAATGTCACTTTCACAGTCCCAAAGTGCCATTTTCACAGTAAAAAGGCCTGGTTCACTTTTGCTTAGCTTAGTCTGTAACTTGAAAACTATGTACCGTATGGCCCTATAAACTGTGTTGGGATGAAAGCTAGCCACTTTGAGCAATGTGGGAAGTGCTGGGGCAGTTTGGGACAACAGGGCCAAAATGTCACTTTCACAGTCCCAAAGTGCCGTTTTCACAGTAAAAAGGCCTGGTTCACTTTTGCTTAGCTTAGTCTGTAACTTGAAAACTATGTACCGTATGGCCCTATAAACTGTGTTGGGATGAAAGCTAGCCACTTTGAGCAATGTGGGAAGTGCTGGGGCAGTTTGGGACAACAGGGCCAAAACCCTAACCCTAACCCTAACCCTTTCACAGTCCCAAAGTGCCATTTTCACAGTAAAAAAAAAAAGATTCATTTTGCTTAGCTTAGTCTGTAACTTGAAAACTATGTACCGTATGGCCCTATAAACTGTGTTGGGATGAAAGCTAGCCACTTTGAGCAATGTGGGAAGTGCTGGGGCAGTTTGGGACAACAGGGCCAAAATGTCACTTTCACAGTCCCAAAGTGCCGTTTTCACAGTAAAAAGGCCTGGTTCACTTTTGCTTAGCTTAGTCTGTAACTTGAAAACTATGTACCGTATGGCCCTATAAACTGTGTTGGGATGAAAGCTAGCCACTTTGAGCAATGTGGGAAGTGCTGGGGCAGTTTGGGACAACAGGGCCAAAACCGTAACCCTAACCCTAACCCTTTCACAGTCCCAAAGTGCCATTTTCACAGTAAAAAAAAAAAGATTCATTTTGCTTAGCTTAGTCTGTAACTTGAAAACTATGTACCGTATGGCCCTATAAACTGTGTTGGGATGAAAGCTAGCCACTTTGAGCAATGTGGGAAGTGCTGGGGCAGTTTGGGACAACAGGGCCAAAATGTCACTTTCACAGTCCCAAAGTGCCATTTTCACAGTAAAAAGGCCTGGTTCACTTTTGCTTAGCTTAGTCTGTAACTTGAAAACTATGTACCGTATGGCCCTATAAACTGTGTTGGGATGAAAGCTAGCCACTTTGAGCAATGTGGGAAGTGCTGGGGCAGTTTGGGACAACAGGGCCAAAACCCTAACCCTAACCCTAACCCGTTCACAGTCCCAAAGTGCCATTTTCACAGTAAAAAAAAAAAGATTCATTTTGCTTAGCTTAGTCTGTAACTTGAAAACTATGTACCGTATGGCCCTATAAACTGTGTTGGGATGAAAGCTAGCCACTTTGAGCAATGTGGGAAGTGCTGGGGCAGTTTGGGACAACAGGGCCAAAACCCTAACCCTAACCCCAACCCTTTCACAGTCCCAAAGTGCCATTTTCACAGTAAAAAAAAAAAGATTCATTTTGCTTAGCTTAGTCTGTAACTTGAAAACTATGTACCGTATGGCCCTATAAACTGTGTTGGGATGAAAGCTAGCCACTTTGAGCAATGTGGGAAGTGCTGGGGCAGTTTGGGACAACAGGGCCAAAATGTCACTTTCACAGTCCCAAAGTGCCATTTTCACAGTAAAAAGGCCTGGTTCACTTTTGCTTAGCTTAGTCTGTAACTTGAAAACTATGTACCGTATGGCCCTATAAACTGTGTTGGGATGAAAGCTAGCCACTTTGAGCAATGTGGGAAGTGCTGGGGCAGTTTGGGACAACAGGGCCAAAATGTCACTTTCACAGTCCCAAAGTGCCATTTTCACAGTAAAAAGGCCTGGTTCACTTTTGCTTAGCTTAGTCTGTAACTTGAAAACTATGTACCGTATGGCCCTATAAACTGTGTTGGGATGAAAGCTAGCCACTTTGAGCAATGTGGGAAGTGCTGGGGCAGTTTGGGACAACAGGGCCAAAACCCTAACCCTAACCCTAACCCTTTCACAGTCCCAAAGTGCCATTTTCACAGTAAAAAAAAAAAGATTCATTTTGCTTAGCTTAGTCTGTAACTTGAAAACTATGTACCGTATGGCCCTATAAACTGTGTTGGGATGAAAGCTAGCCACTTTGAGCAATGTGGGAAGTGCTGGGGCAGTTTGGGACAACAGGGCCAAAACCCTAACCCTAACCCCAACCCTTTCACAGTCCCAAAGTGCCATTTTCACAGTAAAAAAAAAAAGATTCATTTTGCTTAGCTTAGTCTGTAACTTGAAAACTATGTACCGTATGGCCCTATAAACTGTGTTGGGATGAAAGCTAGCCACTTTGAGCAATGTGGGAAGTGCTGGGGCAGTTTGGGACAACAGGGCCAAAATGTCACTTTCACAGTCCCAAAGTGCCATTTTCACAGTAAAAAGGCCTGGTTCACTTTTGCTTAGCTTAGTCTGTAACTTGAAAACTATGTACCGTATGGCCCTATAAACTGTGTTGGGATGAAAGCTAGCCACTTTGAGCAATGTGGGAAGTGCTGGGGCAGTTTGGGACAACAGGGCCAAAACCCTAACCCTAACCCTAACCCTTTCACAGTCCCAAAGTGCCATTTTCACAGTAAAAAAAAAAAGATTCATTTTGCTTAGCTTAGTCTGTAACTTGAAAACTATGTACCGTATGGCCCTATAAACTGTGTTGGGATGAAAGCTAGCCACTTTGAGCAATGTGGGAAGTGCTGGGGCAGTTTGGGACAACAGGGCCAAAATGTCACTTTCACAGTCCCAAAGTGCCATTTTCACAGTAAAAAGGCCTGGTTCACTTTTGCTTAGCTTAGTCTGTAACTTGAAAACTATGTACCGTATGGCCCTATAAACTGTGTTGGGATGAAAGCTAGCCACTTTGAGCAATGTGGGAAGTGCTGGGGCAGTTTGGGACAACAGGGCCAAAACCCTAACCCTAACCCTAACCCGTTCACAGTCCCAAAGTGCCATTTTCACAGTAAAAAAAAAAAGATTCATTTTGCTTAGCTTAGTCTGTAACTTGAAAACTATGTACCGTATGGCCCTATAAACTGTGTTGGGATGAAAGCTAGCCACTTTGAGCAATGTGGGAAGTGCTGGGGCAGTTTGGGACAACAGGGCCAAAACCCTAACCCTAACCCCAACCCTTTCACAGTCCCAAAGTGCCATTTTCACAGTAAAAAAAAAAAGATTCATTTTGCTTAGCTTAGTCTGTAACTTGAAAACTATGTACCGTATGGCCCTATAAACTGTGTTGGGATGAAAGCTAGCCACTTTGAGCAATGTGGGAAGTGCTGGGGCAGTTTGGGACAACAGGGCCAAAATGTCACTTTCACAGTCCCAAAGTGCCATTTTCACAGTAAAAAGGCCTGGTTCACTTTTGCTTAGCTTAGTCTGTAACTTGAAAACTATGTACCGTATGGCCCTATAAACTGTGTTGGGATGAAAGCTAGCCACTTTGAGCAATGTGGGAAGTGCTGGGGCAGTTTGGGACAACAGGGCCAAAATGTCACTTTCACAGTCCCAAAGTGCCATTTTCACAGTAAAAAGGCCTGGTTCACTTTTGCTTAGCTTAGTCTGTAACTTGAAAACTATGTACCGTATGGCCCTATAAACTGTGTTGGGATGAAAGCTAGCCACTTTGAGCAATGTGGGAAGTGCTGGGGCAGTTTGGGACAACAGGGCCAAAACCCTAACCCTAACCCTAACCCTTTCACAGTCCCAAAGTGCCATTTTCACAGTAAAAAAAAAAAGATTCATTTTGCTTAGCTTAGTCTGTAACTTGAAAACTATGTACCGTATGGCCCTATAAACTGTGTTGGGATGAAAGCTAGCCACTTTGAGCAATGTGGGAAGTGCTGGGGCAGTTTGGGACAACAGGGCCAAAACCCTAACCCTAACCCCAACCCTTTCACAGTCCCAAAGTGCCATTTTCACAGTAAAAAAAAAAAGATTCATTTTGCTTAGCTTAGTCTGTAACTTGAAAACTATGTACCGTATGGCCCTATAAACTGTGTTGGGATGAAAGCTAGCCACTTTGAGCAATGTGGGAAGTGCTGGGGCAGTTTGGGACAACAGGGCCAAAATGTCACTTTCACAGTCCCAAAGTGCCATTTTCACAGTAAAAAGGCCTGGTTCACTTTTGCTTAGCTTAGTCTGTAACTTGAAAACTATGTACCGTATGGCCCTATAAACTGTGTTGGGATGAAAGCTAGCCACTTTGAGCAATGTGGGAAGTGCTGGGGCAGTTTGGGACAACAGGGCCAAAACCCTAACCCTAACCCTAACCCTTTCACAGTCCCAAAGTGCCATTTTCACAGTAAAAAAAAAAAGATTCATTTTGCTTAGCTTAGTCTGTAACTTGAAAACTATGTACCGTATGGCCCTATAAACTGTGTTGGGATGAAAGCTAGCCACTTTGAGCAATGTGGGAAGTGCTGGGGCAGTTTGGGACAACAGGGCCAAAATGTCACTTTCACAGTCCCAAAGTGCCATTTTCACAGTAAAAAGGCCTGGTTCACTTTTGCTTAGCTTAGTCTGTAACTTGAAAACTATGTACCGTATGGCCCTATAAACTGTGTTGGGATGAAAGCTAGCCACTTTGAGCAATGTGGGAAGTGCTGGGGCAGTTTGGGACAACAGGGCCAAAACCCTAACCCTAACCCTAACCCTTTCACAGTCCCAAAGTGCCATTTTCACAGTAAAAAAAAAAAGATTAATTTTGCTTAGCTTAGTCTGTAACTTGAAAACTATGTACCGTATGGCCCTATAAACTGTGTTGGGATGAAAGCTAGCCACTTTGAGCAATGTGGGAAGTGCTGGGGCAGTTTGGGACAACAGGGCCAAAACCCTAACCCTAACCCCAACCCTTTCACAGTCCCAAAGTGCCATTTTCACAGTAAAAAAAAAAGATTCATTTTGCTTAGCTTAGTCTGTAACTTGAAAACTATGTACCGTATGGCCCTATAAACTGTGTTGGGATGAAAGCTAGCCACTTTGAGCAATGTGGGAAGTGCTTGGGCAGTTTGGGACAACAGGGCCAAAATGTCACTTTCACAGTCCCAAAGTGCCATTTTCACAGTAAAAAGGCCTGGTTCACTTTTGCTTAGCTTAGTCTGTAACTTGAAAACTATGTACCGTATGGCCCTATAAACTGTGTTGGGATGAAAGCTAGCCACTTTGAGCAATGTGGGAAGTGTTGGGGCAGTTTGGGACAACAGGGCCAAAACCCTAACCCTAACCCTAACCCTTTCACAGTCCCAAAGTGCCATTTTCACAGTAAAAAAAAAAAGATTCATTTTGCTTAGCTTAGTCTGTAACTTGAAAACTATGTACCGTATGGCCCTATAAACTGTGTTGGGATGAAAGCTAGCCACTTTGAGCAATGTGGGAAGTGCTGGGGCAGTTTGGGACAACAGGGCCAAAATGTCACTTTCACAGTCCCAAAGTGCCATTTTCACAGTAAAAAGGCCTGGTTCACTTTTGCTTAGCTTAGTCTGTAACTTGAAAACTATGTACCGTATGGCCCTATAAACTGTGTTGGGATGAAAGCTAGCCACTTTGAGCAATGTGGGAAGTGCTGGGGCAGTTTGGGACAACAGGGCCAAAACCCTAACCCTAACCCTAACCCTTTCACAGTCCCAAAGTGCCATTTTCACAGTAAAAAAAAAAAGATTCATTTTGCTTAGCTTAGTCTGTAACTTGAAAACTATGTACCGTATGGCCCTATAAACTGTGTTGGGATGAAAGCTAGCCACTTTGACCAATGTGGGAAGTGCTGGGGCAGTTTGGGACAACAGGGCCAAAACCCTAACCCTAACCCCAACCCTTTCACAGTCCCAAAGTGCCATTTTCACAGTAAAAAAAAAAAGATTAATTTTGCTTAGCTTAGTCTGTAACTTGAAAACTATGTACCGTATGGCCCTATAAACTGTGTTGGGATGAAAGCTAGCCACTTTGAGCAATGTGGGAAGTGCTGGGGCAGTTTGGGACAACAGGGCCAAAATGTCACTTTCACAGTCCCAAAGTGCCATTTTCACAGTAAAAAGGCCTGGTTCACTTTTGCTTAGCTTAGTCTGTAACTTGAAAACTATGTACCGTATGGCCCTATAAACTGTGTTGGGATGAAAGCTAGCCACTTTGAGCAATGTGGGAAGTGCTGGGGCAGTTTGGGACAACAGGGCCAAAATGTCACTTTCACAGTCCCAAAGTGCCATTTTCACAGTAAAAAGGCCTGGTTCACTTTTGCTTAGCTTAGTCTGTAACTTGAAAACTATGTACCGTATGGCCCTATAAACTGTGTTGGGATGAAAGCTAGCCACTTTGAGCAATGTGGGAAGTGCTGGGGCAGTTTGGGACAACAGGGCCAAAATGTCACTTTCACAGTCCCAAAGTGCCGTTTTCACAGTAAAAAGGCCTGGTTCACTTTTGCTTAGCTTAGTCTGTAACTTGAAAACTATGTACCGTATGGCCCTATAAACTGTGTTGGGATGAAAGCTAGCCACTTTGACCAATGTGGGAAGTGCTGGGGCAGTTTGGGACAACAGGGCCAAAACCCTAACCCTAACCCCAACCCTTTCACAGTCCCAAAGTGCCATTTTCACAGTAAAAAAAAAAAGATTAATTTTGCTTAGCTTAGTCTGTAACTTGAAAACTATGTACCGTATGGCCCTATAAACTGTGTTGGGATGAAAGCTAGCCACTTTGAGCAATGTGGGAAGTGCTGGGGCAGTTTGGGACAACAGGGCCAAAATGTCACTTTCACAGTCCCAAAGTGCCATTTTCACAGTAAAAAGGCCTGGTTCACTTTTGCTTAGCTTAGTCTGTAACTTGAAAACTATGTACCGTATGGCCCTATAAACTGTGTTGGGATGAAAGCTAGCCACTTTGAGCAATGTGGGAAGTGCTGGGGCAGTTTGGGACAACAGGGCCAAAATGTCACTTTCACAGTCCCAAAGTGCCATTTTCACAGTAAAAAGGCCTGGTTCACTTTTGCTTAGCTTAGTCTGTAACTTGAAAACTATGTACCGTATGGCCCTATAAACTGTGTTGGGATGAAAGCTAGCCACTTTGAGCAATGTGGGAAGTGCTGGGGCAGTTTGGGACAACAGGGCCAAAATGTCACTTTCACAGTCCCAAAGTGCCGTTTTCACAGTAAAAAGGCCTGGTTCACTTTTGCTTAGCTTAGTCTGTAACTTGAAAACTATGTACCGTATGGCCCTATAAACTGTGTTGGGATGAAAGCTAGCCACTTTGACCAATGTGGGAAGTGCTGGGGCAGTTTGGGACAACAGGGCCAAAACCCTAACCCTAACCCCAACCCTTTCACAGTCCCAAAGTGCCATTTTCACAGTAAAAAAAAAAGATTCATTTTGCTTAGCTTAGTCTGTAACTTGAAAACTATGTACCGTATGGCCCTATAAACTGTGTTGGGATGAAAGCTAGCCACTTTGAGCAATGTGGGAAGTGCTGGGGCAGTTTGGGACAACAGGGCCAAAATGTCACTTTCACAGTCCCAAAGTGCCATTTTCACAGTAAAAAGGCCTGGTTCACTTTTGCTTAGCTTAGTCTGTAACTTGAAAACTATGTACCGTATGGCCCTATAAACTGTGTTGGGATGAAAGCTAGCCACTTTGAGCAATGTGGGAAGTGCTGGGGCAGTTTGGGACAACAGGGCCAAAATGTCACTTTCACAGTCCCAAAGTGCCATTTTCACAGTAAAAAGGCCTGGTTCACTTTTGCTTAGCTTAGTCTGTAACTTGAAAACTATGTACCGTATGGCCCTATAAACTGTGTTGGGATGAAAGCTAGCCACTTTGAGCAATGTGGGAAGTGCTGGGGCAGTTTGGGACAACAGGGCCAAAATGTCACTTTCACAGTCCCAAAGTGCCATTTTCACAGTAAAAAGGCCTGGTTCACTTTTGCTTAGCTTAGTCTGTAACTTGAAAACTATGTACCGTATGGCCCTATAAACTGTGTTGGGATGAAAGCTAGCCACTTTGAGCAATGTGGGAAGTGCTGGGGCAGTTTGGGACAACAGGGCCAAAATGTCACTTTCACAGTCCCAAAGTGCCGTTTTCACAGTAAAAAGGCCTGGTTCACTTTTGCTTAGCTTAGTCTGTAACTTGAAAACTATGTACCGTATGGCCCTATAAACTGTGTTGGGATGAAAGCTAGCCACTTTGAGCAATGTGGGAAGTGCTGGGGCAGTTTGGGACAACAGGGCCAAAATGTCACTTTCACAGTCCCAAAGTGCCATTTTCACAGTAAAAAGGCCTGGTTCACTTTTGCTTAGCTTAGTCTGTAACTTGAAAACTATGTACCGTATGGCCCTATAAACTGTGTTGGGATGAAAGCTAGCCACTTTGAGCAATGTGGAAAGTGCTGGGGCAGTTTGGGACAACAGGGCCAAAATGTCACTTTCACAGTCCCAAAGTGCCGTTTTCACAGTAAAAAGGCCTGGTTCACTTTTGCTTAGCTTAGTCTGTAACTTGAAAACTATGTACCGTATGGCCCTATAAACTGTGTTGGGATGAAAGCTAGCCACTTTGAGCAATGTGGGAAGTGCTGGGGCAGTTTGGGACAACAGGGCCAAAATGTCACTTTCACAGTCCCAAAGTGCCGTTTTCACAGTAAAAAGGCCTGGTTCACTTTTGCTTAGCTTAGTCTGTAACTTGAAAACTATGTACCGTATGGCCCTATAAACTGTGTTGGGATGAAAGCTAGCCACTTTGAGCAATGTGGGAAGTGCTGGGGCAGTTTGGGACAACAGGGCCAAAACCCTAACCCTAACCCTAACCCTTTCACAGTCCCAAAGTGCCATTTTCACAGTAAAAAAAAAAAGATTCATTTTGCTTAGCTTAGTCTGTAACTTGAAAACTATGTACAGTATGGCCCTATAAACTGTGTTGGGATGAAAGCTAGCCACTTTGAGCAATGTGGGAAGTGCTGGGGCAGTTTGGGACAACAGGGCCAAAATGTCACTTTCACAGTCCCAAAGTGCCATTTTCACAGTAAAAAGGCCTGGTTCACTTTTGCTTAGCTTAGTCTGTAACTTGAAAACTATGTACTGTATGGCCCTATAAACTGTGTTGGGATGAAAGCTAGCCACTTTGAGCAATGTGGGAAGTGCTGGGGCAGTTTGGGACAACAGGGCCAAAACCCTAACCCTAACCCTAACCCTTTCACAGTCCCAAAGTGCCATTTTCACAGTAAAAAAAAAAAGATTCATTTTGCTTAGCTTAGTCTGTAACTTGAAAACTATGTACCGTATGGCCCTATAAACTGTGTTGGGATGAAAGCTAGCCACTTTGAGCAATGTGGGAAGTGCTGGGGCAGTTTGGGACAACAGGGCCAAAATGTCACTTTCACAGTCCCAAAGTGCCATTTTCACAGTAAAAAGGCCTGGTTCACTTTTGCTTAGCTTAGTCTGTAACTTGAAAACTATGTACCGTATGGCCCTATAAACTGTGTTGGGATGAAAGCTAGCCACTTTGAGCAATGTGGGAAGTGCTGGGGCAGTTTGGGACAACAGGGCCAAAATGTCACTTTCACAGTCCCAAAGTGCCATTTTCACAGTAAAAAGGCCTGGTTCACTTTTGCTTAGCTTAGTCTGTAACTTGAAAACTATGTACCGTATGGCCCTATAAACTGTGTTGGGATGAAAGCTAGCCACTTTGAGCAATGTGGGAAGTGCTGGGGCAGTTTGGGACAACAGGGCCAAAATGTCACTTTCACAGTCCCAAAGTGCCATTTTCACAGTAAAAAGGCCTGGTTCACTTTTGCTTAGCTTAGTCTGTAACTTGAAAACTATGTACCGTATGGCCCTATAAACTGTGTTGGGATGAAAGCTAGCCACTTTGAGCAATGTGGGAAGTGCTGGGGCAGTTTGGGACAACAGGGCCAAAATGTCACTTTCACAGTCCCAAAGTGCCGTTTTCACAGTAAAAAGGCCTGGTTCACTTTTGCTTAGCTTAGTCTGTAACTTGAAAACTATGTACCGTATGGCCCTATAAACTGTGTTGGGATGAAAGCTAGCCACTTTGAGCAATGTGGGAAGTGCTGGGGCAGTTTGGGACAACAGGGCCAAAATGTCACTTTCACAGTCCCAAAGTGCCATTTTCACAGTAAAAAGGCCTGGTTCACTTTTGCTTAGCTTAGTCTGTAACTTGAAAACTATGTACCGTATGGCCCTATAAACTGTGTTGGGATGAAAGCTAGCCACTTTGAGCAATGTGGAAAGTGCTGGGGCAGTTTGGGACAACAGGGCCAAAATGTCACTTTCACAGTCCCAAAGTGCCGTTTTCACAGTAAAAAGGCCTGGTTCACTTTTGCTTAGCTTAGTCTGTAACTTGAAAACTATGTACCGTATGGCCCTATAAACTGTGTTGGGATGAAAGCTAGCCACTTTGAGCAATGTGGGAAGTGCTGGGGCAGTTTGGGACAACAGGGCCAAAATGTCACTTTCACAGTCCCAAAGTGCCGTTTTCACAGTAAAAAGGCCTGGTTCACTTTTGCTTAGCTTAGTCTGTAACTTGAAAACTATGTACCGTATGGCCCTATAAACTGTGTTGGGATGAAAGCTAGCCACTTTGAGCAATGTGGGAAGTGCTGGGGCAGTTTGGACAACAGGGCCAAAATGTCACTTTCACAGTCCCAAAGTGCCATTTTCACAGTAAAAAGGCCTGGTTCACTTTTGCTTAGCTTAGTCTGTAACTTGAAAACTATGTACCGTATGGCCCTATAAACTGTGTTGGGATGAAAGCTAGCCACTTTGAGCAATGTGGGAAGTGCTGGGGCAGTTTGGGACAACAGGGCCTAAATGTCACTTTCACAGTCCCAAAGTGCCGTTTTCACAGTAAAAAGGCCTGGTTCACTTTTGCTTAGCTTAGTCTGTAACTTGAAAACTATGTACCGTATGGCCCTATAAACTGTGTTGGGATGAAAGCTAGCCACTTTGAGCAATGTGGGAAGTGCTGGGGCAGTTTGGGACAACAGGGCCAAAACCCTAACCCTAACCCTAACCCTTTCACAGTCCCAAAGTGCCATTTTCACAGTAAAAAAAAAAAGATTCATTTTGCTTAGCTTAGTCTGTAACTTGAAAACTATGTACCGTATGGCCCTATAAACTGTGTTGGGATGAAAGCTAGCCACTTTGAGCAATGTGGGAAGTGCTGGGGCAGTTCGGGACAACAGGGCCAAAATGTCACTTTCACAGTCCCAAAGTGCCATTTTCACAGTAAAAAGGCCTGGTTCACTTTTGCTTAGCTTAGTCTGTAACTTGAAAACTATGTACCCTATGGCCCTATAAACTGTGTTGGGATGAAAGCTAGCCACTTTGAGCAATGTGGGAAGTGCTGGGGCAGTTTGGGACAACAGGGCCAAAATGTCACTTTCACAGTCCCAAAGTGCCATTTTCACAGTAAAAAGGCCTGGTTCACTTTTGCTTAGCTTAGTCTGTAACTTGAAAACTATGTACCGTATGGCCCTATAAACTGTGTTGGGATGAAAGCTAGCCACTTTAACAATAATATAGTTTAATAATATAGTTTAATAATATACTTAATAATATAGTTTAATAATATACTTAATAATATAGGTTATATAACCTAACCTATATATATTAAACTATATATATTAAACTATATTATTAAACTATATTATTAAACTATATTATTAAAGTATATTATTAAAGTATATTATTAAGTATATTATTAAAGTATATTATTAAAGTATATTATTAAAGTATATTATTAAGTATATTATTAAGTATATTATTAAAGTATATTATTAAAGTATATTATTAAAGTATATTATTAAGTATATTATTAAAGTATATTATTAAAGTATATTATTAAAGTATATTATTAAGTATATTATTAAGTAGATTATTAAGTATATTATTAAACTATATTATTAAGTATATTATTAAACTATATTATTAAACTATATTATTAAACTATATTATTAAACTATATTATTAAACTATATTATTAAACTATATTATTAAGTATATTATTAAACTATATTATTAAGTATATTATTAAAGTATATTATTAAAGTATATTATTAAGTATATTATTAAACAATATTAATAAAGTATATTTTAAAGTATATTATTAAAGTATATTATTAAAGTATATTATTAAGTATATTATTAAACTATATTATTAAACTATATCATTAAAGTATATTATTAAACTATATTATTAAAGTATATTATTAAAGTATATTATTAAAGTATATTATTAAAGTATATTATTAAACTATATTATTAAGTATATTATTAAACTATATTATTAAACTATATTATTAAACTATATTATTAAGTATATTATTAAACTATATTATTAAACTATATTATTAAGTATATTATTAAACTATATTATTAAAGTATATTATTAAAGTATATTATTAAAGTATATTATTCAACTATATTATTAAAGTATATTATTAAACTATATTATTAAACTATATTATTAAACTATATTATTAAACTATATTATTAAACTATATTATTAAACTATATTATTAAACTATATTATTAAGTATATTATTAAACTATATTATTAAAGTATATTATTAAACTATATTATTAAAGTATATTATTAAACTATATTATTAAAGTATATTATTAAACTATATTATTCAACTATATTATTAAACTATATTATTAAACTATATTATTAAAGTATATTATTAAACTATATTATTAAACTATATTATTCAACTATATTATTAAAGTATATTATTAAAGTATATTATTAAACTATATTATTAAAGTATATTATTAAACTATATTATTAAACTATATTATTAAACTATATTATTAAACTATATTATTAAAGTATATTATTAAGTATATTATTAAAGTATATTATTAAAGTATATTATTAAAGTATATTATTAAGTATATTATTAAGTATATTATTAAAGTATATTATTAAAGTATATTATTAAACTATATTATTAAGTATATTATTAAGTATATTATTAAAGTATATTATTCAACTATATTATTCAACTATATTATTAAAGTATATTATTAAAGTATATTTTTAAACTATATTATTAAGTATATTATTAAGTATATTATTAAAGTATATTATTAAACTATATTATTAAGTATATTATTAAAGTATATTATTAAAGTATATTATTCAAGTATATTATTAAAGTATATTATTAAAGTATATTATTAAAGTATATTATTAAAGTATATTATTCAAGTATATTATTAAACTATATTATTAAACTATATTATTAAGTATATTATTAAACTATATTATTAAAGTATATTATTAAGTATATTATTAAACTATATTATTAAAGTATATTAATAAACTATATTATTAAAGTATATTTTTAAAGTATATTATTAAAGTATATTATTAAAGTATATTATTAAGTATATTATTAAACTATATTATTAAAGTATATTATTAAAGTATATTATTAAAGTATATTATTAAACTATATTATTAAACTATATTATTAAGTATATTATTAAAGTATATTATTAAAGTATATTATTAAACTATATTATTAAGTATATTATTAAGTATATTATTAAACTATATTATTAAAGTATATTATTAAAGTATATTATTAAAGTATATTATTAAAGTATATTATTAAAGTATATTATTAAAGTATATTATTAAGTATATTATTAAGTATATTATTAAACTATATTATTAAAGTATATTATTAAGTATATTATTAAAGTATATTATTAAAGTATATTATTAAACTATATTATTCAACTATATTATTAAAGTATATTATTAAACTATATTATTAAAGTATATTATTAAACTATATTATTCAACTATATTATTAAAGTATATTATTAAACTATATTATTAAACTATATTATTAAACTATATTATTAAAGTATATTATTAAAGTATATTATTAAGTATATTATTAAACTATATTATTAAAGTATATTATTAAGTATATTATTAAACTATATAATTAAAGTATATTATTAAAGTATATTATTAAAGTATATTATTAAACTATATTATTAAACTATATTATTAAACTATATTAATAAAGTATATTATTAAAGTATATTATTAAACTATATTATTAAACTATATTATTAAACTATATTATTAAACTATAGTATTAAAGTATATTATTAAACTATATTATTAAAGTATATTATTAAACTATATTATTAAACTATATTATTAAACTATAGTATTAAACTATATTATTAAACTATATTATTAAAGTATATTATTAAAGTATATTATTAAACTATATTATTAAAGTATATTATTAAACTATATTATTAAACTATATTATTAAACTATATTATTAAGTATATTATTAAACTATATTATTAAACTATATTATTAAACTATATTATTAAACTATATTATTAAACTATATTATTAAACTATATTATTAAGTATATTATTAAAGTATATTATTAAACTATATTTTAAGTATATTATTAAACTATATTATTAAAGTATATTATTAAACTATATTATTAAGTATATTATTAAACTATATTATTCAACTATATTATTAAACTATATTATTCAACTATAGTATTAAAGTATATTATTAAACTATATTATTAAGTATATTATTAAACTATATTATTAAGTATATTATTAAGTATATTATTAAAGTATATTATTAAACTATATTATTAAGTATATTATTAAACTATATTATTAAAGTATATTATTAAAGTATATTATTAAAGTATATTATTAAACTATATTATTAAACTATATTATTAAAGTATATTATTAAACTATATTATTAAACTATATTATTAAACTATATTATTAAAGTATATTATTAAAGTATATTATTAAAGTATATTATTAAGTATATTATTAAAGTATATTATTAAAGTATATTATTAAGTATATTATTAAAGTATATTATTAAAGGATATTATTAAAGTATATTATTAAGTATATTATTAAGTATATTATTAAACTATATTATTAAAGTATATTATTAAGTATATTATTAAAGTATATTATTAAAGTATATTATTAAACTATATTATTCAACTATATTATTAAAGTATATTATTAAACTATATTATTAAAGTATATTATTAAACTATATTATTCAACTATATTATTAAAGTATATTATTAAACTATATTATTAAACTATATTATTAAACTATATTATTAAAGTATATTATTAAAGTATATTATTAAGTATATTATTAAACTATATTATTAAAGTATATTATTAAGTATATTATTAAACTATATTATTAAAGTATATTATTAAAGTATATTATTAAACTATATTATTAAACTATATTATTAAACTATATTAATAAAGTATATTATTAAAGTATATTATTAAACTATATTATTAAACTATATTATTAAACTATATTATTAAACTATATTATTAAACTATAGTATTAAAGTATATTATTAAACTATATTATTAAAGTATATTATTAAACTATATTATTAAACTATATTATTAAACTATAGTATTAAACTATATTATTAAACTATATTATTAAAGTATATTATTAAAGTATATTATTAAACTATATTATTAAAGTATATTATTAAACTATATTATTAAACTATATTATTAAACTATATTATTAAGTATATTATTAAACTATATTATTAAACTATATTATTAAACTATATTATTAAACTATATTATTAAACTATATTATTAAACTATATTATTAAGTATATTATTAAACTATATTATTAAACTATATTTTAAGTATATTATTAAACTATATTATTAAACTATATTATAAAAGTATATTATTAAACTATATTATTCAACTATATTATTAAAGTATATTATTAAACTATATTATTCAACTATAGTATTAAAGTATATTATTAAACTATATTATTAAGTATATTATTAAACTATATTATTAAGTATATTATTAAGTATATTATTAAAGTATATTATTAAACTATATTATTAAGTATATTATTAAACTATATTATTAAAGTATATTATTAAAGTATATTATTAAACTATATTATTAAAGTATATTATTAAAGTATATTATTAAACTATATTATTAAAGTATATTATTAAAGTATATTATTAAAGTATATTATTAAAGTATATTATTAAAGTATATTATTAAGTATATTATTAAAGTATATTATTAAAGTATATTATTAAGTATATTATTAAAGTATATTATTAAAGGATATTATTAAAGGATATTATTCAACTATATTATTAAGTATATTATTAAAGTATATTATTAAACTATATTATTAAGTATATTATTAAAGTATATTATTAAAGTATATTATTAACTATATTATTAAAGTATATTATTAAAGTATATTATTAAAGTATATTATTCAACTATATTATTAAAGTATATTATTAAAGTATATTATTAAAGTATATTATTACACTATATTATTAAAGTATATTATTAAACTATATTATTAAAGTATATTATTCAAGTATATTATTAAAGTATATTATTAAACTATATTATTAAACTATATTATTAAACTATATTATTAAACTATATTATTAAAGTATATTATTAAACTATATTATTAAACTATATTTTTAAACTATATTATTAAGTATATTATTAAGTATATTATTAAAGTATATTATTAAACTATATTATTAACTATATTATTAAAGTATATTATTAAAGTATATTATTAAAGTATATTATTCAACTATATTATTAAAGTATATTATTAAAGTATATTATTCAAGTATATTATTAAACTATATTATTAAAGTATATTTTCAAAGTATATTATTAAAGTATATTATTAAACTATATTATTAAAGTATATTATTAAGTATATTATTAAACTATATTATTAAACTATATTATTAAGTATATTATTAAGTATATTATTAAAGTATATTATTAAAGTATATTATTAAAGTATATTATTAAGTATATTATTAAGTATATTATTAAAGTATATTATTAAAGTATATTATTAAAGTATATTATTAAGTATATTATTAAACTATATTATTAAGTATATTATTAAACTATATTATTAAAGTATATTATTAAAGTATATTATTAAACTATATTATTAAGTATATTATTAAAGTATATTATTAAAGTATATTATTAGGTATATTATTAAGTATATTATTAAAGTATATTTTTTAAAGTATATTATTAAAGTATATTATTAAAGTATATTATTAAAGTATATTATTAAACTATATTATTAAGTATATTATTAAACTATATTATTAAAGTATATTATTAAACTATATTATTAAAGTATATTATTAAACTATATTATTAAAGTATATTATTAAAGTATATTATTAAACTATATTATTAAGTATATTATTAAACTATATTATTAAACTATATTATTAAAGTATATTATTAAAGTATATTATTAAAGTATATTATTAAAGTATATTATTAAAGTATATTATTAAAGTATATTATTAAACTATATTATTAAAGTATATCATTAAACTATATTATTAAGTATATTATTAAACTATATTATTAAAGTATATTATTAAACTATATTATTAAAGTATATTATTAAAGTATATTATTAAACTATATTATTAAACTATAGTATAAAGTATATTATTAAAGTATATTATTAAAGTATATTATTAAAGTATATTATTAAAGTATATTATTAAAGTATATTATTAAAGTATATTATTAAGTATATTATTAAAGTATATTATTAAACTATATTATTAAACTATATTATTAAAGTATATTATTAAAGTATATTATTCAACTATATTATTAAAGTATATTATTAAAGTATATTATTAAACTATATTATTAAACTATATTATTAAACTATATTATTAAAGTATATTATTCAAGTATATTATTAAAGTATATTATTAAAGTATATTATTAAGTATATTATTAAGTATATTATTAAACTATATTATTAAACTATATTATTAAGTATATTATTAAACTATAGTATAAAGTATATTATTAAAGTATATTATTAAAGTATATTATTAAAGTATATTATTAAAGTATATTATTAAAGTATATTATTAAGTATATTATTAAAGTATATTATTAAACTATATTATTAACTATATTATTAAAGTATATTATTAAAGTATATTATTAAAGTATATTATTCAACTATATTATTAAAGTATATTATTAAAGTATATTATTAAACTATATTATTAAACTATATTATTAAAGTATATTATTCAAGTATATTATTAAAGTATATTATTAAAGTATATTATTAAGTATATTATTAAGTATATTATTAAACTATATTATTAAACTATATTATTAAGTATATTATTAAACTATATTATTAAAGTATATTATTAAACTATATTATTCAACTATATTATTAAAGTATATTATTAAAGTATATTATTAAACTATATTATTAAACTATATTATTAAACTATATTATTAAACTATATTATTAAAGTATATTATTAAGTATATTATTAAACTATATTATTAAAGTATATTATTAAAGTATATTTTTAAAGTATATTATTAAACTATATTATTAAACTATATTATTAAACTATATTATTAAACTATATTATTAAGTATATTATTAAACTATATTATTAAGTATATTATTAAGTATATTATTAAAGTATATTATTAAAGTATATTATTAAAGTATATTATTAAAGTATATTATTAAGTATATTATTAAGTATATTATTAAAGTATATTATTAAAGTATATTATTAAAGTATATTATTAAGTATATTATTAAAGTATATTATTAAAGTATATTATTACGAATCTATAAACTGTGTTGGGATGAAAGCTAGCCACTTTGAGCAATGTGGGAAGTGCTGGGGCAGTTTGGGACAACAGGGCCAAAATGTCACTTTCACAGTCCCAAAGTGCCATTTTCACAGTAAAAAGGCCTGGTTCACTTTTGCTTAGCTTAGTCTGTAACTTGAAAACTATGTACCGTATGGCCCTATAAACTGTGTTGGGATGAAAGCTAGCCACTTTGAGCAATGTGGGAAGTGCTGGGGCAGTTTGGGACAACAGGGCCAAAATGTCACTTTCACAGTCCCAAAGTGCCGTTTTCACAGTAAAAAGGCCTGGTTCACTTTTGCTTAGCTTAGTCTGTAACTTGAAAACTATGTACCGTATGGCCCTATAAACTGTGTTGGGATGAAAGCTAGCCACTTTGAGCAATGTGGGAAGTGCTGGGGCAGTTTGGGACAACAGGGCCAAAACCTTAACCCTAACCCTAACCCTTTCACAGTCCCAAAGTGCCATTTTCACAGTAAAAAAAAAAAGATTCATTTTGCTTAGCTTAGTCTGTAACTTGAAAACTATGTACCGTATGGCCCTATAAACTGTGTTGGGATGAAAGCTAGCCACTTTGAGCAATGTGGGAAGTGCTGGGGCAGTTTGGGACAACAGGGCCAAAATGTCACTTTCACAGTCCCAAAGTGCCATTTTCACAGTAAAAAGGCCTGGTTCACTTTTGCTTAGCTTAGTCTGTAACTTGAAAACTATGTACCGTATGGCCCTATAAACTGTGTTGGGATGAAAGCTAGCCACTTTGAGCAATGTGGGAAGTGCTGGGGCAGTTTGGGACAACAGGGCCAAAACCCTAACCCTAACCCTAACCCTTTCACAGTCCCAAAGTGCCATTTTCACAGTAAAAAAAAAAAGATTCATTTTGCTTAGCTTAGTCTGTAACTTGAAAACTATGTACCGTATGGCCCTATAAACTGTGTTGGGATGAAAGCTAGCCACTTTGAGCAATGTGGGAAGTGCTGGGGCAGTTTGGGACAACAGGGCCAAAACCCTAACCCTAACCCCAACCCTTTCACAGTCCCAAAGTGCCATTTTCACAGTAAAAAAAAAAAGATTCATTTTGCTTAGCTTAGTCTGTAACTTGAAAACTATGTACCGTATGGCCCTATAAACTGTGTTGGGATGAAAGCTAGCCACTTTGAGCAATGTGGGAAGTGCTGGGGCAGTTTGGGACAACAGGGCCAAAATGTCACTTTCACAGTCCCAAAGTGCCATTTTCACAGTAAAAAGGCCTGGTTCACTTTTGCTTAGCTTAGTCTGTAACTTGAAAACTATGTACCGTATGGCCCTATAAACTGTGTTGGGATGAAAGCTAGCCACTTTGAGCAATGTGGGAAGTGCTGGGGCAGTTTGGGACAACAGGGCCAAAACCCTAACCCTAACCCTAACCCTTTCACAGTCCCAAAGTGCCATTTTCACAGTAAAAAAAAAAAGATTCATTTTGCTTAGCTTAGTCTGTAACTTGAAAACTATGTACCGTATGGCCCTATAAACTGTGTTGGGATGAAAGCTAGCCACTTTGAGCAATGTGGGAAGTGCTGGGGCAGTTTGGGACAACAGGGCCAAAACCCTAACCCTAACCCCAACCCTTTCACAGTCCCAAAGTGCCATTTTCACAGTAAAAAAAAAAAGATTCATTTTGCTTAGCTTAGTCTGTAACTTGAAAACTATGTACCGTATGGCCCTATAAACTGTGTTGGGATGAAAGCTAGCCACTTTGAGCAATGTGGGAAGTGCTGGGGCAGTTTGGGACAACAGGGCCAAAATGTCACTTTCACAGTCCCAAAGTGCCATTTTCACAGTAAAAAGGCCTGGTTCACTTTTGCTTAGCTTAGTCTGTAACTTGAAAACTATGTACCGTATGGCCCTATAAACTGTGTTGGGATGAAAGCTAGCCACTTTGAGCAATGTGGGAAGTGCTGGGGCAGTTTGGGACAACAGGGCCAAAACCCTAACCCTAACCCTAACCCTTTCACAGTCCCAAAGTGCCATTTTCACAGTAAAAAAAAAAAGATTAATTTTGCTTAGCTTAGTCTGTAACTTGAAAACTATGTACCGTATGGCCCTATAAACTGTGTTGGGATGAAAGCTAGCCACTTTGAGCAATGTGGGAAGTGCTGGGGCAGTTTGGAACAACAGGGCCAAAATGTCACTTTCACAGTCCCAAAGTGCCATTTTCACAGTAAAAAGGCCTGGTTCACTTTTGCTTAGCTTAGTCTGTAACTTGAAAACTATGTACCGTATGGCCCTATAAACTGTGTTGGGATGAAAGCTAGCCACTTTGAGCAATGTGGGAAGTGCTGGGGCAGTTTGGGACAACAGGGCCAAAATGTCACTTTCACAGTCCCAAAGTGCCGTTTTCACAGTAAAAAGGCCTGGTTCACTTTTGCTTAGCTTAGTCTGTAACTTGAAAACTATGTACCGTATGGCCCTATAAACTGTGTTGGGATGAAAGCTAGCCACTTTGAGCAATGTGGGAAGTGCTGGGGCAGTTTGGGACAACAGGGCCAAAACCCTAACCCTAACCCTAACCCTTTCACAGTCCCAAAGTGCCATTTTCACAGTAAAAAAAAAAAGATTCATTTTGCTTAGCTTAGTCTGTAACTTGAAAACTATGTACCGTATGGCCCTATAAACTGTGTTGGGATGAAAGCTAGCCACTTTGAGCAATGTGGGAAGTGCTGGGGCAGTTTGGGACAACAGGGCCAAAATGTCACTTTCACAGTCCCAAAGTGCCGTTTTCACAGTAAAAAGGCCTGGTTCACTTTTGCTTAGCTTAGTCTGTAACTTGAAAACTATGTACCGTATGGCCCTATAAACTGTGTTGGGATGAAAGCTAGCCACTTTGAGCAATGTGGGAAGTGCTGGGGCAGTTTGGGACAACAGGGCCAAAACCGTAACCCTAACCCTAACCCTTTCACAGTCCCAAAGTGCCATTTTCACAGTAAAAAAAAAAAGATTCATTTTGCTTAGCTTAGTCTGTAACTTGAAAACTATGTACCGTATGGCCCTATAAACTGTGTTGGGATGAAAGCTAGCCACTTTGAGCAATGTGGGAAGTGCTGGGGCAGTTTGGGACAACAGGGCCAAAATGTCACTTTCACAGTCCCAAAGTGCCATTTTCACAGTAAAAAGGCCTGGTTCACTTTTGCTTAGCTTAGTCTGTAACTTGAAAACTATGTACCGTATGGCCCTATAAACTGTGTTGGGATGAAAGCTAGCCACTTTGAGCAATGTGGGAAGTGCTGGGGCAGTTTGGGACAACAGGGCCAAAACCCTAACCCTAACCCTAACCCGTTCACAGTCCCAAAGTGCCATTTTCACAGTAAAAAAAAAAAGATTCATTTTGCTTAGCTTAGTCTGTAACTTGAAAACTATGTACCGTATGGCCCTATAAACTGTGTTGGGATGAAAGCTAGCCACTTTGAGCAATGTGGGAAGTGCTGGGGCAGTTTGGGACAACAGGGCCAAAATGTCACTTTCACAGTCCCAAAGTGCCATTTTCACAGTAAAAAGGCCTGGTTCACTTTTGCTTAGCTTAGTCTGTAACTTGAAAACTATGTACCGTATGGCCCTATAAACTGTGTTGGGATGAAAGCTAGCCACTTTGAGCAATGTGGGAAGTGCTGGGGCAGTTTGGGACAACAGGGCCAAAACCCTAACCCTAACCCCAACCCTTTCACAGTCCCAAAGTGCCATTTTCACAGTAAAAAAAAAAAGATTCATTTTGCTTAGCTTAGTCTGTAACTTGAAAACTATGTACCGTATGGCCCTATAAACTGTGTTGGGATGAAAGCTAGCCACTTTGAGCAATGTGGGAAGTGCTGGGGCAGTTTGGGACAACAGGGCCAAAATGTCACTTTCACAGTCCCAAAGTGCCATTTTCACAGTAAAAAGGCCTGGTTCACTTTTGCTTAGCTTAGTCTGTAACTTGAAAACTATGTACCGTATGGCCCTATAAACTGTGTTGGGATGAAAGCTAGCCACTTTGAGCAATGTGGGAAGTGCTGGGGCAGTTTGGGACAACAGGGCCAAAACCCTAACCCTAACCCTAACCCTTTCACAGTCCCAAAGTGCCATTTTCACAGTAAAAAAAAAAAGATTAATTTTGCTTAGCTTAGTCTGTAACTTGAAAACTATGTACCGTATGGCCCTATAAACTGTGTTGGGATGAAAGCTAGCCACTTTGAGCAATGTGGGAAGTGCTGGGGCAGTTTGGAACAACAGGGCCAAAATGTCACTTTCACAGTCCCAAAGTGCCATTTTCACAGTAAAAAGGCCTGGTTCACTTTTGCTTAGCTTAGTCTGTAACTTGAAAACTATGTACCGTATGGCCCTATAAACTGTGTTGGGATGAAAGCTAGCCACTTTGAGCAATGTGGGAAGTGCTGGGGCAGTTTGGGACAACAGGGCCAAAATGTCACTTTCACAGTCCCAAAGTGCCGTTTTCACAGTAAAAAGGCCTGGTTCACTTTTGCTTAGCTTAGTCTGTAACTTGAAAACTATGTACCGTATGGCCCTATAAACTGTGTTGGGATGAAAGCTAGCCACTTTGAGCAATGTGGGAAGTGCTGGGGCAGTTTGGGACAACAGGGCCAAAACCCTAACCCTAACCCTAACCCTTTCACAGTCCCAAAGTGCCATTTTCACAGTAAAAAAAAAAAGATTCATTTTGCTTAGCTTAGTCTGTAACTTGAAAACTATGTACCGTATGGCCCTATAAACTGTGTTGGGATGAAAGCT
The DNA here is from genome assembly GCF_963924005.1 of Protomyctophum bolini. Taxonomy (NCBI): domain Eukaryota; kingdom Metazoa; phylum Chordata; class Actinopteri; order Myctophiformes; family Myctophidae; genus Protomyctophum; species Protomyctophum bolini. The sequence goes on along the minus strand of NW_027665367.1, from coordinate 142,467 downwards.
AGCCACTTTGAGCAATGTGGGAAGTGCTGGGGCAGTTTGGGACAACAGGGCCAAAATGTCACTTTCACAGTCCCAAAGTGCCGTTTTCACAGTAAAAAGGCCTGGTTCACTTTTGCTTAGCTTAGTCTGTAACTTGAAAACTATGTACCGTATGGCCCTATCAACTGTGTTGGGATGAAAGCTAGCCACTTTGAGCAATGTGGGAAGTGCTGGGGCAGTTTGGGACAACAGGGCCAAAACCGTAACCCTAACCCTAACCCTTTCACAGTCCCAAAGTGCCATTTTCACAGTAAAAAAAAAAAGATTCATTTTGCTTAGCTTAGTCTGTAACTTGAAAACTATGTACCGTATGGCCCTATAAACTGTGTTGGGATGAAAGCTAGCCACTTTGAGCAATGTGGGAAGTGCTGGGGCAGTTTGGGACAACAGGGCCAAAATGTCACTTTCACAGTCCCAAAGTGCCATTTTCACAGTAAAAAGGCCTGGTTCACTTTTGCTTAGCTTAGTCTGTAACTTGAAAACTATGTACCGTATGGCCCTATAAACTGTGTTGGGATGAAAGCTAGCCACTTTGAGCAATGTGGGAAGTGCTGGGGCAGTTTGGGACAACAGGGCCAAAACCCTAACCCTAACCCTAACCCGTTCACAGTCCCAAAGTGCCATTTTCACAGTAAAAAAAAAAAGATTCATTTTGCTTAGCTTAGTCTGTAACTTGAAAACTATGTACCGTATGGCCCTATAAACTGTGTTGGGATGAAAGCTAGCCACTTTGAGCAATGTGGGAAGTGCTGGGGCAGTTTGGGACAACAGGGCCAAAACCCTAACCCTAACCCCAACCCTTTCACAGTCCCAAAGTGCCATTTTCACAGTAAAAAAAAAAAGATTCATTTTGCTTAGCTTAGTCTGTAACTTGAAAACTATGTACCGTATGGCCCTATAAACTGTGTTGGGATGAAAGCTAGCCACTTTGAGCAATGTGGGAAGTGCTGGGGCAGTTTGGGACAACAGGGCCAAAATGTCACTTTCACAGTCCCAAAGTGCCATTTTCACAGTAAAAAGGCCTGGTTCACTTTTGCTTAGCTTAGTCTGTAACTTGAAAACTATGTACCGTATGGCCCTATAAACTGTGTTGGGATGAAAGCTAGCCACTTTGAGCAATGTGGGAAGTGCTGGGGCAGTTTGGGACAACAGGGCCAAAACCCTAACCCTAACCCTAACCCTTTCACAGTCCCAAAGTGCCATTTTCACAGTAAAAAAAAAAAGATTAATTTTGCTTAGCTTAGTCTGTAACTTGAAAACTATGTACCGTATGGCCCTATAAACTGTGTTGGGATGAAAGCTAGCCACTTTGAGCAATGTGGGAAGTGCTGGGGCAGTTTGGAACAACAGGGCCAAAATGTCACTTTCACAGTCCCAAAGTGCCATTTTCACAGTAAAAAGGCCTGGTTCACTTTTGCTTAGCTTAGTCTGTAACTTGAAAACTATGTACCGTATGGCCCTATAAACTGTGTTGGGATGAAAGCTAGCCACTTTGAGCAATGTGGGAAGTGCTGGGGCAGTTTGGGACAACAGGGCCAAAATGTCACTTTCACAGTCCCAAAGTGCCGTTTTCACAGTAAAAAGGCCTGGTTCACTTTTGCTTAGCTTAGTCTGTAACTTGAAAACTATGTACCGTATGGCCCTATAAACTGTGTTGGGATGAAAGCTAGCCACTTTGAGCAATGTGGGAAGTGCTGGGGCAGTTTGGGACAACAGGGCCAAAACCCTAACCCTAACCCTAACCCTTTCACAGTCCCAAAGTGCCATTTTCACAGTAAAAAAAAAAAGATTAATTTTGCTTAGCTTAGTCTGTAACTTGAAAACTATGTACCGTATGGCCCTATAAACTGTGTTGGGATGAAAGCTAGCCACTTTGAGCAATGTGGGAAGTGCTGGGGCAGTTTGGGACAACAGGGCCAAAATGTCACTTTCACAGTCCCAAAGTGCCGTTTTCACAGTAAAAAGGCCTGGTTCACTTTTGCTTAGCTTAGTCTGTAACTTGAAAACTATGTACCGTATGGCCCTATAAACTGTGTTGGGATGAAAGCTAGCCACTTTGAGCAATGTGGGAAGTGCTGGGGCAGTTTGGGACAACAGGGCCAAAACCGTAACCCTAACCCTAACCCTTTCACAGTCCCAAAGTGCCATTTTCACAGTAAAAAAAAAAGATTCATTTTGCTTAGCTTAGTCTGTAACTTGAAAACTATGTACCGTATGGCCCTATAAACTGTGTTGGGATGAAAGCTAGCCACTTTGAGCAATGTGGGAAGTGCTGGGGCAGTTTGGGACAACAGGGCCAAAATGTCACTTTCACAGTCCCAAAGTGCCATTTTCACAGTAAAAAGGCCTGGTTCACTTTTGCTTAGCTTAGTCTGTAACTTGAAAACTATGTACCGTATGGCCCTATAAACTGTGTTGGGATGAAAGCTAGCCACTTTGAGCAATGTGGGAAGTGCTGGGGCAGTTTGGGACAACAGGGCCAAAACCCTAACCCTAACCCTAACCCGTTCACAGTCCCAAAGTGCCATTTTCACAGTAAAAAAAAAAAGATTCATTTTGCTTAGCTTAGTCTGTAACTTGAAAACTATGTACCGTATGGCCCTATAAACTGTGTTGGGATGAAAGCTAGCCACTTTGAGCAATGTGGGAAGTGCTGGGGCAGTTTGGGACAACAGGGCCAAAACCCTAACCCTAACCCCAACCCTTTCACAGTCCCAAAGTGCCATTTTCACAGTAAAAAAAAAAAGATTCATTTTGCTTAGCTTAGTCTGTAACTTGAAAACTATGTACCGTATGGCCCTATAAACTGTGTTGGGATGAAAGCTAGCCACTTTGAGCAATGTGGGAAGTGCTGGGGCAGTTTGGGACAACAGGGCCAAAATGTCACTTTCACAGTCCCAAAGTGCCATTTTCACAGTAAAAAGGCCTGGTTCACTTTTGCTTAGCTTAGTCTGTAACTTGAAAACTATGTACCGTATGGCCCTATAAACTGTGTTGGGATGAAAGCTAGCCACTTTGAGCAATGTGGGAAGTGCTGGGGCAGTTTGGGACAACAGGGCCAAAATGTCACTTTCACAGTCCCAAAGTGCCATTTTCACAGTAAAAAGGCCTGGTTCACTTTTGCTTAGCTTAGTCTGTAACTTGAAAACTATGTACCGTATGGCCCTATAAACTGTGTTGGGATGAAAGCTAGCCACTTTGAGCAATGTGGGAAGTGCTGGGGCAGTTTGGGACAACAGGGCCAAAACCCTAACCCTAACCCTAACCCTTTCACAGTCCCAAAGTGCCATTTTCACAGTAAAAAAAAAAAGATTCATTTTGCTTAGCTTAGTCTGTAACTTGAAAACTATGTACCGTATGGCCCTATAAACTGTGTTGGGATGAAAGCTAGCCACTTTGAGCAATGTGGGAAGTGCTGGGGCAGTTTGGGACAACAGGGCCAAAACCCTAACCCTAACCCCAACCCTTTCACAGTCCCAAAGTGCCATTTTCACAGTAAAAAAAAAAAGATTCATTTTGCTTAGCTTAGTCTGTAACTTGAAAACTATGTACCGTATGGCCCTATAAACTGTGTTGGGATGAAAGCTAGCCACTTTGAGCAATGTGGGAAGTGCTGGGGCAGTTTGGGACAACAGGGCCAAAATGTCACTTTCACAGTCCCAAAGTGCCATTTTCACAGTAAAAAGGCCTGGTTCACTTTTGCTTAGCTTAGTCTGTAACTTGAAAACTATGTACCGTATGGCCCTATAAACTGTGTTGGGATGAAAGCTAGCCACTTTGAGCAATGTGGGAAGTGCTGGGGCAGTTTGGGACAACAGGGCCAAAACCCTAACCCTAACCCTAACCCTTTCACAGTCCCAAAGTGCCATTTTCACAGTAAAAAAAAAAAGATTCATTTTGCTTAGCTTAGTCTGTAACTTGAAAACTATGTACCGTATGGCCCTATAAACTGTGTTGGGATGAAAGCTAGCCACTTTGAGCAATGTGGGAAGTGCTGGGGCAGTTTGGGACAACAGGGCCAAAATGTCACTTTCACAGTCCCAAAGTGCCATTTTCACAGTAAAAAGGCCTGGTTCACTTTTGCTTAGCTTAGTCTGTAACTTGAAAACTATGTACCGTATGGCCCTATAAACTGTGTTGGGATGAAAGCTAGCCACTTTGAGCAATGTGGGAAGTGCTGGGGCAGTTTGGGACAACAGGGCCAAAACCCTAACCCTAACCCCAACCCTTTCACAGTCCCAAAGTGCCATTTTCACAGTAAAAAAAAAAAGATTCATTTTGCTTAGCTTAGTCTGTAACTTGAAAACTATGTACCGTATGGCCCTATAAACTGTGTTGGGATGAAAGCTAGCCACTTTGAGCAATGTGGGAAGTGCTTGGGCAGTTTGGGACAACAGGGCCAAAATGTCACTTTCACAGTCCCAAAGTGCCATTTTCACAGTAAAAAGGCCTGGTTCACTTTTGCTTAGCTTAGTCTGTAACTTGAAAACTATGTACCGTATGGCCCTATAAACTGTGTTGGGATGAAAGCTAGCCACTTTGAGCAATGTGGGAAGTGTTGGGGCAGTTTGGGACAACAGGGCCAAAACCCTAACCCTAACCCTAACCCTTTCACAGTCCCAAAGTGCCATTTTCACAGTAAAAAAAAAAAGATTCATTTTGCTTAGCTTAGTCTGTAACTTGAAAACTATGTACCGTATGGCCCTATAAACTGTGTTGGGATGAAAGCTAGCCACTTTGAGCAATGTGGGAAGTGCTGGGGCAGTTTGGGACAACAGGGCCAAAATGTCACTTTCACAGTCCCAAAGTGCCATTTTCACAGTAAAAAGGCCTGGTTCACTTTTGCTTAGCTTAGTCTGTAACTTGAAAACTATGTACCGTATGGCCCTATAAACTGTGTTGGGATGAAAGCTAGCCACTTTGAGCAATGTGGGAAGTGCTGGGGCAGTTTGGGACAACAGGGCCAAAACCCTAACCCTAACCCTAACCCTTTCACAGTCCCAAAGTGCCATTTTCACAGTAAAAAAAAAAAGATTCATTTTGCTTAGCTTAGTCTGTAACTTGAAAACTATGTACCGTATGGCCCTATAAACTGTGTTGGGATGAAAGCTAGCCACTTTGACCAATGTGGGAAGTGCTGGGGCAGTTTGGGACAACAGGGCCAAAACCCTAACCCTAACCCCAACCCTTTCACAGTCCCAAAGTGCCATTTTCACAGTAAAAAAAAAAAGATTAATTTTGCTTAGCTTAGTCTGTAACTTGAAAACTATGTACCGTATGGCCCTATAAACTGTGTTGGGATGAAAGCTAGCCACTTTGAGCAATGTGGGAAGTGCTGGGGCAGTTTGGGACAACAGGGCCAAAATGTCACTTTCACAGTCCCAAAGTGCCATTTTCACAGTAAAAAGGCCTGGTTCACTTTTGCTTAGCTTAGTCTGTAACTTGAAAACTATGTACCGTATGGCCCTATAAACTGTGTTGGGATGAAAGCTAGCCACTTTGAGCAATGTGGGAAGTGCTGGGGCAGTTTGGGACAACAGGGCCAAAATGTCACTTTCACAGTCCCAAAGTGCCATTTTCACAGTAAAAAGGCCTGGTTCACTTTTGCTTAGCTTAGTCTGTAACTTGAAAACTATGTACCGTATGGCCCTATAAACTGTGTTGGGATGAAAGCTAGCCACTTTGAGCAATGTGGGAAGTGCTGGGGCAGTTTGGGACAACAGGGCCAAAATGTCACTTTCACAGTCCCAAAGTGCCGTTTTCACAGTAAAAAGGCCTGGTTCACTTTTGCTTAGCTTAGTCTGTAACTTGAAAACTATGTACCGTATGGCCCTATAAACTGTGTTGGGATGAAAGCTAGCCACTTTGACCAATGTGGGAAGTGCTGGGGCAGTTTGGGACAACAGGGCCAAAACCCTAACCCTAACCCCAACCCTTTCACAGTCCCAAAGTGCCATTTTCACAGTAAAAAAAAAAGATTCATTTTGCTTAGCTTAGTCTGTAACTTGAAAACTATGTACCGTATGGCCCTATAAACTGTGTTGGGATGAAAGCTAGCCACTTTGAGCAATGTGGGAAGTGCTGGGGCAGTTTGGGACAACAGGGCCAAAATGTCACTTTCACAGTCCCAAAGTGCCATTTTCACAGTAAAAAGGCCTGGTTCACTTTTGCTTAGCTTAGTCTGTAACTTGAAAACTATGTACCGTATGGCCCTATAAACTGTGTTGGGATGAAAGCTAGCCACTTTGAGCAATGTGGGAAGTGCTGGGGCAGTTTGGGACAACAGGGCCAAAACCCTAACCCTAACCCTAACCCTTTCACAGTCCCAAAGTGCCATTTTCACAGTAAAAAAAAAAAGATTCATTTTGCTTAGCTTAGTCTGTAACTTGAAAACTATGTACCGTATGGCCCTATAAACTGTGTTGGGATGAAAGCTAGCCACTTTGACCAATGTGGGAAGTGCTGGGGCAGTTTGGGACAACAGGGCCAAAACCCTAACCCTAACCCCAACCCTTTCACAGTCCCAAAGTGCCATTTTCACAGTAAAAAAAAAAAGATTAATTTTGCTTAGCTTAGTCTGTAACTTGAAAACTATGTACCGTATGGCCCTATAAACTGTGTTGGGATGAAAGCTAGCCACTTTGAGCAATGTGGGAAGTGCTGGGGCAGTTTGGGACAACAGGGCCAAAATGTCACTTTCACAGTCCCAAAGTGCCATTTTCACAGTAAAAAGGCCTGGTTCACTTTTGCTTAGCTTAGTCTGTAACTTGAAAACTATGTACCGTATGGCCCTATAAACTGTGTTGGGATGAAAGCTAGCCACTTTGAGCAATGTGGGAAGTGCTGGGGCAGTTTGGGACAACAGGGCCAAAATGTCACTTTCACAGTCCCAAAGTGCCATTTTCACAGTAAAAAGGCCTGGTTCACTTTTGCTTAGCTTAGTCTGTAACTTGAAAACTATGTACCGTATGGCCCTATAAACTGTGTTGGGATGAAAGCTAGCCACTTTGAGCAATGTGGGAAGTGCTGGGGCAGTTTGGGACAACAGGGCCAAAATGTCACTTTCACAGTCCCAAAGTGCCGTTTTCACAGTAAAAAGGCCTGGTTCACTTTTGCTTAGCTTAGTCTGTAACTTGAAAACTATGTACCGTATGGCCCTATAAACTGTGTTGGGATGAAAGCTAGCCACTTTGACCAATGTGGGAAGTGCTGGGGCAGTTTGGGACAACAGGGCCAAAACCCTAACCCTAACCCCAACCCTTTCACAGTCCCAAAGTGCCATTTTCACAGTAAAAAAAAAAAGATTCATTTTGCTTAGCTTAGTCTGTAACTTGAAAACTATGTACCGTATGGCCCTATAAACTGTGTTGGGATGAAAGCTAGCCACTTTGAGCAATGTGGGAAGTGCTGGGGCAGTTTGGGACAACAGGGCCAAAATGTCACTTTCACAGTCCCAAAGTGCCATTTTCACAGTAAAAAGGCCTGGTTCACTTTTGCTTAGCTTAGTCTGTAACTTGAAAACTATGTACCGTATGGCCCTATAAACTGTGTTGGGATGAAAGCTAGCCACTTTGAGCAATGTGGGAAGTGCTGGGGCAGTTTGGGACAACAGGGCCAAAACCCTAACCCTAACCCTAACCCTTTCACAGTCCCAAAGTGCCATTTTCACAGTAAAAAAAAAAAGATTCATTTTGCTTAGCTTAGTCTGTAACTTGAAAACTATGTACCGTATGGCCCTATAAACTGTGTTGGGATGAAAGCTAGCCACTTTGAGCAATGTGGGAAGTGCTGGGGCAGTTTGGGACAACAGGGCCAAAATGTCACTTTCACAGTCCCAAAGTGCCATTTTCACAGTAAAAAGGCCTGGTTCACTTTTGCTTAGCTTAGTCTGTAACTTGAAAACTATGTACCGTATGGCCCTATAAACTGTGTTGGGATGAAAGCTAGCCACTTTGAGCAATGTGGGAAGTGCTGGGGCAGTTTGGGACAACAGGGCCAAAACCCTAACCCTAACCCTAACCCTTTCACAGTCCCAAAGTGCCATTTTCACAGTAAAAAAAAAAAGATTCATTTTGCTTAGCTTAGTCTGTAACTTGAAAACTATGTACCGTATGGCCCTATAAACTGTGTTGGGATGAAAGCTAGCCACTTTGAGCAATGTGGGAAGTGCTGGGGCAGTTTGGGACTACAGGGCCAAAACCCTAACCCTAACCCCAACCCTTTCACAGTCCCAAAGTGCCATTTTCACAGTAAAAAAAAAAAGATTCATTTTGCTTAGCTTAGTCTGTAACTTGAAAACTATGTACCGTATGGCCCTATAAACTGTGTTGGGATGAAAGCTAGCCACTTTGAGCAATGTGGGAAGTGCTGGGGCAGTTTGGGACAACAGGGCCAAAATGTCACTTTCACAGTCCCAAAGTGCCATTTTCACAGTAAAAAGGCCTGGTTCACTTTTGCTTAGCTTAGTCTGTAACTTGAAAACTATGTACCGTATGGCCCTATAAACTGTGTTGGGATGAAAGCTAGCAACTTTGAGCAATGTGGGAAGTGCTGGGGCAGTTTGGGACAACAGGGCCAAAACCCTAACCCTAACCCCAACCCTTTCACAGTCCCAAAGTGCCATTTTCACAGTAAAAAAAAAAAGATTCATTTTGCTTAGCTTAGTCTGTAACTTGAAAACTATGTACCGTATGGCCCTATAAACTGTGTTGGGATGAAAGCTAGCCACTTTGAGCAATGTGGGAAGTGCTGGGGCAGTTTGGGACAACAGGGCCAAAATGTCACTTTCACAGTCCCAAAGTGCCATTTTCACAGTAAAAAGGCCTGGTTCACTTTTGCTTAGCTTAGTCTGTAACTTGAAAACTATGTACCGTATGGCCCTATAAACTGTGTTGGGATGAAAGCTAGCCACTTTGAGCAATGTGGGAAGTGCTGGGGCAGTTTGGGACAACAGGGCCAAAACCCTAACCCTAACCCCAACCCTTTCACAGTCCCAAAGTGCCATTTTCACAGTAAAAAAAAAAAGATTCATTTTGCTTAGCTTAGTCTGTAACTTGAAAACTATGTACCGTATGGCCCTATAAACTGTGTTGGGATGAAAGCTAGCCACTTTGAGCAATGTGGGAAGTGCTGGGGCAGTTTGGGACAACAGGGCCAAAATGTCACTTTCACAGTCCCAAAGTGCCATTTTCACAGTAAAAAGGCCTGGTTCACTTTTGCTTAGCTTAGTCTGTAACTTGAAAACTATGTACCGTATGGCCCTATAAACTGTGTTGGGATGAAAGCTAGCCACTTTGAGCAATGTGGGAAGTGCTGGGGCAGTTTGGGACAACAGGGCCAAAACCCTAACCCTAACCCTAACCCTTTCACAGTCCCAAAGTGCCATTTTCACAGTAAAAAAAAAAAGATTCATTTTGCTTAGCTTAGTCTGTAACTTGAAAACTATGTACCGTATGGCCCTATAAACTGTGTTGGGATGAAAGCTAGCCACTTTGAGCAATGTGGGAAGTGCTGGGGCAGTTTGGGACTACAGGGCCAAAACCCTAACCCTAACCCCAACCCTTTCACAGTCCCAAAGTGCCATTTTCACAGTAAAAAAAAAAAGATTCATTTTGCTTAGCTTAGTCTGTAACTTGAAAACTATGTACCGTATGGCCCTATAAACTGTGTTGGGATGAAAGCTAGCCACTTTGAGCAATGTGGGAAGTGCTGGGGCAGTTTGGGACAACAGGGCCAAAATGTCACTTTCACAGTCCCAAAGTGCCATTTTCACAGTAAAAAGGCCTGGTTCACTTTTGCTTAGCTTAGTCTGTAACTTGAAAACTATGTACCGTATGGCCCTATAAACTGTGTTGGGATGAAAGCTAGCAACTTTGAGCAATGTGGGAAGTGCTGGGGCAGTTTGGGACAACAGGGCCAAAACCCTAACCCTAACCCCAACCCTTTCACAGTCCCAAAGTGCCATTTTCACAGTAAAAAAAAAAAGATTCATTTTGCTTAGCTTAGTCTGTAACTTGAAAACTATGTACCGTATGGCCCTATAAACTGTGTTGGGATGAAAGCTAGCCACTTTGAGCAATGTGGGAAGTGCTGGGGCAGTTTGGGACAACAGGGCCAAAATGTCACTTTCACAGTCCCAAAGTGCCATTTTCACAGTAAAAAGGCCTGGTTCACTTTTGCTTAGCTTAGTCTGTAACTTGAAAACTATGTACCGTATGGCCCTATAAACTGTGTTGGGATGAAAGCTAGCCACTTTGAGCAATGTGGGAAGTGCTGGGGCAGTTTGGGACAACAGGGCCAAAATGTCACTTTCACAGTCCCAAAGTGCCGTTTTCACAGTAAAAAGGCCTGGTTCACTTTTGCTTAGCTTAGTCTGTAACTTGAAAACTATGTACCGTATGGCCCTATAAACTGTGTTGGGATGAAAGCTAGCCACTTTGACCAATGTGGGAAGTGCTGGGGCAGTTTGGGACAACAGGGCCAAAACCCTAACCCTAACCCCAACCCTTTCACAGTCCCAAAGTGCCATTTTCACAGTAAAAAAAAAAAGATTCATTTTGCTTAGCTTAGTCTGTAACTTGAAAACTATGTACCGTATGGCCCTATAAACTGTGTTGGGATGAAAGCTAGCCACTTTGAGCAATGTGGGAAGTGCTGGGGCAGTTTGGGACAACAGGGCCAAAATGTCACTTTCACAGTCCCAAAGTGCCATTTTCACAGTAAAAAGGCCTGGTTCACTTTTGCTTAGCTTAGTCTGTAACTTGAAAACTATGTACCGTATGGCCCTATAAACTGTGTTGGGATGAAAGCTAGCCACTTTGAGCAATGTGGGAAGTGCTGGGGCAGTTTGGGACAACAGGGCCAAAACCCTAACCCTAACCCTAACCCTTTCACAGTCCCAAAGTGCCATTTTCACAGTAAAAAAAAAAAGATTCATTTTGCTTAGCTTAGTCTGTAACTTGAAAACTATGTACCGTATGGCCCTATAAACTGTGTTGGGATGAAAGCTAGCCACTTTGAGCAATGTGGGAAGTGCTGGGGCAGTTTGGGACAACAGGGCCAAAATGTCACTTTCACAGTCCCAAAGTGCCATTTTCACAGTAAAAAGGCCTGGTTCACTTTTGCTTAGCTTAGTCTGTAACTTGAAAACTATGTACCGTATGGCCCTATAAACTGTGTTGGGATGAAAGCTAGCCACTTTGAGCAATGTGGGAAGTGCTGGGGCAGTTTGGGACAACAGGGCCAAAACCCTAACCCTAACCCTAACCCTTTCACAGTCCCAAAGTGCCATTTTCACAGTAAAAAAAAAAAGATTCATTTTGCTTAGCTTAGTCTGTAACTTGAAAACTATGTACCGTATGGCCCTATAAACTGTGTTGGGATGAAAGCTAGCCACTTTGAGCAATGTGGGAAGTGCTGGGGCAGTTTGGGACTACAGGGCCAAAACCCTAACCCTAACCCCAACCCTTTCACAGTCCCAAAGTGCCATTTTCACAGTAAAAAAAAAAAGATTCATTTTGCTTAGCTTAGTCTGTAACTTGAAAACTATGTACCGTATGGCCCTATAAACTGTGTTGGGATGAAAGCTAGCCACTTTGAGCAATGTGGGAAGTGCTGGGGCAGTTTGGGACAACAGGGCCAAAATGTCACTTTCACAGTCCCAAAGTGCCATTTTCACAGTAAAAAGGCCTGGTTCACTTTTGCTTAGCTTAGTCTGTAACTTGAAAACTATGTACCGTATGGCCCTATAAACTGTGTTGGGATGAAAGCTAGCAACTTTGAGCAATGTGGGAAGTGCTGGGGCAGTTTGGGACAACAGGGCCAAAACCCTAACCCTAACCCCAACCCTTTCACAGTCCCAAAGTGCCATTTTCACATTAAAAAAAAAAAGATTCATTTTGCTTAGCTTAGTCTGTAACTTGAAAACTATGTACCGTATGGCCCTATAAACTGTGTTGGGATGAAAGCTAGCCACTTTGAGCAATGTGGGAAGTGCTGGGGCAGTTTGGGACAACAGGGCCAAAATGTCACTTTCACAGTCCCAAAGTGCCATTTTCACAGTAAAAAGGCCTGGTTCACTTTTGCTTAGCTTAGTCTGTAACTTGAAAACTATGTACCGTATGGCCCTATAAACTGTGTTGGGATGAAAGCTAGCCACTTTGAGCAATGTGGGAAGTGCTGGGGCAGTTTGGGACAACAGGGCCAAAACCCTAACCCTAACCCCAACCCTTTCACAGTCCCAAAGTGCCATTTTCACAGTAAAAAAAAAAAGATTCATTTTGCTTAGCTTAGTCTGTAACTTGAAAACTATGTACCGTATGGCCCTATAAACTGTGTTGGGATGAAAGCTAGCCACTTTGAGCAATGTGGGAAGTGCTGGGGCAGTTTGGGACAACAGGGCCAAAATGTCACTTTCACAGTCCCAAAGTGCCATTTTCACAGTAAAAAGGCCTGGTTCACTTTTGCTTAGCTTAGTCTGTAACTTGAAAACTATGTACCGTATGGCCCTATAAACTGTGTTGGGATGAAAGCTAGCCACTTTGAGCAATGTGGGAAGTGCTGGGGCAGTTTGGGACAACAGGGCCAAAACCCTAACCCTAACCCTAACCCTTTCACAGTCCCAAAGTGCCATTTTCACAGTAAAAAAAAAAAGATTCATTTTGCTTAGCTTAGTCTGTAACTTGAAAACTATGTACCGTATGGCCCTATAAACTGTGTTGGGATGAAAGCTAGCCACTTTGAGCAATGTGGGAAGTGCTGGGGCAGTTTGGGACTACAGGGCCAAAACCCTAACCCTAACCCCAACCCTTTCACAGTCCCAAAGTGCCATTTTCACAGTAAAAAAAAAAAGATTCATTTTGCTTAGCTTAGTCTGTAACTTGAAAACTATGTACCGTATGGCCCTATAAACTGTGTTGGGATGAAAGCTAGCCACTTTGAGCAATGTGGGAAGTGCTGGGGCAGTTTGGGACAACAGGGCCAAAATGTCACTTTCACAGTCCCAAAGTGCCATTTTCACAGTAAAAAGGCCTGGTTCACTTTTGCTTAGCTTAGTCTGTAACTTGAAAACTATGTACCGTATGGCCCTATAAACTGTGTTGGGATGAAAGCTAGCAACTTTGAGCAATGTGGGAAGTGCTGGGGCAGTTTGGGACAACAGGGCCAAAACCCTAACCCTAACCCCAACCCTTTCACAGTCCCAAAGTGCCATTTTCACAGTAAAAAAAAAAAGATTCATTTTGCTTAGCTTAGTCTGTAACTTGAAAACTATGTACCGTATGGCCCTATAAACTGTGTTGGGATGAAAGCTAGCCACTTTGAGCAATGTGGGAAGTGCTGGGGCAGTTTGGGACAACAGGGCCAAAATGTCACTTTCACAGTCCCAAAGTGCCATTTTCACAGTAAAAAGGCCTGGTTCACTTTTGCTTAGCTTAGTCTGTAACTTGAAAACTATGTACCGTATGGCCCTATAAACTGTGTTGGGATGAAAGCTAGCCACTTTGAGCAATGTGGGAAGTGCTGGGGCAGTTTGGGACAACAGGGCCAAAATGTCACTTTCACAGTCCCAAAGTGCCGTTTTCACAGTAAAAAGGCCTGGTTCACTTTTGCTTAGCTTAGTCTGTAACTTGAAAACTATGTACCGTATGGCCCTATAAACTGTGTTGGGATGAAAGCTAGCCACTTTGAGCAATGTGGGAAGTGCTGGGGCAGTTTGGGACAACAGGGCCAAAATGTCACTTTCACAGTCCCAAAGTGCCATTTTCACAGTAAAAAGGCCTGGTTCACTTTTGCTTAGCTTAGTCTGTAACTTGAAAACTATGTACCGTATGGCCCTATAAACTGTGTTGGGATGAAAGCTAGCCACTTTGAGCAATGTGGGAAGTGCTGGGGCAGTTTGGGACAACAGGGCCAAAATGTCACTTTCACAGTCCCAAAGTGCCATTTTCACAGTAAAAAGGCCTGGTTCACTTTTGCTTAGCTTAGTCTGTAACTTGAAAACTATGTACCGTATGGCCCTATAAACTGTGTTGGGATGAAAGCTAGCCACTTTGAGCAATGTGGGAAGTGCTGGGGCAGTTTGGGACAACAGGGCCAAAATGTCACTTTCACAGTCCCAAAGTGCCGTTTTCACAGTAAAAAGGCCTGGTTCACTTTTGCTTAGCTTAGTCTGTAACTTGAAAACTATGTACCGTATGGCCCTATAAACTGTGTTGGGATGAAAGCTAGCCACTTTGAGCAATGTGGGAAGTGCTGGGGCAGTTTGGGACAACAGGGCCAAAATGTCACTTTCACAGTCCCAAAGTGCCATTTTCACAGTAAAAAGGCCTGGTTCACTTTTGCTTAGCTTAGTCTGTAACTTGAAAACTATGTACCGTATGGCCCTATAAACTGTGTTGGGATGAAAGCTAGCCACTTTGAGCAATGTGGGAAGTGCTGGGGCAGTTTGGGACAACAGGGCCAAAATGTCACTTTCACAGTCCCAAAGTGCCGTTTTCACAGTAAAAAGGCCTGGTTCACTTTTGCTTAGCTTAGTCTGTAACTTGAAAACTATGTACCGTATGGCCCTATAAACTGTGTTGGGATGAAAGCTAGCCACTTTGAGCAATGTGGGAAGTGCTGGGGCAGTTTGGGACAACAGGGCCAAAATGTCACTTTCACAGTCCCAAAGTGCCGTTTTCACAGTAAAAAGGCCTGGTTCACTTTTGCTTAGCTTAGTCTGTAACTTGAAAACTATGTACCGTATGGCCCTATAAACTGTGTTGGGATGAAAGCTAGCCACTTTGAGCAATGTGGGAAGTGCTGGGGCAGTTTGGGACAACAGGGCCAAAATGTCACTTTCACAGTCCCAAAGTGCCATTTTCACAGTAAAAAGGCCTGGTTCACTTTTGCTTAGCTTAGTCTGTAACTTGAAAACTATGTACCGTATGGCCCTATAAACTGTGTTGGGATGAAAGCTAGCCACTTTGAGCAATGTGGGAAGTGCTGGGGCAGTTTGGGACAACAGGGCCAAAATGTCACTTTCACAGTCCCAAAGTGCCGTTTTCACAGTAAAAAGGCCTGGTTCACTTTTGCTTAGCTTAGTCTGTAACTTGAAAACTATGTACCGTATGGCCCTATAAACTGTGTTGGGATGAAAGCTAGCCACTTTGAGCATTGTGGCAAGAGCTGGGGCAGTTTGGGACAACAGGGAACGAACAGGGCCAAAATGTCACTTTCACAGTCCCAAAGTGCCATTTTCACAGTAAAAAAAAACAGATTCATTTTGCTTAGCTTAGTCTGTAACTTGAAAACTATGTCCCGTATGGCCCTATAAACTGTGTTGGGATGAAAGCTAGCCACTTTGAGCAATGTGGGAAGTGCTGGGGCAGTTTGGGACAACAGGGCCAAAATGTCACTTTCACAGTCCCAAAGTGCCATTTTCACAGTAAAAAAACAGATTATTTTTGCTTAGCTTAGTCTGTAACTTGAAAACTATGTACCGTATGGCCCTATAAACTGTGTTGGGATGAAAGCTAGCCACTTTGAGCAATGTGGGAAGTGCTGGGGCAGTTTGGGACAACAGGGCCAAAATGTCACTTTCACAGTCCCAAAGTGCCGTTTTCACAGTAAAAAGGCCTGGTTCACTTTTGCTTAGCTTAGTCTGTAACTTGAAAACTATGTACCGTATGGCCCTATAAACTGTGTTGGGATGAAAGCTAGCCACTTTGAGCAATGTGGGAAGTGCTGGGGCAGTTTGGGACAACAGGGCCAAAATGTCACTTTCACAGTCCCAAAGTGCCATTTTCACAGTAAAAAAAAACAGATTCATTTTGCTTAGCTTAGTCTGTAACTTGAAAACTATGTACCGTATGGCCCTATAAACTGTGTTGGGATGAAAGCTAGCCACTTTGAGCATTGTGGCAAGAGCTGGGGCAGTTTGGGACAACAGGGAACGAACAGGGCCAAAATGTCACTTTCACAGTCCCAAAGTGCCATTTTCACAGTAAAAAAAAACAGATTCATTTTGCTTAGCTTAGTCTGTAACTTGAAAACTATGTACCGTATGGCCCTATAAACTGTGTTGGGATGAAAGCTAGCCACTTTGAGCAATGTGGGAAGTGCTGGGGCAGTTTGGGACAACAGGGCCAAAATGTCACTTTCACAGTCCCAAAGTGCCGTTTTCACAGTAAAAAGGCCTGGTTCACTTTTGCTTAGCTTAGTCTGTAACTTGAAAACTATGTACCGTATGGCCCTATAAACTGTGTTGGGATGAAAGCTAGCCACTTTGAGCAATGTGGGAAGTGCTGGGGCAGTTTGGGACAACAGGGCCAAAATGTCACTTTCACAGTCCCAAAGTGCCATTTTCACAGTAAAAAAAAACAGATTCATTTTGCTTAGCTTAGTCTGTAACTTGAAAACTATGTACCGTATGGCCCTATAAACTGTGTTGGGATGAAAGCTAGCCACTTTGAGCAATGTGGGAAGTGCTGGGGCAGTTTGGGACAACAGGGCCAAAATGTCACTTTCACAGTCCCAAAGTGCCATTTTCACAGTAAAAAGGCCTGGTTCACTTTTGCTTAGCTTAGTCTGTAACTTGAAAACTATGTACCGTATGGCCCTATAAACTGTGTTGGGATGAAAGCTAGCCACTTTGAGCAATGTGGGAAGTGCTGGGGCAGTTTGGGACAACAGGGCCAAAATGTCACTTTCACAGTCCCAAAGTGCCATTTTCACAGTAAAAAGGCCTGGTTCACTTTTGCTTAGCTTAGTCTGTAACTTGAAAACTATGTACCGTATGGCCCTATAAACTGTGTTGGGATGAAAGCTAGCCACTTTGAGCAATGTGGGAAGTGCTGGGGCAGTTTGGGACAACAGGGCCAAAATGTCACTTTCACAGTCCCAAAGTGCCGTTTTCACAGTAAAAAGGCCTGGTTCACTTTTGCTTAGCTTAGTCTGTAACTTGAAAACTATGTACCGTATGGCCCTATAAACTGTGTTGGGATGAAAGCTAGCCACTTTGAGCAATGTGGGAAGTGCTGGGGCAGTTTGGGACAACAGGGCCAAAATGTCACTTTCACAGTCCCAAAGTGCCATTTTCACAGTAAAAAGGCCTGGTTCACTTTTGCTTAGCTTAGTCTGTAACTTGAAAACTATGTACCGTATGGCCCTATAAACTGTGTTGGGATGAAAGCTAGCCACTTTGAGCAATGTGGGAAGTGCTGGGGCAGTTTGGGACAACAGGGCCAAAATGTCACTTTCACAGTCCCAAAGTGCCATTTTCACAGTAAAAAGGCCTGGTTCACTTTTGCTTAGCTTAGTCTGTAACTTGAAAACTATGTACCGTATGGCCCTATAAACTGTGTTGGGATGAAAGCTAGCCACTTTGAGCAATGTGGGAAGTGCTGGGGCAGTTTGGGACAACAGGGCCAAAATGTCACTTTCACAGTCCCAAAGTGCCGTTTTCACAGTAAAAAGGCCTGGTTCACTTTTGCTTAGCTTAGTCTGTAACTTGAAAACTATGTACCGTATGGCCCTATAAACTGTGTTGGGATGAAAGCTAGCCACTTTGAGCAATGTGGGAAGTGCTGGGGCAGTTTGGGACAACAGGGCCAAAATGTCACTTTCACAGTCCCAAAGTGCCATTTTCACAGTAAAAAGGCCTGGTTCACTTTTGCTTAGCTTAGTCTGTAACTTGAAAACTATGTACCGTATGGCCCTATAAACTGTGTTGGGATGAAAGCTAGCCACTTTGAGCAATGTGGGAAGTGCTGGGGCAGTTTGGGACAACAGGGCCAAAATGTCACTTTCACAGTCCCAAAGTGCCGTTTTCACAGTAAAAAGGCCTGGTTCACTTTTGCTTAGCTTAGTCTGTAACTTGAAAACTATGTACCGTATGGCCCTATAAACTGTGTTGGGATGAAAGCTAGCCACTTTGAGCATTGTGGCAAGAGCTGGGGCAGTTTGGGACAACAGGGAACGAACAGGGCCAAAATGTCACTTTCACAGTCCCAAAGTGCCATTTTCACAGTAAAAAAAAACAGATTCATTTTGCTTAGCTTAGTCTGTAACTTGAAAACTATGTCCCGTATGGCCCTATAAACTGTGTTGGGATGAAAGCTAGCCACTTTGAGCAATGTGGGAAGTGCTGGGGCAGTTTGGGACAACAGGGCCAAAATGTCACTTTCACAGTCCCAAAGTGCCATTTTCACAGTAAAAAAACAGATTATTTTTGCTTAGCTTAGTCTGTAACTTGAAAACTATGTACCGTATGGCCCTATAAACTGTGTTGGGATGAAAGCTAGCCACTTTGAGCAATGTGGGAAGTGCTGGGGCAGTTTGGGACAACAGGGCCAAAATGTCACTTTCACAGTCCCAAAGTGCCGTTTTCACAGTAAAAAGGCCTGGTTCACTTTTGCTTAGCTTAGTCTGTAACTTGAAAACTATGTACCGTATGGCCCTATAAACTGTGTTGGGATGAAAGCTAGCCACTTTGAGCAATGTGGGAAGTGCTGGGGCAGTTTGGGACAACAGGGCCAAAATGTCACTTTCACAGTCCCAAAGTGCCATTTTCACAGTAAAAAAAAACAGATTCATTTTGCTTAGCTTAGTCTGTAACTTGAAAACTATGTACCGTATGGCCCTATAAACTGTGTTGGGATGAAAGCTAGCCACTTTGAGCATTGTGGCAAGAGCTGGGGCAGTTTGGGACAACAGGGAACGAACAGGGCCAAAATGTCACTTTCACAGTCCCAAAGTGCCATTTTCACAGTAAAAAAAAACAGATTCATTTTGCTTAGCTTAGTCTGTAACTTGAAAACTATGTACCGTATGGCCCTATAAACTGTGTTGGGATGAAAGCTAGCCACTTTGAGCAATGTGGGAAGTGCTGGGGCAGTTTGGGACAACAGGGCCAAAATGTCACTTTCACAGTCCCAAAGTGCCGTTTTCACAGTAAAAAGGCCTGGTTCACTTTTGCTTAGCTTAGTCTGTAACTTGAAAACTATGTACCGTATGGCCCTATAAACTGTGTTGGGATGAAAGCTAGCCACTTTGAGCAATGTGGGAAGTGCTGGGGCAGTTTGGGACAACAGGGCCAAAATGTCACTTTCACAGTCCCAAAGTGCCATTTTCACAGTAAAAAAAAACAGATTCATTTTGCTTAGCTTAGTCTGTAACTTGAAAACTATGTACCGTATGGCCCTATAAACTGTGTTGGGATGAAAGCTAGCCACTTTGAGCAATGTGGGAAGTGCTGGGGCAGTTTGGGACAACAGGGCCAAAATGTCACTTTCACAGTCCCAAAGTGCCATTTTCACAGTAAAAAGGCCTGGTTCACTTTTGCTTAGCTTAGTCTGTAACTTGAAAACTATGTACCGTATGGCCCTATAAACTGTGTTGGGATGAAAGCTAGCCACTTTGAGCAATGTGGGAAGTGCTGGGGCAGTTTGGGACAACAGGGCCAAAATGTCACTTTCACAGTCCCAAAGTGCCATTTTCACAGTAAAAAGGCCTGGTTCACTTTTGCTTAGCTTAGTCTGTAACTTGAAAACTATGTACCGTATGGCCCTATAAACTGTGTTGGGATGAAAGCTAGCCACTTTGAGCAATGTGGGAAGTGCTGGGGCAGTTTGGGACAACAGGGCCAAAATGTCACTTTCACAGTCCCAAAGTGCCGTTTTCACAGTAAAAAGGCCTGGTTCACTTTTGCTTAGCTTAGTCTGTAACTTGAAAACTATGTACCGTATGGCCCTATAAACTGTGTTGGGATGAAAGCTAGCCACTTTGAGCAATGTGGGAAGTGCTGGGGCAGTTTGGGACAACAGGGCCAAAATGTCACTTTCACAGTCCCAAAGTGCCATTTTCACAGTAAAAAGGCCTGGTTCACTTTTGCTTAGCTTAGTCTGTAACTTGAAAACTATGTACCGTATGGCCCTATAAACTGTGTTGGGATGAAAGCTAGCCACTTTGAGCAATGTGGGAAGTGCTGGGGCAGTTTGGGACAACAGGGCCAAAATGTCACTTTCACAGTCCCAAAGTGCCATTTTCACAGTAAAAAGGCCTGGTTCACTTTTGCTTAGCTTAGTCTGTAACTTGAAAACTATGTACCGTATGGCCCTATAAACTGTGTTGGGATGAAAGCTAGCCACTTTGAGCAATGTGGGAAGTGCTGGGGCAGTTTGGGACAACAGGGCCAAAATGTCACTTTCACAGTCCCAAAGTGCCGTTTTCACAGTAAAAAGGCCTGGTTCACTTTTGCTTAGCTTAGTCTGTAACTTGAAAACTATGTACCGTATGGCCCTATAAACTGTGTTGGGATGAAAGCTAGCCACTTTGAGCAATGTGGGAAGTGCTGGGGCAGTTTGGGACAACAGGGCCAAAATGTCACTTTCACAGTCCCAAAGTGCCATTTTCACAGTAAAAAGGCCTGGTTCACTTTTGCTTAGCTTAGTCTGTAACTTGAAAACTATGTACCGTATGGCCCTATAAACTGTGTTGGGATGAAAGCTAGCCACTTTGAGCAATGTGGGAAGTGCTGGGGCAGTTTGGGACAACAGGGCCAAAATGTCACTTTCACAGTCCCAAAGTGCCGTTTTCACAGTAAAAAGGCCTGGTTCACTTTTGCTTAGCTTAGTCTGTAACTTGAAAACTATGTACCGTATGGCCCTATAAACTGTGTTGGGATGAAAGCTAGCCACTTTGAGCATTGTGGCAAGAGCTGGGGCAGTTTGGGACAACAGGGAACGAACAGGGCCAAAATGTCACTTTCACAGTCCCAAAGTGCCATTTTCACAGTAAAAAAAAACAGATTCATTTTGCTTAGCTTAGTCTGTAACTTGAAAACTATGTCCCGTATGGCCCTATAAACTGTGTTGGGATGAAAGCTAGCCACTTTGAGCAATGTGGGAAGTGCTGGGGCAGTTTGGGACAACAGGGCCAAAATGTCACTTTCACAGTCCCAAAGTGCCATTTTCACAGTAAAAAAACAGATTATTTTTGCTTAGCTTAGTCTGTAACTTGAAAACTATGTACCGTATGGCCCTATAAACTGTGTTGGGATGAAAGCTAGCCACTTTGAGCAATGTGGGAAGTGCTGGGGCAGTTTGGGACAACAGGGCCAAAATGTCACTTTCACAGTCCCAAAGTGCCGTTTTCACAGTAAAAAGGCCTGGTTCACTTTTGCTTAGCTTAGTCTGTAACTTGAAAACTATGTACCGTATGGCCCTATAAACTGTGTTGGGATGAAAGCTAGCCACTTTGAGCAATGTGGGAAGTGCTGGGGCAGTTTGGGACAACAGGGCCAAAATGTCACTTTCACAGTCCCAAAGTGCCATTTTCACAGTAAAAAAAAACAGATTCATTTTGCTTAGCTTAGTCTGTAACTTGAAAACTATGTACCGTATGGCCCTATAAACTGTGTTGGGATGAAAGCTAGCCACTTTGAGCATTGTGGCAAGAGCTGGGGCAGTTTGGGACAACAGGGAACGAACAGGGCCAAAATGTCACTTTCACAGTCCCAAAGTGCCATTTTCACAGTAAAAAAAAACAGATTCATTTTGCTTAGCTTAGTCTGTAACTTGAAAACTATGTACCGTATGGCCCTATAAACTGTGTTGGGATGAAAGCTAGCCACTTTGAGCAATGTGGGAAGTGCTGGGGCAGTTTGGGACAACAGGGCCAAAATGTCACTTTCACAGTCCCAAAGTGCCGTTTTCACAGTAAAAAGGCCTGGTTCACTTTTGCTTAGCTTAGTCTGTAACTTGAAAACTATGTACCGTATGGCCCTATAAACTGTGTTGGGATGAAAGCTAGCCACTTTGAGCAATGTGGGAAGTGCTGGGGCAGTTTGGGACAACAGGGCCAAAATGTCACTTTCACAGTCCCAAAGTGCCATTTTCACAGTAAAAAAAAACAGATTCATTTTGCTTAGCTTAGTCTGTAACTTGAAAACTATGTACCGTATGGCCCTATAAACTGTGTTGGGATGAAAGCTAGCCACTTTGAGCAATGTGGGAAGTGCTGGGGCAGTTTGGGACAACAGGGCCAAAATGTCACTTTCACAGTCCCAAAGTGCCATTTTCACAGTAAAAAGGCCTGGTTCACTTTTGCTTAGCTTAGTCTGTAACTTGAAAACTATGTACCGTATGGCCCTATAAACTGTGTTGGGATGAAAGCTAGCCACTTTGAGCAATGTGGGAAGTGCTGGGGCAGTTTGGGACAACAGGGCCAAAATGTCACTTTCACAGTCCCAAAGTGCCATTTTCACAGTAAAAAGGCCTGGTTCACTTTTGCTTAGCTTAGTCTGTAACTTGAAAACTATGTACCGTATGGCCCTATAAACTGTGTTGGGATGAAAGCTAGCCACTTTGAGCAATGTGGGAAGTGCTGGGGCAGTTTGGGACAACAGGGCCAAAATGTCACTTTCACAGTCCCAAAGTGCCGTTTTCACAGTAAAAAGGCCTGGTTCACTTTTGCTTAGCTTAGTCTGTAACTTGAAAACTATGTACCGTATGGCCCTATAAACTGTGTTGGGATGAAAGCTAGCCACTTTGAGCAATGTGGGAAGTGCTGGGGCAGTTTGGGACAACAGGGCCAAAATGTCACTTTCACAGTCCCAAAGTGCCATTTTCACAGTAAAAAGGCCTGGTTCACTTTTGCTTAGCTTAGTCTGTAACTTGAAAACTATGTACCGTATGGCCCTATAAACTGTGTTGGGATGAAAGCTAGCCACTTTGAGCAATGTGGGAAGTGCTGGGGCAGTTTGGGACAACAGGGCCAAAATGTCACTTTCACAGTCCCAAAGTGCCATTTTCACAGTAAAAAGGCCTGGTTCACTTTTGCTTAGCTTAGTCTGTAACTTGAAAACTATGTACCGTATGGCCCTATAAACTGTGTTGGGATGAAAGCTAGCCACTTTGAGCAATGTGGGAAGTGCTGGGGCAGTTTGGGACAACAGGGCCAAAATGTCACTTTCACAGTCCCAAAGTGCCGTTTTCACAGTAAAAAGGCCTGGTTCACTTTTGCTTAGCTTAGTCTGTAACTTGAAAACTATGTACCGTATGGCCCTATAAACTGTGTTGGGATGAAAGCTAGCCACTTTGAGCAATGTGGGAAGTGCTGGGGCAGTTTGGGACAACAGGGCCAAAATGTCACTTTCACAGTCCCAAAGTGCCATTTTCACAGTAAAAAGGCCTGGTTCACTTTTGCTTAGCTTAGTCTGTAACTTGAAAACTATGTACCGTATGGCCCTATAAACTGTGTTGGGATGAAAGCTAGCCACTTTGAGCAATGTGGGAAGTGCTGGGGCAGTTTGGGACAACAGGGCCAAAATGTCACTTTCACAGTCCCAAAGTGCCGTTTTCACAGTAAAAAGGCCTGGTTCACTTTTGCTTAGCTTAGTCTGTAACTTGAAAACTATGTACCGTATGGCCCTATAAACTGTGTTGGGATGAAAGCTAGCCACTTTGAGCATTGTGGCAAGAGCTGGGGCAGTTTGGGACAACAGGGAACGAACAGGGCCAAAATGTCACTTTCACAGTCCCAAAGTGCCATTTTCACAGTAAAAAAAAACAGATTCATTTTGCTTAGCTTAGTCTGTAACTTGAAAACTATGTACCGTATGGCCCTATAAACTGTGTTGGGATGAAAGCTAGCCACTTTGAGCAATGTGGGAAGTGCTGGGGCAGTTTGGGACAACAGGGCCAAAATGTCACTTTCACAGTCCCAAAGTGCCATTTTCACAGTAAAAAAACAGATTATTTTTGCTTAGCTTAGTCTGTAACTTGAAAACTATGTACCGTATGGCCCTATAAACTGTGTTGGGATGAAAGCTAGCCACTTTGAGCAATGTGGGAAGTGCTGGGGCAGTTTGGGACAACAGGGCCAAAATGTCACTTTCACAGTCCCAAAGTGCCATTTTCACAGTAAAAAGGCCTGGTTCACTTTTGCTTAGCTTAGTCTGTAACTTGAAAACTATGTACCGTATGGCCCTATAAACTGTGTTGGGATGAAAGCTAGCCACTTTGAGCAATGTGGGAAGTGCTGGGGCAGTTTGGGACAACAGGGCCAAAATGTAACTTTCACAGTCCCAAAGTGCCATTTTCACAGTAAAAAGGCCTGGTTCACTTTTGCTTAGCTTAGTCTGTAACTTGAAAACTATGTACCGTATGGCCCTATAAACTGTGTTGGGATGAAAGCTAGCCACTTTGAGCAATGTGGGAAGTGCTGGGGCAGTTTGGGACAACAGGGCCAAAATGTCACTTTCACAGTCCCAAAGTGCCATTTTCACAGTAAAAAGGCCTGGTTCACTTTTGCTTAGCTTAGTCTGTAACTTGAAAACTATGTACCGTATGGCCCTATAAACTGTGTTGGGATGAAAGCTAGCCACTTTGAGCAATGTGGGAAGTGCTGGGGCAGTTTGGGACAACAGGGCCAAAATGTAACTTTCACAGTCCCAAAGTGCCATTTTCACAGTAAAAAGGCCTGGTTCACTTTTGCTTAGCTTAGTCTGTAACTTGAAAACTATGTACCGTATGGCCCTATAAACTGTGTTGGGATGAAAGCTAGCCACTTTGAGCAATGTGGGAAGTGCTGGGGCAGTTTGGGACAACAGGGCCAAAATGTCACTTTCACAGTCCCAAAGTGCCATTTTCACAGTAAAAAGGCCTGGTTCACTTTTGCTTAGCTTAGTCTGTAACTTGAAAACTATGTACCGTATGGCCCTATAAACTGTGTTGGGATGAAAGCTAGCCACTTTGAGCAATGTGGGAAGTGCTGGGGCAGTTTGGGACAACAGGGCCAAAATGTCACTTTCACAGTCCCAAAGTGCCATTTTCACAGTAAAAAGGCCTGGTTCACTTTTGCTTAGCTTAGTCTGTAACTTGAAAACTATGTACCGTATGGCCCTATAAACTGTGTTGGGATGAAAGCTAGCCACTTTGAGCAATGTGGGAAGTGCTGGGGCAGTTTGGGACAACAGGGCCAAAATGTCACTTTCACAGTCCCAAAGTGCCGTTTTCACAGTAAAAAGGCCTGGTTCACTTTTGCTTAGCTTAGTCTGTAACTTGAAAACTATGTACCGTATGGCCCTATAAACTGTGTTGGGATGAAAGCTAGCCACTTTGAGCAATGTGGGAAGTGCTGGGGCAGTTTGGGACAACAGGGCCAAAATGTCACTTTCACAGTCCCAAAGTGCCGTTTTCACAGTAAAAAGGCCTGGTTCACTTTTGCTTAGCTTAGTCTGTAACTTGAAAACTATGTACCGTATGGCCCTATAAACTGTGTTGGGATGAAAGCTAGCCACTTTGAGCAATGTGGGAAGTGCTGGGGCAGTTTGGGACAACAGGGCCAAAATGTCACTTTCACAGTCCCAAAGTGCCATTTTCACAGTAAAAAAAAACAGATTCATTTTGCTTAGCTTAGTCTGTAACTTGAAAACTATGTACCGTATGGCCCTATAAACTGTGTTGGGATGAAAGCTAGCCACTTTGAGCAATGTGGGAAGTGCTGGGGCAGTTTGGGACAACAGGGCCAAAATGTCACTTTCACAGTCCCAAAGTGCCATTTTCACAGTAAAAAGGCCTGGTTCACTTTTGCTTAGCTTAGTCTGTAACTTGAAAACTATGTACCGTATGGCCCTATAAACTGTGTTGGGATGAAAGCTAGCCACTTTGAGCAATGTGGGAAGTGCTGGGGCAGTTTGGGACAACAGGGCCAAAATGTCACTTTCACAGTCCCAAAGTGCCATTTTCACAGTAAAAAGGCCTGGTTCACTTTTGCTTAGCTTAGTCTGTAACTTGAAAACTATGTACCGTATGGCCCTATAAACTGTGTTGGGATGAAAGCTAGCCACTTTGAGCAATGTGGGAAGTGCTGGGGCAGTTTGGGACAACAGGGCCAAAATGTCACTTTCACAGTCCCAAAGTGCCATTTTCACAGTAAAAAGGCCTGGTTCACTTTTGCTTAGCTTAGTCTGTAACTTGAAAACTATGTACCGTATGGCCCTATAAACTGTGTTGGGATGAAAGCTAGCCACTTTGAGCAATGTGGGAAGTGCTGGGGCAGTTTGGGACAACAGGGCCAAAATGTCACTTTCACAGTCCCAAAGTGCCGTTTTCACAGTAAAAAGGCCTGGTTCACTTTTGCTTAGCTTAGTCTGTAACTTGAAAACTATGTACCGTATGGCCCTATAAACTGTGTTGGGATGAAAGCTAGCCACTTTGAGCAATGTGGGAAGTGCTGGGGCAGTTTGGGACAACAGGGCCAAAATGTCACTTTCACAGTCCCAAAGTGCCATTTTCACAGTAAAAAGGCCTGGTTCACTTTTGCTTAGCTTAGTCTGTAACTTGAAAACTATGTACCGTATGGCCCTATAAACTGTGTTGGGATGAAAGCTAGCCACTTTGAGCAATGTGGGAAGTGCTGGGGCAGTTTGGGACAACAGGGCCAAAATGTCACTTTCACAGTCCCAAAGTGCCATTTTCACAGTAAAAAGGCCTGGTTCACTTTTGCTTAGCTTAGTCTGTAACTTGAAAACTATGTACCGTATGGCCCTATAAACTGTGTTGGGATGAAAGCTAGCCACTTTGAGCAATGTGGGAAGTGCTGGGGCAGTTTGGGACAACAGGGCCAAAATGTCACTTTCACAGTCCCAAAGTGCCATTTTCACAGTAAAAAGGCCTGGTTCACTTTTGCTTAGCTTAGTCTGTAACTTGAAAACTATGTACCGTATGGCCCTATAAACTGTGTTGGGATGAAAGCTAGCCACTTTGAGCAATGTGGGAAGTGCTGGGGCAGTTTGGGACAACAGGGCCAAAATGTCACTTTCACAGTCCCAAAGTGCCGTTTTCACAGTAAAAAGGCCTGGTTCACTTTTGCTTAGCTTAGTCTGTAACTTGAAAACTATGTACCGTATGGCCCTATAAACTGTGTTGGGATGAAAGCTAGCCACTTTGAGCAATGTGGGAAGTGCTGGGGCAGTTTGGGACAACAGGGCCAAAATGTCACTTTCACAGTCCCAAAGTGCCATTTTCACAGTAAAAAGGCCTGGTTCACTTTTGCTTAGCTTAGTCTGTAACTTGAAAACTATGTACCGTATGGCCCTATAAACTGTGTTGGGATGAAAGCTAGCCACTTTGAGCAATGTGGGAAGTGCTGGGGCAGTTTGGGACAACAGGGCCAAAATGTCACTTTCACAGTCCCAAAGTGCCATTTTCACAGTAAAAAGGCCTGGTTCACTTTTGCTTAGCTTAGTCTGTAACTTGAAAACTATGTACCGTATGGCCCTATAAACTGTGTTGGGATGAAAGCTAGCCACTTTGAGCAATGTGGGAAGTGCTGGGGCAGTTTGGGACAACAGGGCCAAAATGTCACTTTCACAGTCCCAAAGTGCCGTTTTCACAGTAAAAAGGCCTGGTTCACTTTTGCTTAGCTTAGTCTGTAACTTGAAAACTATGTACCGTATGGCCCTATAAACTGTGTTGGGATGAAAGCTAGCCACTTTGAGCAATGTGGGAAGTGCTGGGGCAGTTTGGGACAACAGGGCCAAAATGTCACTTTCACAGTCCCAAAGTGCCATTTTCACAGTAAAAAGGCCTGGTTCACTTTTGCTTAGCTTAGTCTGTAACTTGAAAACTATGTACCGTATGGCCCTATAAACTGTGTTGGGATGAAAGCTAGCCACTTTGAGCAATGTGGGAAGTGCTGGGGCAGTTTGGGACAACAGGGCCAAAATGTCACTTTCACAGTCCCAAAGTGCCGTTTTCACAGTAAAAAGGCCTGGTTCACTTTTGCTTAGCTTAGTCTGTAACTTGAAAACTATGTACCGTATGGCCCTATAAACTGTGTTGGGATGAAAGCTAGCCACTTTGAGCAATGTGGGAAGTGCTGGGGCAGTTTGGGACAACAGGGCCAAAATGTCACTTTCACAGTCCCAAAGTGCCGTTTTCACAGTAAAAAGGCCTGGTTCACTTTTGCTTAGCTTAGTCTGTAACTTGAAAACTATGTACCGTATGGCCCTATAAACTGTGTTGGGATGAAAGCTAGCCACTTTGAGCAATGTGGGAAGTGCTGGGGCAGTTTGGGACAACAGGGCCAAAATGTCACTTTCACAGTCCCAAAGTGCCATTTTCACAGTAAAAAGGCCTGGTTCACTTTTGCTTAGCTTAGTCTGTAACTTGAAAACTATGTACCGTATGGCCCTATAAACTGTGTTGGGATGAAAGCTAGCCACTTTGAGCAATGTGGGAAGTGCTGGGGCAGTTTGGGACAACAGGGCCAAAATGTCACTTTCACAGTCCCAAAGTGCCGTTTTCACAGTAAAAAGGCCTGGTTCACTTTTGCTTAGCTTAGTCTGTAACTTGAAAACTATGTACCGTATGGCCCTATAAACTGTGTTGGGATGAAAGCTAGCCACTTTGAGCATTGTGGCAAGAGCTGGGGCAGTTTGGGACAACAGGGAACGAACAGGGCCAAAATGTCACTTTCACAGTCCCAAAGTGCCATTTTCACAGTAAAAAAAAACAGATTCATTTTGCTTAGCTTAGTCTGTAACTTGAAAACTATGTCCCGTATGGCCCTATAAACTGTGTTGGGATGAAAGCTAGCCACTTTGAGCAATGTGGGAAGTGCTGGGGCAGTTTGGGACAACAGGGCCAAAATGTCACTTTCACAGTCCCAAAGTGCCATTTTCACAGTAAAAAAACAGATTATTTTTGCTTAGCTTAGTCTGTAACTTGAAAACTATGTACCGTATGGCCCTATAAACTGTGTTGGGATGAAAGCTAGCCACTTTGAGCAATGTGGGAAGTGCTGGGGCAGTTTGGGACAACAGGGCCAAAATGTCACTTTCACAGTCCCAAAGTGCCATTTTCACAGTAAAAAGGCCTGGTTCACTTTTGCTTAGCTTAGTCTGTAACTTGAAAACTATGTACCGTATGGCCCTATAAACTGTGTTGGGATGAAAGCTAGCCACTTTGAGCAATGTGGGAAGTGCTGGGGCAGTTTGGGACAACAGGGCCAAAATGTCACTTTCACAGTCCCAAAGTGCCGTTTTCACAGTAAAAAGGCCTGGTTCACTTTTGCTTAGCTTAGTCTGTAACTTGAAAACTATGTACCGTATGGCCCTATAAACTGTGTTGGGATGAAAGCTAGCCACTTTGAGCAATGTGGGAAGTGCTGGGGCAGTTTGGGACAACAGGGCCAAAATGTCACTTTCACAGTCCCAAAGTGCCGTTTTCACAGTAAAAAGGCCTGGTTCACTTTTGCTTAGCTTAGTCTGTAACTTGAAAACTATGTACCGTATGGCCCTATAAACTGTGTTGGGATGAAAGCTAGCCACTTTGAGCAATGTGGGAAGTGCTGGGGCAGTTTGGGACAACAGGGCCAAAATGTCACTTTCACAGTCCCAAAGTGCCGTTTTCACAGTAAAAAGGCCTGGTTCACTTTTGCTTAGCTTAGTCTGTAACTTGAAAACTATGTACCGTATGGCCCTATAAACTGTGTTGGGATGAAAGCTAGCCACTTTGAGCATTGTGGCAAGAGCTGGGGCAGTTTGGGACAACAGGGAACGAACAGGGCCAAAATGTCACTTTCACAGTCCCAAAGTGCCATTTTCACAGTAAAAAAAAACAGATTCATTTTGCTTAGCTTAGTCTGTAACTTGAAAACTATGTCCCGTATGGCCCTATAAACTGTGTTGGGATGAAAGCTAGCCACTTTGAGCAATGTGGGAAGTGCTGGGGCAGTTTGGGACAACAGGGCCAAAATGTCACTTTCACAGTCCCAAAGTGCCATTTTCACAGTAAAAAAAAACAGATTCATTTTGCTTAGCTTAGTCTGTAACTTGAAAACTATGTACCGTATGGCCCTATAAACTGTGTTGGGATGAAAGCTAGCCACTTTGAGCAATGTGGGAAGTGCTGGGGCAGTTTGGGACAACAGGGCCAAAATGTCACTTTCACAGTCCCAAAGTGCCATTTTCACAGTAAAAAGGCCTGGTTCACTTTTGCTTAGCTTAGTCTGTAACTTGAAAACTATGTACCGTATGGCCCTATAAACTGTGTTGGGATGAAAGCTAGCCACTTTGAGCAATGTGGGAAGTGCTGGGGCAGTTTGGGACAACAGGGCCAAAATGTCACTTTCACAGTCCCAAAGTGCCATTTTCACAGTAAAAAGGCCTGGTTCACTTTTGCTTAGCTTAGTCTGTAACTTGAAAACTATGTACCGTATGGCCCTATAAACTGTGTTGGGATGAAAGCTAGCCACTTTGAGCAATGTGGGAAGTGCTGGGGCAGTTTGGGACAACAGGGCCAAAATGTCACTTTCACAGTCCCAAAGTGTCATTTTCACAGTAAAAAAAAACAGATTCATTTTGCTTAGCTTAGTCTGTAACTTGAAAACTATGTACCGTATGGCCCTATAAACTGTGTTGGGATGAAAGCTAGCCACTTTGAGCAATGTGGGAAGTGCTGGGGCAGTTTGGGACAACAGGGCCAAAATGTCACTTTCACAGTCCCAAAGTGCCATTTTCACAGTAAAAAAAAACAGATTCATTTTGCTTAGCTTAGTCTGTAACTTGAAAACTATGTACCGTATGGCCCTATAAACTGTGTTGGGATGAAAGCTAGCCACTTTGAGCATTGTGGCAAGAGCTGGGGCAGTTTGGGACAACAGGGAACGAACAGGGCCAAAATGTCACTTTCACAGTCCCAAAGTGCCATTTTCACAGTAAAAAGGCCTGGTTCACTTTTGCTTAGCTTAGTCTGTAACTTGAAAACTATGTACCGTATGGCCCTATAAACTGTGTTGGGATGAAAGCTAGCCACTTTGAGCAATGTGGGAAGTGCTGGGGCAGTTTGGGACAACAGGGCCAAAATGTCACTTTCACAGTCCCAAAGTGCCGTTTTCACAGTAAAAAGGCCTGGTTCACTTTTGCTTAGCTTAGTCTGTAACTTGAAAACTATGTACCGTATGGCCCTATAAACTGTGTTGGGATGAAAGCTAGCCACTTTGAGCATTGTGGCAAGAGCTGGGGCAGTTTGGGACAACAGGGAACGAACAGGGCCAAAATGTCACTTTCACAGTCCCAAAGTGCCATTTTCACAGTAAAAAAAAACAGATTCATTTTGCTTAGCTTAGTCTGTAACTTGAAAACTATGTCCCGTATGGCCCTATAAACTGTGTTGGGATGAAAGCTAGCCACTTTGAGCAATGTGGGAAGTGCTGGGGCAGTTTGGGACAACAGGGCCAAAATGTCACTTTCACAGTCCCAAAGTGCCATTTTCACAGTAAAAAAACAGATTATTTTTGCTTAGCTTAGTCTGTAACTTGAAAACTATGTACCGTATGGCCCTATAAACTGTGTTGGGATGAAAGCTAGCCACTTTGAGCAATGTGGGAAGTGCTGGGGCAGTTTGGGACAACAGGGCCAAAATGTCACTTTCACAGTCCCAAAGTGCCATTTTCACAGTAAAAAGGCCTGGTTCACTTTTGCTTAGCTTAGTCTGTAACTTGAAAACTATGTACCGTATGGCCCTATAAACTGTGTTGGGATGAAAGCTAGCCACTTTGAGCAATGTGGGAAGTGCTGGGGCAGTTTGGGACAACAGGGCCAAAATGTCACTTTCACAGTCCCAAAGTGCCGTTTTCACAGTAAAAAGGCCTGGTTCACTTTTGCTTAGCTTAGTCTGTAACTTGAAAACTATGTACCGTATGGCCCTATAAACTGTGTTGGGATGAAAGCTAGCCACTTTGAGCAATGTGGGAAGTGCTGGGGCAGTTTGGGACAACAGGGCCAAAATGTCACTTTCACAGTCCCAAAGTGCCGTTTTCACAGTAAAAAGGCCTGGTTCACTTTTGCTTAGCTTAGTCTGTAACTTGAAAACTATGTACCGTATGGCCCTATAAACTGTGTTGGGATGAAAGCTAGCCACTTTGAGCAATGTGGGAAGTGCTGGGGCAGTTTGGGACAACAGGGCCAAAATGTCACTTTCACAGTCCCAAAGTGCCGTTTTCACAGTAAAAAGGCCTGGTTCACTTTTGCTTAGCTTAGTCTGTAACTTGAAAACTATGTACCGTATGGCCCTATAAACTGTGTTGGGATGAAAGCTAGCCACTTTGAGCATTGTGGCAAGAGCTGGGGCAGTTTGGGACAACAGGGAACGAACAGGGCCAAAATGTCACTTTCACAGTCCCAAAGTGCCATTTTCACAGTAAAAAAAAACAGATTCATTTTGCTTAGCTTAGTCTGTAACTTGAAAACTATGTCCCGTATGGCCCTATAAACTGTGTTGGGATGAAAGCTAGCCACTTTGAGCAATGTGGGAAGTGCTGGGGCAGTTTGGGACAACAGGGCCAAAATGTCACTTTCACAGTCCCAAAGTGCCATTTTCACAGTAAAAAAAAACAGATTCATTTTGCTTAGCTTAGTCTGTAACTTGAAAACTATGTACCGTATGGCCCTATAAACTGTGTTGGGATGAAAGCTAGCCACTTTGAGCAATGTGGGAAGTGCTGGGGCAGTTTGGGACAACAGGGCCAAAATGTCACTTTCACAGTCCCAAAGTGCCATTTTCACAGTAAAAAGGCCTGGTTCACTTTTGCTTAGCTTAGTCTGTAACTTGAAAACTATGTACCGTATGGCCCTATAAACTGTGTTGGGATGAAAGCTAGCCACTTTGAGCAATGTGGGAAGTGCTGGGGCAGTTTGGGACAACAGGGCCAAAATGTCACTTTCACAGTCCCAAAGTGCCATTTTCACAGTAAAAAGGCCTGGTTCACTTTTGCTTAGCTTAGTCTGTAACTTGAAAACTATGTACCGTATGGCCCTATAAACTGTGTTGGGATGAAAGCTAGCCACTTTGAGCAATGTGGGAAGTGCTGGGGCAGTTTGGGACAACAGGGCCAAAATGTCACTTTCACAGTCCCAAAGTGTCATTTTCACAGTAAAAAAAAACAGATTCATTTTGCTTAGCTTAGTCTGTAACTTGAAAACTATGTACCGTATGGCCCTATAAACTGTGTTGGGATGAAAGCTAGCCACTTTGAGCAATGTGGGAAGTGCTGGGGCAGTTTGGGACAACAGGGCCAAAATGTCACTTTCACAGTCCCAAAGTGCCATTTTCACAGTAAAAAAAAACAGATTCATTTTGCTTAGCTTAGTCTGTAACTTGAAAACTATGTACCGTATGGCCCTATAAACTGTGTTGGGATGAAAGCTAGCCACTTTGAGCATTGTGGCAAGAGCTGGGGCAGTTTGGGACAACAGGGAACGAACAGGGCCAAAATGTCACTTTCACAGTCCCAAAGTGCCATTTTCACAGTAAAAAGGCCTGGTTCACTTTTGCTTAGCTTAGTCTGTAACTTGAAAACTATGTACCGTATGGCCCTATAAACTGTGTTGGGATGAAAGCTAGCCACTTTGAGCAATGTGGGAAGTGCTGGGGCAGTTTGGGACAACAGGGCCAAAATGTCACTTTCACAGTCCCAAAGTGCCGTTTTCACAGTAAAAAGGCCTGGTTCACTTTTGCTTAGCTTAGTCTGTAACTTGAAAACTATGTACCGTATGGCCCTATAAACTGTGTTGGGATGAAAGCTAGCCACTTTGAGCATTGTGGCAAGAGCTGGGGCAGTTTGGGACAACAGGGAACGAACAGGGCCAAAATGTCACTTTCACAGTCCCAAAGTGCCATTTTCACAGTAAAAAAAAACAGATTCATTTTGCTTAGCTTAGTCTGTAACTTGAAAACTATGTCCCGTATGGCCCTATAAACTGTGTTGGGATGAAAGCTAGCCACTTTGAGCAATGTGGGAAGTGCTGGGGCAGTTTGGGACAACAGGGCCAAAATGTCACTTTCACAGTCCCAAAGTGCCATTTTCACAGTAAAAAAAAACAGATTCATTTTGCTTAGCTTAGTCTGTAACTTGAAAACTATGTACCGTATGGCCCTATAAACTGTGTTGGGATGAAAGCTAGCCACTTTGAGCAATGTGGGAAGTGCTGGGGCAGTTTGGGACAACAGGGCCAAAATGTCACTTTCACAGTCCCAAAGTGCCATTTTCACAGTAAAAAGGCCTGGTTCACTTTTGCTTAGCTTAGTCTGTAACTTGAAAACTATGTAGGGGAGAGCCGCCTTGGATGTAACGCGTCACGGTTGTAACATGGACGTTATCTCTTGATTGGTCAACGCCACCATGACGCCATCGCGTCAGTATGTGTACAGCAACGTACTCTACGTGCCCAGGAAGTTTGAAGTGTTTACCTTCATCCTGCGGGGAGCTATTGGCGAAAAACTGACTTTTTTCAAAATGCGTATAATTTTACACCTGGAGTATTTGTGTGCTACAAGTTTTTTCTTTGGTGTTGGTGAATAAAAATCCACATGGATGTCTTCATGCTTATGTTCTTCATTAGTTTGCATCGTGTTTAGACGGAATTCACGTTCATTCTGGTCTGTAAGCAACGGCAAAGAAAACTTCGGAGGGAGGGTCAATTGTAACATGTGTTACAAATGGTCCGCTTCCATTCAATGCCATTATAAGTAATATTTACATATTTGACATATTGGCCAATATTATATGTTCTAAAATTGTATTGTATTGTGTAGTGTATTCTAAAATTAGTTTAGGGTTGTATAACATTGTACAACTCAATCAATCAAACGTTTGTTTAATCAATGTATTTCCCCATTGAACTGAAAAAAAAGCCCAAACTGCAGCACCCGATACTATTTAATATTTCCCAATATGTTTGATACATTTTCTTATCACATCCATGGTATGAAAACAATGCTAAGGAGTTGCTTCAATGAAATATAATTGCTTTAAGCTGAAAACGATATGTTTAATGGTGTTTTTTAGCGTTGTTACATTTATACTCCATGCTGTTACAATTAATCCCATATGCGCAGCAAATGTAACACTGAAACAGCGTCCACGTTCGGTTTAATAACTCCCGACCTGTTTTATCAAAAAAATAACTTGAAGTGGTTTATGGTAGCTGACATGTGTAGGTCCGTTGCCTGAAAATATTACATGTTTAGCTAAACGGATCTCCGAGTAAAAAAATGAAACGTGCAAAATGTTACATCCAAGGCGGCTCTCCCCTACCGTATGGCCCTATAAACTGTGTTGGGATGAAAGCTAGCCACTTTGAGCAATGTGGGAAGTGCTGGGGCAGTTTGGGACAACAGGGCCAAAATGTCACTTTCACAGTCCCAAAGTGCCATTTTCACAGTAAAAAGGCCTGGTTCACTTTTGCTTAGCTTAGTCTGTAACTTGAAAACTATGTACCGTATGGCCCTATAAACTGTGTTGGGATGAAAGCTAGCCACTTTGAGCAATGTGGGAAGTGCTGGGGCAGTTTGGGACAACAGGGCCAAAATGTCACTTTCACAGTCCCAAAGTGTCATTTTCACAGTAAAAAAAAACAGATTCATTTTGCTTAGCTTAGTCTGTAACTTGAAAACTATGTACCGTATGGCCCTATAAACTGTGTTGGGATGAAAGCTAGCCACTTTGAGCAATGTGGGAAGTGCTGGGGCAGTTTGGGACAACAGGGCCAAAATGTCACTTTCACAGTCCCAAAGTGCCATTTTCACAGTAAAAAAAAACAGATTCATTTTGCTTAGCTTAGTCTGTAACTTGAAAACTATGTACCGTATGGCCCTATAAACTGTGTTGGGATGAAAGCTAGCCACTTTGAGCAATGTGGGAAGTGCTGGGGCAGTTTGGGACAACAGGGCCAAAATGTCACTTTCACAGTCCCAAAGTGCCGTTTTCACAGTAAAAAGGCCTGGTTCACTTTTGCTTAGCTTAGTCTGTAACTTGAAAACTATGTACCGTATGGCCCTATAAACTGTGTTGGGATGAAAGCTAGCCACTTTGAGCAATGTGGGAAGTGCTGGGGCAGTTTGGGACAACAGGGCCAAAATGTCACTTTCACAGTCCCAAAGTGCCATTTTCACAGTAAAAAGGCCTGGTTCACTTTTGCTTAGCTTAGTCTGTAACTTGAAAACTATGTACCGTATGGCCCTATAAACTGTGTTGGGATGAAAGCTAGCCACTTTGAGCAATGTGGGAAGTGCTGGGGCAGTTTGGGACAACAGGGCCAAAATGTCACTTTCACAGTCCCAAAGTGCCGTTTTCACAGTAAAAAGGCCTGGTTCACTTTTGCTTAGCTTAGTCTGTAACTTGAAAACTATGTACCGTATGGCCCTATAAACTGTGTTGGGATGAAAGCTAGCCACTTTGAGCAATGTGGGAAGTGCTGGGGCAGTTTGGGACAACAGGGCCAAAATGTCACTTTCACAGTCCCAAAGTGCCGTTTTCACAGTAAAAAGGCCTGGTTCACTTTTGCTTAGCTTAGTCTGTAACTTGAAAACTATGTACCGTATGGCCCTATAAACTGTGTTGGGATGAAAGCTAGCCACTTTGAGCAATGTGGGAAGTGCTGGGGCAGTTTGGGACAACAGGGCCAAAATGTCACTTTCACAGTCCCAAAGTGCCATTTTCACAGTAAAAAGGCCTGGTTCACTTTTGCTTAGCTTAGTCTGTAACTTGAAAACTATGTACCGTATGGCCCTATAAACTGTGTTGGGATGAAAGCTAGCCACTTTGAGCAATGTGGGAAGTGCTGGGGCAGTTTGGGACAACAGGGCCAAAATGTCACTTTCACAGTCCCAAAGTGCCGTTTTCACAGTAAAAAGGCCTGGTTCACTTTTGCTTAGCTTAGTCTGTAACTTGAAAACTATGTACCGTATGGCCCTATAAACTGTGTTGGGATGAAAGCTAGCCACTTTGAGCATTGTGGCAAGAGCTGGGGCAGTTTGGGACAACAGGGAACGAACAGGGCCAAAATGTCACTTTCACAGTCCCAAAGTGCCATTTTCACAGTAAAAAAAAACAGATTCATTTTGCTTAGCTTAGTCTGTAACTTGAAAACTATGTCCCGTATGGCCCTATAAACTGTGTTGGGATGAAAGCTAGCCACTTTGAGCAATGTGGGAAGTGCTGGGGCAGTTTGGGACAACAGGGCCAAAATGTCACTTTCACAGTCCCAAAGTGCCATTTTCACAGTAAAAAAACAGATTATTTTTGCTTAGCTTAGTCTGTAACTTGAAAACTATGTACCGTATGGCCCTATAAACTGTGTTGGGATGAAAGCTAGCCACTTTGAGCAATGTGGGAAGTGCTGGGGCAGTTTGGGACAACAGGGCCAAAATGTCACTTTCACAGTCCCAAAGTGCCATTTTCACAGTAAAAAGGCCTGGTTCACTTTTGCTTAGCTTAGTCTGTAACTTGAAAACTATGTACCGTATGGCCCTATAAACTGTGTTGGGATGAAAGCTAGCCACTTTGAGCAATGTGGGAAGTGCTGGGGCAGTTTGGGACAACAGGGCCAAAATGTCACTTTCACAGTCCCAAAGTGCCGTTTTCACAGTAAAAAGGCCTGGTTCACTTTTGCTTAGCTTAGTCTGTAACTTGAAAACTATGTACCGTATGGCCCTATAAACTGTGTTGGGATGAAAGCTAGCCACTTTGAGCAATGTGGGAAGTGCTGGGGCAGTTTGGGACAACAGGGCCAAAATGTCACTTTCACAGTCCCAAAGTGCCGTTTTCACAGTAAAAAGGCCTGGTTCACTTTTGCTTAGCTTAGTCTGTAACTTGAAAACTATGTACCGTATGGCCCTATAAACTGTGTTGGGATGAAAGCTAGCCACTTTGAGCAATGTGGGAAGTGCTGGGGCAGTTTGGGACAACAGGGCCAAAATGTCACTTTCACAGTCCCAAAGTGCCGTTTTCACAGTAAAAAGGCCTGGTTCACTTTTGCTTAGCTTAGTCTGTAACTTGAAAACTATGTACCGTATGGCCCTATAAACTGTGTTGGGATGAAAGCTAGCCACTTTGAGCATTGTGGCAAGAGCTGGGGCAGTTTGGGACAACAGGGAACGAACAGGGCCAAAATGTCACTTTCACAGTCCCAAAGTGCCATTTTCACAGTAAAAAAAAACAGATTCATTTTGCTTAGCTTAGTCTGTAACTTGAAAACTATGTCCCGTATGGCCCTATAAACTGTGTTGGGATGAAAGCTAGCCACTTTGAGCAATGTGGGAAGTGCTGGGGCAGTTTGGGACAACAGGGCCAAAATGTCACTTTCACAGTCCCAAAGTGCCATTTTCACAGTAAAAAAAAACAGATTCATTTTGCTTAGCTTAGTCTGTAACTTGAAAACTATGTACCGTATGGCCCTATAAACTGTGTTGGGATGAAAGCTAGCCACTTTGAGCAATGTGGGAAGTGCTGGGGCAGTTTGGGACAACAGGGCCAAAATGTCACTTTCACAGTCCCAAAGTGCCATTTTCACAGTAAAAAGGCCTGGTTCACTTTTGCTTAGCTTAGTCTGTAACTTGAAAACTATGTACCGTATGGCCCTATAAACTGTGTTGGGATGAAAGCTAGCCACTTTGAGCAATGTGGGAAGTGCTGGGGCAGTTTGGGACAACAGGGCCAAAATGTCACTTTCACAGTCCCAAAGTGCCATTTTCACAGTAAAAAGGCCTGGTTCACTTTTGCTTAGCTTAGTCTGTAACTTGAAAACTATGTACCGTATGGCCCTATAAACTGTGTTGGGATGAAAGCTAGCCACTTTGAGCAATGTGGGAAGTGCTGGGGCAGTTTGGGACAACAGGGCCAAAATGTCACTTTCACAGTCCCAAAGTGTCATTTTCACAGTAAAAAAAAACAGATTCATTTTGCTTAGCTTAGTCTGTAACTTGAAAACTATGTACCGTATGGCCCTATAAACTGTGTTGGGATGAAAGCTAGCCACTTTGAGCAATGTGGGAAGTGCTGGGGCAGTTTGGGACAACAGGGCCAAAATGTCACTTTCACAGTCCCAAAGTGCCATTTTCACAGTAAAAAAAAACAGATTCATTTTGCTTAGCTTAGTCTGTAACTTGAAAACTATGTACCGTATGGCCCTATAAACTGTGTTGGGATGAAAGCTAGCCACTTTGAGCATTGTGGCAAGAGCTGGGGCAGTTTGGGACAACAGGGAACGAACAGGGCCAAAATGTCACTTTCACAGTCCCAAAGTGCCATTTTCACAGTAAAAAGGCCTGGTTCACTTTTGCTTAGCTTAGTCTGTAACTTGAAAACTATGTACCGTATGGCCCTATAAACTGTGTTGGGATGAAAGCTAGCCACTTTGAGCAATGTGGGAAGTGCTGGGGCAGTTTGGGACAACAGGGCCAAAATGTCACTTTCACAGTCCCAAAGTGCCGTTTTCACAGTAAAAAGGCCTG
The DNA here is from genome assembly GCF_963924005.1 of Protomyctophum bolini. NCBI lineage: Eukaryota > Metazoa > Chordata > Actinopteri > Myctophiformes > Myctophidae > Protomyctophum > Protomyctophum bolini. The sequence goes on along the minus strand of NW_027665367.1, from coordinate 103,150 downwards.
GTTCACTTTTGCTTAGCTTAGTCTGTAACTTGAAAACTATGTACCGTATGGCCCTATAAACTGTGTTGGGATGAAAGCTAGCCACTTTGAGCATTGTGGCAAGAGCTGGGGCAGTTTGGGACAACAGGGAACGAACAGGGCCAAAATGTCACTTTCACAGTCCCAAAGTGCCATTTTCACAGTAAAAAAAAACAGATTCATTTTGCTTAGCTTAGTCTGTAACTTGAAAACTATGTCCCGTATGGCCCTATAAACTGTGTTGGGATGAAAGCTAGCCACTTTGAGCAATGTGGGAAGTGCTGGGGCAGTTTGGGACAACAGGGCCAAAATGTCACTTTCACAGTCCCAAAGTGCCATTTTCACAGTAAAAAAAAACAGATTCATTTTGCTTAGCTTAGTCTGTAACTTGAAAACTATGTACCGTATGGCCCTATAAACTGTGTTGGGATGAAAGCTAGCCACTTTGAGCAATGTGGGAAGTGCTGGGGCAGTTTGGGACAACAGGGCCAAAATGTCACTTTCACAGTCCCAAAGTGCCATTTTCACAGTAAAAAGGCCTGGTTCACTTTTGCTTAGCTTAGTCTGTAACTTGAAAACTATGTACCGTATGGCCCTATAAACTGTGTTGGGATGAAAGCTAGCCACTTTGAGCAATGTGGGAAGTGCTGGGGCAGTTTGGGACAACAGGGCCAAAATGTCACTTTCACAGTCCCAAAGTGCCATTTTCACAGTAAAAAGGCCTGGTTCACTTTTGCTTAGCTTAGTCTGTAACTTGAAAACTATGTACCGTATGGCCCTATAAACTGTGTTGGGATGAAAGCTAGCCACTTTGAGCAATGTGGGAAGTGCTGGGGCAGTTTGGGACAACAGGGCCAAAATGTCACTTTCACAGTCCCAAAGTGTCATTTTCACAGTAAAAAAAAACAGATTCATTTTGCTTAGCTTAGTCTGTAACTTGAAAACTATGTACCGTATGGCCCTATAAACTGTGTTGGGATGAAAGCTAGCCACTTTGAGCAATGTGGGAAGTGCTGGGGCAGTTTGGGACAACAGGGCCAAAATGTCACTTTCACAGTCCCAAAGTGCCATTTTCACAGTAAAAAAAAACAGATTCATTTTGCTTAGCTTAGTCTGTAACTTGAAAACTATGTACCGTATGGCCCTATAAACTGTGTTGGGATGAAAGCTAGCCACTTTGAGCATTGTGGCAAGAGCTGGGGCAGTTTGGGACAACAGGGAACGAACAGGGCCAAAATGTCACTTTCACAGTCCCAAAGTGCCATTTTCACAGTAAAAAGGCCTGGTTCACTTTTGCTTAGCTTAGTCTGTAACTTGAAAACTATGTACCGTATGGCCCAACTGTGTTGGGATGAAAGCTAGCCACTTTGAGCAATGTGGGAAGTGCTGGGGCAGTCTGGGACAACAGGGCCAAAATGTCACTTTCACAGTCCCAAAGTGCCGTTTTCACAGTAAAAAGGCCTGGTTCACTTTTGCTTAGCTTAGTCTGTAACTTGAAAACTATGTACCGTATGGCCCTATAAACTGTGTTGGGATGAAAGCTAGCCACTTTGAGCAATGTGGGAAGTGCTGGGGCAGTTTGGGACAACAGGGCCAAAATGTCACTTTCACAGTCCCAAAGTGCCATTTTCACAGTAAAAAGGCCTGGTTCACTTTTGCTTAGCTTAGTCTGTAACTTGAAAACTATGTACCGTATGGCCCTATAAACTGTGTTGGGATGAAAGCTAGCCACTTTGAGCAATGTGGGAAGTGCTGGGGCAGTTTGGGACAACAGGGCCAAAATGTCACTTTCACAGTCCCAAAGTGCCATTTTCACAGTAAAAAGGCCTGGTTCACTTTTGCTTAGCTTAGTCTGTAACTTGAAAACTATGTACCGTATGGCCCTATAAACTGTGTTGGGATGAAAGCTAGCCACTTTGAGCATTGTGGCAAGAGCTGGGGCAGTTTGGGACAACAGGGAACGAACAGGGCCAAAATGTCACTTTCACAGTCCCAAAGTGCCATTTTCACAGTAAAAAAAAACAGATTCATTTTGCTTAGCTTAGTCTGTAACTTGAAAACTATGTACCGTATGGCCCTATAAACTGTGTTGGGATGAAAGCTAGCCACTTTGAGCAATGTGGGAAGTGCTGGGGCAGTTTGGGACAACAGGGCCAAAATGTCACTTTCAAAGTCCCAAAGTGCCGTTTTCACAGTAAAAAGGCCTGGTTCACTTTTGCTTAGCTTAGTCTGTAACTTGAAAACTATGTACCGTATGGCCCTATAAACTGTGTTGGGATGAAAGCTAGCCACTTTGAGCAATGTGGGAAGTGCTGGGGCAGTTTGGGACAACAGGGCCAAAATGTCACTTTCACAGTCCCAAAGTGCCATTTTCACAGTAAAAAAAAACAGATTAATTTTGCTTAGCTTAGTCTGTAACTTGAAAACTATGTACCGTATGGCCCTATAAACTGTGTTGGGATGAAAGCTAGCCACTTTGAGCATTGTGGCAAGAGCTGGGGCAGTTTGGGACAACAGGGAACGAACAGGGCCAAAATGTCACTTTCACAGTCCCAAAGTGCCATTTTCACAGTAAAAAGGCCTGGTTCACTTTTGCTTAGCTTAGTCTGTAACTTGAAAACTATGTACCGTATGGCCCTATAAACTGTGTTGGGATGAAAGCTAGCCACTTTGAGCAATGTGGGAAGTGCTGGGGCAGTTTGGGACAACAGGGCCAAAATGTCACTTTCACAGTCCCAAAGTGCCGTTTTCACAGTAAAAAGGCCTGGTTCACTTTTGCTTAGCTTAGTCTGTAACTTGAAAACTATGTACCGTATGGCCCTATAAACTGTGTTGGGATGAAAGCTAGCCACTTTGAGCAATGTGGGAAGTGCTGGGGCAGTTTGGGACAACAGGGCCAAAATGTCACTTTCACAGTCCCAAAGTGCCATTTTCACAGTAAAAAGGCCTGGTTCACTTTTGCTTAGCTTAGTCTGTAACTTGAAAACTATGTACCGTATGGCCCTATAAACTGTGTTGGGATGAAAGCTAGCCACTTTGAGCAATGTGGGAAGTGCTGGGGCAGTTTGGGACAACAGGGCCAAAATGTCACTTTCACAGTCCCAAAGTGCCATTTTCACAGTAAAAAGGCCTGGTTCACTTTTGCTTAGCTTAGTCTGTAACTTGAAAACTATGTACCGTATGGCCCTATAAACTGTGTTGGGATGAAAGCTAGCCACTTTGAGCAATGTGGGAAGTGCTGGGGCAGTTTGGGACAACAGGGCCAAAATGTCACTTTCACAGTCCCAAAGTGCCGTTTTCACAGTAAAAAGGCCTGGTTCACTTTTGCTTAGCTTAGTCTGTAACTTGAAAACTATGTACCGTATGGCCCTATAAACTGTGTTGGGATGAAAGCTAGCCACTTTGAGCATTGTGGCAAGAGCTGGGGCAGTTTGGGACAACAGGGAACGAACAGGGCCAAAATGTCACTTTCACAGTCCCAAAGTGCCATTTTCACAGTAAAAAAAAACAGATTCATTTTGCTTAGCTTAGTCTGTAACTTGAAAACTATGTACCGTATGGCCCTATAAACTGTGTTGGGATGAAAGCTAGCCACTTTGAGCAATGTGGGAAGTGCTGGGGCAGTTTGGGACAACAGGGCCAAAATGTCACTTTCACAGTCCCAAAGTGCCATTTTCACAGTAAAAAAAAACAGATTCATTTTGCTTAGCTTAGTCTGTAACTTGAAAACTATGTACCGTATGGCCCTATAAACTGTGTTGGGATGAAAGCTAGCCACTTTGAGCAATGTGGGAAGTGCTGGGGCAGTTTGGGACAACAGGGCCAAAATGTCACTTTCACAGTCCCAAAGTGCCATTTTCACAGTAAAAAGGCCTGGTTCACTTTTGCTTAGCTTAGTCTGTAACTTGAAAACTATGTACCGTATGGCCCTATAAACTGTGTTGGGATGAAAGCTAGCCACTTTGAGCAATGTGGGAAGTGCTGGGGCAGTTTGGGACAACAGGGCCAAAATGTCACTTTCACAGTCCCAAAGTGCCATTTTCACAGTAAAAAGGCCTGGTTCACTTTTGCTTAGCTTAGTCTGTAACTTGAAAACTATGTACCGTATGGCCCTATAAACTGTGTTGGGATGAAAGCTAGCCACTTTGAGCAATGTGGGAAGTGCTGGGGCAGTTTGGGACAACAGGGCCAAAATGTCACTTTCACAGTCCCAAAGTGCCATTTTCACAGTAAAAAGGCCTGGTTCACTTTTGCTTAGCTTAGTCTGTAACTTGAAAACTATGTACCGTATGGCCCTATAAACTGTGTTGGGATGAAAGCTAGCCACTTTGAGCAATGTGGGAAGTGCTGGGGCAGTTTGGGACAACAGGGCCAAAATGTCACTTTCACAGTCCCAAAGTGCCGTTTTCACAGTAAAAAGGCCTGGTTCACTTTTGCTTAGCTTAGTCTGTAACTTGAAAACTATGTACCGTATGGCCCTATAAACTGTGTTGGGATGAAAGCTAGCCACTTTGAGCAATGTGGGAAGTGCTGGGGCAGTTTGGGACAACAGGGCCAAAATGTCACTTTCACAGTCCCAAAGTGCCGTTTTCACAGTAAAAAGGCCTGGTTCACTTTTGCTTAGCTTAGTCTGTAACTTGAAAACTATGTACCGTATGGCCCTATAAACTGTGTTGGGATGAAAGCTAGCCACTTTGAGCATTGTGGCAAGAGCTGGGGCAGTTTGGGACAACAGGGAACGAACAGGGCCAAAATGTCACTTTCACAGTCCCAAAGTGCCATTTTCGCAGTAAAAAAAACAGATTCATTTTGCTTAGCTTAGTCTGTAACTTGAAAACTATGTACCGTATGGCCCTATAAACTGTGTTGGGATGAAAGCTAGCCACTTTGAGCAATGTGGGAAGTGCTGGGGCAGTTTGGGACAACAGGGCCAAAATGTCACTTTCACAGTCCCAAAGTGCCATTTTCACAGTAAAAAAACAGATTATTTTTGCTTAGCTTAGTCTGTAACTTGAAAACTATGTACCGTATGGCCCTATAAACTGTGTTGGGATGAAAGCTAGCCACTTTGAGCAATGTGGGAAGTGCTGGGGCAGTTTGGGACAACAGGGCCAAAATGTCACTTTCACAGTCCCAAAGTGCCATTTTCACAGTAAAAAGGCCTGGTTCACTTTTGCTTAGCTTAGTCTGTAACTTGAAAACTATGTACCGTATGGCCCTATAAACTGTGTTGGGATGAAAGCTAGCCACTTTGAGCAATGTGGGAAGTGCTGGGGCAGTTTGGGACAACAGGGCCAAAATGTAACTTTCACAGTCCCAAAGTGCCATTTTCACAGTAAAAAGGCCTGGTTCACTTTTGCTTAGCTTAGTCTGTAACTTGAAAACTATGTACCGTATGGCCCTATAAACTGTGTTGGGATGAAAGCTAGCCACTTTGAGCAATGTGGGAAGTGCTGGGGCAGTTTGGGACAACAGGGCCAAAATGTCACTTTCACAGTCCCAAAGTGCCATTTTCACAGTAAAAAGGCCTGGTTCACTTTTGCTTAGCTTAGTCTGTAACTTGAAAACTATGTACCGTATGGCCCTATAAACTGTGTTGGGATGAAAGCTAGCCACTTTGAGCAATGTGGGAAGTGCTGGGGCAGTTTGGGACAACAGGGCCAAAATGTCACTTTCACAGTCCCAAAGTGCCATTTTCACAGTAAAAAGGCCTGGTTCACTTTTGCTTAGCTTAGTCTGTAACTTGAAAACTATGTACCGTATGGCCCTATAAACTGTGTTGGGATGAAAGCTAGCCACTTTGAGCAATGTGGGAAGTGCTGGGGCAGTTTGGGACAACAGGGCCAAAATGTCACTTTCACAGTCCCAAAGTGCCATTTTCACAGTAAAAAGGCCTGGTTCACTTTTGCTTAGCTTAGTCTGTAACTTGAAAACTATGTACCGTATGGCCCTATAAACTGTGTTGGGATGAAAGCTAGCCACTTTGAGCAATGTGGGAAGTGCTGGGGCAGTTTGGGACAACAGGGCCAAAATGTCACTTTCACAGTCCCAAAGTGCCATTTTCACAGTAAAAAGGCCTGGTTCACTTTTGCTTAGCTTAGTCTGTAACTTGAAAACTATGTACCGTATGGCCCTATAAACTGTGTTGGGATGAAAGCTAGCCACTTTGAGCATTGTGGCAAGAGCTGGGGCAGTTTGGGACAACAGGGAACGAACAGGGCCAAAATGTCACTTTCACAGTCCCAAAGTGCCATTTTCACAGTAAAAAAAAACAGATTCATTTTGCTTAGCTTAGTCTGTAACTTGAAAACTATGTACCGTATGGCCCTATAAACTGTGTTGGGATGAAAGCTAGCCACTTTGAGCAATGTGGGAAGTGCTGGGGCAGTTTGGGACAACAGGGCCAAAATGTCACTTTCACAGTCCCAAAGTGCCATTTTCACAGTAAAAAAACAGATTATTTTTGCTTAGCTTAGTCTGTAACTTGAAAACTATGTACCGTATGGCCCTATAAACTGTGTTGGGATGAAAGCTAGCCACTTTGAGCAATGTGGGAAGTGCTGGGGCAGTTTGGGACAACAGGGCCAAAATGTCACTTTCACAGTCCCAAAGTGCCATTTTCACAGTAAAAAGGCCTGGTTCACTTTTGCTTAGCTTAGTCTGTAACTTGAAAACTATGTACCGTATGGCCCTATAAACTGTGTTGGGATGAAAGCTAGCCACTTTGAGCAATGTGGGAAGTGCTGGGGCAGTTTGGGACAACAGGGCCAAAATGTCACTTTCACAGTCCCAAAGTGCCATTTTCGCAGTAAAAAGGCCTGGTTCACTTTTGCTTAGCTTAGTCTGTAACTTGAAAACTATGTACCGTATGGCCCTATAAACTGTGTTGGGATGAAAGCTAGCCACTTTGAGCAATGTGGGAAGTGCTGGGGCAGTTTGGGACAACAGGGCCAAAATGTCACTTTCACAGTCCCAAAGTGCCGTTTTCACAGTAAAAAGGCCTGGTTCACTTTTGCTTAGCTTAGTCTGTAACTTGAAAACTATGTACCGTATGGCCCTATAAACTGTGTTGGGATGAAAGCTAGCCACTTTGAGCAATGTGGGAAGTGCTGGGGCAGTTTGGGACAACAGGGCCAAAATGTCACTTTCACAGTCCCAAAGTGCCATTTTCACAGTAAAAAGGCCTGGTTCACTTTTGCTTAGCTTAGTCTGTAACTTGAAAACTATGTACCGTATGGCCCTATAAACTGTGTTGGGATGAAAGCTAGCCACTTTGAGCAATGTGGGAAGTGCTGGGGCAGTTTGGGACAACAGGGCCAAAATGTCACTTTCACAGTCCCAAAGTGCCATTTTCACAGTAAAAAGGCCTGGTTCACTTTTGCTTAGCTTAGTCTGTAACTTGAAAACTATGTACCGTATGGCCCTATAAACTGTGTTGGGATGAAAGCTAGCCACTTTGAGCAATGTGGGAAGTGCTGGGGCAGTTTGGGACAACAGGGCCAAAATGTCACTTTCACAGTCCCAAAGTGCCGTTTTCACAGTAAAAAGGCCTGGTTCACTTTTGCTTAGCTTAGTCTGTAACTTGAAAACTATGTACCGTATGGCCCTATAAACTGTGTTGGGATGAAAGCTAGCCACTTTGAGCATTGTGGCAAGAGCTGGGGCAGTTTGGGACAACAGGGAACGAACAGGGCCAAAATGTCACTTTCACAGTCCCAAAGTGCCATTTTCACAGTAAAAAAAAACAGATTCATTTTGCTTAGCTTAGTCTGTAACTTGAAAACTATGTACCGTATGGCCCTATAAACTGTGTTGGGATGAAAGCTAGCCACTTTGAGCAATGTGGGAAGTGCTGGGGCAGTTTGGGACAACAGGGCCAAAATGTCACTTTCACAGTCCCAAAGTGCCATTTTCACAGTAAAAAAAAACAGATTCATTTTGCTTAGCTTAGTCTGTAACTTGAAAACTATGTACCGTATGGCCCTATAAACTGTGTTGGGATGAAAGCTAGCCACTTTGAGCAATGTGGGAAGTGCTGGGGCAGTTTGGGACAACAGGGCCAAAATGTCACTTTCACAGTCCCAAAGTGCCATTTTCACAGTAAAAAGGCCTGGTTCACTTTTGCTTAGCTTAGTCTGTAACTTGAAAACTATGTACCGTATGGCCCTATAAACTGTGTTGGGATGAAAGCTAGCCACTTTGAGCAATGTGGGAAGTGCTGGGGCAGTTTGGGACAACAGGGCCAAAATGTCACTTTCACAGTCCCAAAGTGCCATTTTCACAGTAAAAAGGCCTGGTTCACTTTTGCTTAGCTTAGTCTGTAACTTGAAAACTATGTACCGTATGGCCCTATAAACTGTGTTGGGATGAAAGCTAGCCACTTTGAGCAATGTGGGAAGTGCTGGGGCAGTTTGGGACAACAGGGCCAAAATGTCACTTTCACAGTCCCAAAGTGCCATTTTCACAGTAAAAAGGCCTGGTTCACTTTTGCTTAGCTTAGTCTGTAACTTGAAAACTATGTACCGTATGGCCCTATAAACTGTGTTGGGATGAAAGCTAGCCACTTTGAGCAATGTGGGAAGTGCTGGGGCAGTTTGGGACAACAGGGCCAAAATGTCACTTTCACAGTCCCAAAGTGCCATTTTCACAGTAAAAAGGCCTGGTTCACTTTTGCTTAGCTTAGTCTGTAACTTGAAAACTATGTACCGTATGGCCCTATAAACTGTGTTGGGATGAAAGCTAGCCACTTTGAGCAATGTGGGAAGTGCTGGGGCAGTTTGGGACAACAGGGCCAAAATGTCACTTTCACAGTCCCAAAGTGCCGTTTTCACAGTAAAAAGGCCTGGTTCACTTTTGCTTAGCTTAGTCTGTAACTTGAAAACTATGTACCGTATGGCCCTATAAACTGTGTTGGGATGAAAGCTAGCCACTTTGAGCATTGTGGCAAGAGCTGGGGCAGTTTGGGACAACAGGGAACGAACAGGGCCAAAATGTCACTTTCACAGTCCCAAAGTGCCATTTTCACAGTAAAAAAAAACAGATTAATTTTGCTTAGCTTAGTCTGTAACTTGAAAACTATGTACCGTATGGCCCTATAAACTGTGTTGGGATGAAAGCTAGCCACTTTGAGCAATGTGGGAAGTGCTGGGGCAGTTTGGGACAACAGGGCCAAAATGTCACTTTCACAGTCCCAAAGTGCCATTTTCACAGTAAAAAAAAACAGATTCATTTTGCTTAGCTTAGTCTGTAACTTGAAAACTATGTACCGTATGGCCCTATAAACTGTGTTGGGATGAAAGCTAGCCACTTTGAGCAATGTGGGAAGTGCTGGGGCAGTTTGGGACAACAGGGCCAAAATGTCACTTTCACAGTCCCAAAGTGCCATTTTCACAGTAAAAAGGCCTGGTTCACTTTTGCTTAGCTTAGTCTGTAACTTGAAAACTATGTACCGTATGGCCCTATAAACTGTGTTGGGATGAAAGCTAGCCACTTTGAGCAATGTGGGAAGTGCTGGGGCAGTTTGGGACAACAGGGCCAAAATGTCACTTTCACAGTCCCAAAGTGCCATTTTCACAGTAAAAAGGCCTGGTTCACTTTTGCTTAGCTTAGTCTGTAACTTGAAAACTATGTACCGTATGGCCCTATAAACTGTGTTGGGATGAAAGCTAGCCACTTTGAGCAATGTGGGAAGTGCTGGGGCAGTTTGGGACAACAGGGCCAAAATGTCACTTTCACAGTCCCAAAGTGCCATTTTCACAGTAAAAAGGCCTGGTTCACTTTTGCTTAGCTTAGTCTGTAACTTGAAAACTATGTACCGTATGGCCCTATAAACTGTGTTGGGATGAAAGCTAGCCACTTTGAGCAATGTGGGAAGTGCTGGGGCAGTTTGGGACAACAGGGCCAAAATGTCACTTTCACAGTCCCAAAGTGCCGTTTTCACAGTAAAAAGGCCTGGTTCACTTTTGCTTAGCTTAGTCTGTAACTTGAAAACTATGTACCGTATGGCCCTATAAACTGTGTTGGGATGAAAGCTAGCCACTTTGAGCAATGTGGGAAGTGCTGGGGCAGTTTGGGACAACAGGGCCAAAATGTCACTTTCACAGTCCCAAAGTGCCATTTTCACAGTAAAAAGGCCTGGTTCACTTTTGCTTAGCTTAGTCTGTAACTTGAAAACTATGTACCGTATGGCCCTATAAACTGTGTTGGGATGAAAGCTAGCCACTTTGAGCAATGTGGGAAGTGCTGGGGCAGTTTGGGACAACAGGGCCAAAATGTCACTTTCACAGTCCCAAAGTGCCATTTTCACAGTAAAAAGGCCTGGTTCACTTTTGCTTAGCTTAGTCTGTAACTTGAAAACTATGTACCGTATGGCCCTATAAACTGTGTTGGGATGAAAGCTAGCCACTTTGAGCAATGTGGGAAGTGCTGGGGCAGTTTGGGACAACAGGGCCAAAATGTCACTTTCACAGTCCCAAAGTGCCATTTTCACAGTAAAAAGGCCTGGTTCACTTTTGCTTAGCTTAGTCTGTAACTTGAAAACTATGTACCGTATGGCCCTATAAACTGTGTTGGGATGAAAGCTAGCCACTTTGAGCAATGTGGGAAGTGCTGGGGCAGTTTGGGACAACAGGGCCAAAATGTCACTTTCACAGTCCCAAAGTGCCGTTTTCACAGTAAAAAGGCCTGGTTCACTTTTGCTTAGCTTAGTCTGTAACTTGAAAACTATGTACCGTATGGCCCTATAAACTGTGTTGGGATGAAAGCTAGCCACTTTGAGCAATGTGGGAAGTGCTGGGGCAGTTTGGGACAACAGGGCCAAAATGTCACTTTCACAGTCCCAAAGTGCCATTTTCACAGTAAAAAGGCCTGGTTCACTTTTGCTTAGCTTAGTCTGTAACTTGAAAACTATGTACCGTATGGCCCTATAAACTGTGTTGGGATGAAAGCTAGCCACTTTGAGCAATGTGGGAAGTGCTGGGGCAGTTTGGGACAACAGGGCCAAAATGTCACTTTCACAGTCCCAAAGTGCCGTTTTCACAGTAAAAAGGCCTGGTTCACTTTTGCTTAGCTTAGTCTGTAACTTGAAAACTATGTACCGTATGGCCCTATAAACTGTGTTGGGATGAAAGCTAGCCACTTTGAGCAATGTGGGAAGTGCTGGGGCAGTTTGGGACAACAGGGCCAAAATGTCACTTTCACAGTCCCAAAGTGCCATTTTCACAGTAAAAAGGCCTGGTTCACTTTTGCTTAGCTTAGTCTGTAACTTGAAAACTATGTACCGTATGGCCCTATAAACTGTGTTGGGATGAAAGCTAGCCACTTTGAGCAATGTGGGAAGTGCTGGGGCAGTTTGGGACAACAGGGCCAAAATGTCACTTTCACAGTCCCAAAGTGCCGTTTTCACAGTAAAAAGGCCTGGTTCACTTTTGCTTAGCTTAGTCTGTAACTTGAAAACTATGTACCGTATGGCCCTATAAACTGTGTTGGGATGAAAGCTAGCCACTTTGAGCAATGTGGGAAGTGCTGGGGCAGTTTGGGACAACAGGGCCAAAATGTCACTTTCACAGTCCCAAAGTGCCATTTTCACAGTAAAAAGGCCTGGTTCACTTTTGCTTAGCTTAGTCTGTAACTTGAAAACTATGTACCGTATGGCCCTATAAACTGTGTTGGGATGAAAGCTAGCCACTTTGAGCAATGTGGGAAGTGCTGGGGCAGTTTGGGACAACAGGGCCAAAATGTCACTTTCACAGTCCCAAAGTGCCATTTTCACAGTAAAAAGGCCTGGTTCACTTTTGCTTAGCTTAGTCTGTAACTTGAAAACTATGTACCGTATGGCCCTATAAACTGTGTTGGGATGAAAGCTAGCCACTTTGAGCAATGTGGGAAGTGCTGGGGCAGTTTGGGACAACAGGGCCAAAATGTCACTTTCACAGTCCCAAAGTGCCATTTTCACAGTAAAAAGGCCTGGTTCACTTTTGCTTAGCTTAGTCTGTAACTTGAAAACTATGTACCGTATGGCCCTATAAACTGTGTTGGGATGAAAGCTAGCCACTTTGAGCAATGTGGGAAGTGCTGGGGCAGTTTGGGACAACAGGGCCAAAATGTCACTTTCACAGTCCCAAAGTGCCATTTTCACAGTAAAAAGGCCTGGTTCACTTTTGCTTAGCTTAGTCTGTAACTTGAAAACTATGTACCGTATGGCCCTATAAACTGTGTTGGGATGAAAGCTAGCCACTTTGAGCAATGTGGGAAGTGCTGGGGCAGTTTGGGACAACAGGGCCAAAATGTCACTTTCACAGTCCCAAAGTGCCATTTTCACAGTAAAAAGGCCTGGTTCACTTTTGCTTAGCTTAGTCTGTAACTTGAAAACTATGTACCGTATGGCCCTATAAACTGTGTTGGGATGAAAGCTAGCCACTTTGAGCAATGTGGGAAGTGCTGGGGCAGTTTGGGACAACAGGGCCAAAATGTCACTTTCACAGTCCCAAAGTGCCGTTTTCACAGTAAAAAGGCCTGGTTCACTTTTGCTTAGCTTAGTCTGTAACTTGAAAACTATGTACCGTATGGCCCTATAAACTGTGTTGGGATGAAAGCTAGCCACTTTGAGCAATGTGGGAAGTGCTGGGGCAGTTTGGGACAACAGGGCCAAAATGTCACTTTCACAGTCCCAAAGTGCCATTTTCACAGTAAAAAGGCCTGGTTCACTTTTGCTTAGCTTAGTCTGTAACTTGAAAACTATGTACCGTATGGCCCTATAAACTGTGTTGGGATGAAAGCTAGCCACTTTGAGCAATGTGGGAAGTGCTGGGGCAGTTTGGGACAACAGGGCCAAAATGTCACTTTCACAGTCCCAAAGTGCCGTTTTCACAGTAAAAAGGCCTGGTTCACTTTTGCTTAGCTTAGTCTGTAACTTGAAAACTATGTACCGTATGGCCCTATAAACTGTGTTGGGATGAAAGCTAGCCACTTTGAGCAATGTGGGAAGTGCTGGGGCAGTTTGGGACAACAGGGCCAAAATGTCACTTTCACAGTCCCAAAGTGCCATTTTCACAGTAAAAAGGCCTGGTTCACTTTTGCTTAGCTTAGTCTGTAACTTGAAAACTATGTACCGTATGGCCCTATAAACTGTGTTGGGATGAAAGCTAGCCACTTTGAGCAATGTGGGAAGTGCTGGGGCAGTTTGGGACAACAGGGCCAAAATGTCACTTTCACAGTCCCAAAGTGCCGTTTTCACAGTAAAAAGGCCTGGTTCACTTTTGCTTAGCTTAGTCTGTAACTTGAAAACTATGTACCGTATGGCCCTATAAACTGTGTTGGGATGAAAGCTAGCCACTTTGAGCAATGTGGGAAGTGCTGGGGCAGTTTGGGACAACAGGGCCAAAATGTCACTTTCACAGTCCCAAAGTGCCATTTTCACAGTAAAAAGGCCTGGTTCACTTTTGCTTAGCTTAGTCTGTAACTTGAAAACTATGTACCGTATGGCCCTATAAACTGTGTTGGGATGAAAGCTAGCCACTTTGAGCAATGTGGGAAGTGCTGGGGCAGTTTGGGACAACAGGGCCAAAATGTCACTTTCACAGTCCCAAAGTGCCATTTTCACAGTAAAAAGGCCTGGTTCACTTTTGCTTAGCTTAGTTTGTAACTTGAAAACTATGTACCGTATGGCCCTATAAACTGTGTTGGGATGAAAGCTAGCCACTTTGAGCAATGTGGGAAGTGCTGGGGCAGTTTGGGACAACAGGGCCAAAATGTCACTTTCACAGTCCCAAAGTGCCGTTTTCACAGTAAAAAGGCCTGGTTCACTTTTGCTTAGCTTAGTCTGTAACTTGAAAACTATGTACCGTATGGCCCTATAAACTGTGTTGGGATGAAAGCTAGCCACTTTGAGCATTGTGGCAAGAGCTGGGGCAGTTTGGGACAACAGGGAACGAACAGGGCCAAAATGTCACTTTCACAGTCCCAAAGTGCCATTTTCACAGTAAAAAAAAACAGATTCATTTTGCTTAGCTTAGTCTGTAACTTGAAAACTATGTACCGTATGGCCCTATAAACTGTGTTGGGATGAAAGCTAGCCACTTTGAGCAATGTGGGAAGTGCTGGGGCAGTTTGGGACAACAGGGCCAAAATGTCACTTTCACAGTCCCAAAGTGCCATTTTCACAGTAAAAAAAAACAGATTCATTTTGCTTAGCTTAGTCTGTAACTTGAAAACTATGTACCGTATGGCCCTATAAACTGTGTTGGGATGAAAGCTAGCCACTTTGAGCAATGTGGGAAGTGCTGGGGCAGTTTGGGACAACAGGGCCAAAATGTCACTTTCACAGTCCCAAAGTGCCATTTTCACAGTAAAAAGGCCTGGTTCACTTTTGCTTAGCTTAGTCTGTAACTTGAAAACTATGTACCGTATGGCCCTATAAACTGTGTTGGGATGAAAGCTAGCCAATTTGAGCAATGTGGGAAGTGCTGGGGCAGTTTGGGACAACAGGGCCAAAATGTCACTTTCACAGTCCCAAAGTGCCATTTTCACAGTAAAAAGGCCTGGTTCACTTTTGCTTAGCTTAGTCTGTAACTTGAAAACTATGTACCGTATGGCCCTATAAACTGTGTTGGGATGAAAGCTAGCCACTTTGAGCAATGTGGGAAGTGCTGGGGCAGTTTGGGACAACAGGGCCAAAATGTCACTTTCACAGTCCCAAAGTGCCATTTTCACAGTAAAAAGGCCTGGTTCACTTTTGCTTAGCTTAGTCTGTAACTTGAAAACTATGTACCGTATGGCCCTATAAACTGTGTTGGGATGAAAGCTAGCCACTTTGAGCAATGTGGGAAGTGCTGGGGCAGTTTGGGACAACAGGGCCAAAATGTCACTTTCACAGTCCCAAAGTGCCGTTTTCACAGTAAAAAGGCCTGGTTCACTTTTGCTTAGCTTAGTCTGTAACTTGAAAACTATGTACCGTATGGCCCTATAAACTGTGTTGGGATGAAAGCTAGCCACTTTGAGCAATGTGGGAAGTGCTGGGGCAGTTTGGGACAACAGGGCCAAAATGTCACTTTCACAGTCCCAAAGTGCCATTTTCACAGTAAAAAGGCCTGGTTCACTTTTGCTTAGCTTAGTCTGTAACTTGAAAACTATGTACCGTATGGCCCTATAAACTGTGTTGGGATGAAAGCTAGCCACTTTGAGCAATGTGGGAAGTGCTGGGGCAGTTTGGGACAACAGGGCCAAAATGTCACTTTCACAGTCCCAAAGTGCCGTTTTCACAGTAAAAAGGCCTGGTTCACTTTTGCTTAGCTTAGTCTGTAACTTGAAAACTATGTACCGTATGGCCCTATAAACTGTGTTGGGATGAAAGCTAGCCACTTTGAGCATTGTGGCAAGAGCTGGGGCAGTTTGGGACAACAGGGAACGAACAGGGCCAAAATGTCACTATCACAGTCCCAAAGTGCCGTTTTCACAGTAAAAAGGCCTGGTTCACTTTTGCTTAGCTTAGTCTGTAACTTGAAAACTATGTACCGTATGGCCCTATAAACTGTGTTGGGATGAAAGCTAGCCACTTTGAGCAATGTGGGAAGTGCTGGGGCAGTTTGGGACAACAGGGCCAAAATGTCACTTTCACAGTCCCAAAGTGCCATTTTCACAGTAAAAAAAAACAGATTCATTTTGCTTAGCTTAGTCTGTAACTTGAAAACTATGTACCGTATGGCCCTATAAACTGTGTTGGGATGAAAGCTAGCCACTTTGAGCATTGTGGCAAGAGCTGGGGCAGTTTGGGACAACAGGGAACGAACAGGGCCAAAATGTCACTTTCACAGTCCCAAAGTACCATTTTCACAGTAAAAAAAAACAGATTCATTTTGCTTAGCTTAGTCTGTAACTTGAAAACTATGTACCGTATGGCCCTATAAACTGTGTTGGGATGAAAGCTAGCCACTTTGAGCAATGTGGGAAGTGCTGGGGCAGTTTGGGACAACAGGGCCAAAATGTCACTTTCACAGTCCCAAAGTGCCGTTTTCACAGTAAAAAGGCCTGGTTCACTTTTGCTTAGCTTAGTCTGTAACTTGAAAACTATGTACCGTATGGCCCTATAAACTGTGTTGGGATGAAAGCTAGCCACTTTGAGCAATGTGGGAAGTGCTGGGGCAGTTTGGGACAACAGGGCCAAAATGTCACTTTCACAGTCCCAAAGTGCCATTTTCACAGTAAAAAAAAACAGATTCATTTTGCTTAGCTTAGTCTGTAACTTGAAAACTATGTACCGTATGGCCCTATAAACTGTGTTGGGATGAAAGCTAGCCACTTTGAGCAATGTGGGAAGTGCTGGGGCAGTTTGGGACAACAGGGCCAAAATGTCACTTTCACAGTCCCAAAGTGCCATTTTCACAGTAAAAAAAAACAGATTCATTTTGCTTAGCTTAGTCTGTAACTTGAAAACTATGTACCGTATGGCCCTATAAACTGTGTTGGGATGAAAGCTAGCCACTTTGAGCAATGTGGGAAGTGCTGGGGCAGTTTGGGACAACAGGGCCAAAATGTCACTTTCACAGTCCCAAAGTGCCGTTTTCACAGTAAAAAGGCCTGGTTCACTTTTGCTTAGCTTAGTCTGTAACTTGAAAACTATGTACCGTATGGCCCTATAAACTGTGTTGGGATGAAAGCTAGCCACTTTGAGCAATGTGGGAAGTGCTGGGGCAGTTTGGGACAACAGGGCCAAAATGTCACTTTCACAGTCCCAAAGTGCCATTTTCACAGTAAAAAGGCCTGGTTCACTTTTGCTTAGCTTAGTCTGTAACTTGAAAACTATGTACCGTATGGCCCTATAAACTGTGTTGGGATGAAAGCTAGCCACTTTGAGCAATGTGGGAAGTGCTGGGGCAGTT
Organism: Protomyctophum bolini; assembly: GCF_963924005.1. Taxonomy (NCBI): domain Eukaryota; kingdom Metazoa; phylum Chordata; class Actinopteri; order Myctophiformes; family Myctophidae; genus Protomyctophum; species Protomyctophum bolini. The sequence continues at coordinate 86,258 of NW_027665367.1, read as the reverse complement.
TGGGACAACAGGGCCAAAATGTCACTTTCACAGTCCCAAAGTGCCGTTTTCACAGTAAAAAGGCCTGGTTCACTTTTGCTTAGCTTAGTCTGTAACTTGAAAACTATGTACCGTATGGCCCTATAAACTGTGTTGGGATGAAAGCTAGCCACTTTGAGCATTGTGGCAAGAGCTGGGGCAGTTTGGGACAACAGGGAACGAACAGGGCCAAAATGTCACTTTCACAGTCCCAAAGTGCCATTTTCACAGTAAAAAAAAACAGATTCATTTTGCTTAGCTTAGTCTGTAACTTGAAAACTATGTACCGTATGGCCCTATAAACTGTGTTGGGATGAAAGCTAGCCACTTTGAGCAATGTGGGAAGTGCTGGGGCAGTTTGGGACAACAGGGCCAAAATGTCACTTTCACAGTCCCAAAGTGCCGTTTTCACAGTAAAAAGGCCTGGTTCACTTTTGCTTAGCTTAGTCTGTAACTTGAAAACTATGTACCGTATGGCCCTATAAACTGTGTTGGGATGAAAGCTAGCCACATTTTCAGCAATGTGGGAAGTGCTGGGGCAGTTTGGGACAACAGGGCCAAAATGTCACTTTCACAGTCCCAAAGTGCCATTTTCACAGTAAAAAAAAACAGATTCATTTTGCTTAGCTTAGTCTGTAACTTGAAAACTATGTACCGTATGGCCCTATAAACTGTGTTGGGATGAAAGCTAGCCACTTTGAGCATTGTGGCAAGAGCTGGGGCAGTTTGGGACAACAGGGAACGAACAGGGCCAAAATGTCACTTTCACAGTCCCAAAGTGCCATTTTCACAGTAAAAAAAAACAGATTCATTTTGCTTAGCTTAGTCTGTAACTTGAAAACTATGTACCGTATGGCCCTATAAACTGTGTTGGGATGAAAGCTAGCCACTTTGAGCAATGTGGGAAGTGCTGGGGCAGTTTGGGACAACAGGGCCAAAATGTCACTTTCACAGTCCCAAAGTGCCGTTTTCACAGTAAAAAGGCCTGGTTCACTTTTGCTTAGCTTAGTCTGTAACTTGAAAACTATGTACCGTATGGCCCTATAAACTGTGTTGGGATGAAAGCTAGCCACTTTGAGCAATGTGGGAAGTGCTGGGGCAGTTTGGGACAACAGGGCCAAAATGTCACTTTCACAGTCCCAAAGTGCCATTTTCACAGTAAAAAAAAACAGATTCATTTTGCTTAGCTTAGTCTGTAACTTGAAAACTATGTACCGTATGGCCCTATAAACTGTGTTGGGATGAAAGCTAGCCACTTTGAGCATTGTGGCAAGAGCTGGGGCAGTTTGGGACAACAGGGAACGAACAGGGCCAAAATGTCACTTTCACAGTCCCAAAGTGCCATTTTCACAGTAAAAAAAACCAGATTCATTTTGCTTAGCTTAGTCTGTAACTTGAAAACTATGTACCGTATGGCCCTATAAACTGTGTTGGGATGAAAGCTAGCCACTTTGAGCAATGTGGGAAGTGCTGGGGCAGTTTGGGACAACAGGGCCAAAATGTCACTTTCACAGTCCCAAAGTGCCGTTTTCACAGTAAAAAGGCCTGGTTCACTTTTGCTTAGCTTAGTCTGTAACTTGAAAACTATGTACCGTATGGCCCTATAAACTGTGTTGGGATGAAAGCTAGCCACTTCGAGCAATGTGGGAAGTGCTGGGGCAGTTTGGGACAACAGGGCCAAAATGTCACTTTCACAGTCCCAAAGTGCCATTTTCACAGTAAAAAAAAACAGATTCATTTTGCTTAGCTTAGTCTGTAACTTGAAAACTATGTACCGTATGGCCCTATAAACTGTGTTGGGATGAAAGCTAGCCACTTTGAGCAATGTGGGAAGTGCTGGGGCAGTTTGGGACAACAGGGCCAAAATGTCACTTTCACAGTCCCAAAGTGCCATTTTCACAGTAAAAAGGCCTGGTTCACTTTTGCTTAGCTTAGTCTGTAACTTGAAAACTATGTACCGTATGGCCCTATAAACTGTGTTGGGATGAAAGCTAGCCACTTTGAGCAATGTGGGAAGTGCTGGGGCAGTTTGGGACAACAGGGCCAAAATGTCACTTTCACAGTCCCAAAGTGCCATTTTCACAGTAAAAAGGCCTGGTTCACTTTTGCTTAGCTTAGTCTGTAACTTGAAAACTATGTACCGTATGGCCCTATAAACTGTGTTGGGATGAAAGCTAGCCACTTTGAGCAATGTGGGAAGTGCTGGGGCAGTTTGGGACAACAGGGCCAAAATGTCACTTTCACAGTCCCAAAGTGCCATTTTCACAGTAAAAAGGCCTGGTTCACTTTTGCTTAGCTTAGTCTGTAACTTGAAAACTATGTACCGTATGGCCCTATAAACTGTGTTGGGATGAAAGCTAGCCACTTTGAGCAATGTGGGAAGTGCTGGGGCAGTTTGGGACAACAGGGCCAAAATGTCACTTTCACAGTCCCAAAGTGCCGTTTTCACAGTAAAAAGGCCTGGTTCACTTTTGCTTAGCTTAGTCTGTAACTTGAAAACTATGTACCGTATGGCCCTATAAACTGTGTTGGGATGAAAGCTAGCCACTTTGAGCAATGTGGGAAGTGCTGGGGCAGTTTGGGACAACAGGGCCAAAATGTCACTTTCACAGTCCCAAAGTGCCATTTTCACAGTAAAAAGGCCTGGTTCACTTTTGCTTAGCTTAGTCTGTAACTTGAAAACTATGTACCGTATGGCCCTATAAACTGTGTTGGGATGAAAGCTAGCCACTTTGAGCAATGTGGGAAGTGCTGGGGCAGTTTGGGACAACAGGGCCAAAATGTCACTTTCACAGTCCCAAAGTGCCATTTTCACAGTAAAAAGGCCTGGTTCACTTTTGCTTAGCTTAGTCTGTAACTTGAAAACTATGTACCGTATGGCCCTATAAACTGTGTTGGGATGAAAGCTAGCCACTTTGAGCAATGTGGGAAGTGCTGGGGCAGTTTGGGACAACAGGGCCAAAATGTCACTTTCACAGTCCCAAAGTGCCGTTTTCACAGTAAAAAGGCCTGGTTCACTTTTGCTTAGCTTAGTCTGTAACTTGAAAACTATGTACCGTATGGCCCTATAAACTGTGTTGGGATGAAAGCTAGCCACTTTGAGCATTGTGGCAAGAGCTGGGGCAGTTTGGGACAACAGGGAACGAACAGGGCCAAAATGTCACTTTCACAGTCCCAAAGTGCCGTTTTCACAGTAAAAAGGCCTGGTTCACTTTTGCTTAGCTTAGTCTGTAACTTGAAAACTATGTACCGTATGGCCCTATAAACTGTGTTGGGATGAAAGCTAGCCACTTTGAGCAATGTGGGAAGTGCTGGGGCAGTTTGGGACAACAGGGCCAAAATGTCACTTTCACAGTCCCAAAGTGCCGTTTTCACAGTAAAAAGGCCTGGTTCACTTTTGCTTAGCTTAGTCTGTAACTTGAAAACTATGTACCGTATGGCCCTATAAACTGTGTTGGGATGAAAGCTAGCCACTTTGAGCATTGTGGCAAGAGCTGGGGCAGTTTGGGACAACAGGGAACGAACAGGGCCAAAATGTCACTTTCACAGTCCCAAAGTGCCATTTTCACAGTAAAAAAAAACAGATTAATTTTGCTTAGCTTAGTCTGTAACTTGAAAACTATGTACCGTATGGCCCTATAAACTGTGTTGGGATGAAAGCTAGCCACTTTGAGCAATGTGGGAAGTGCTGGGGCAGTTTGGGACAACAGGGCCAAAATGTCACTTTCACAGTCCCAAAGTGCCGTTTTCACAGTAAAAAGGCCTGGTTCACTTTTGCTTAGCTTAGTCTGTAACTTGAAAACTATGTACCGTATGGCCCTATAAACTGTGTTGGGATGAAAGCTAGCCACTTTGAGCAATGTGGGAAGTGCTGGGGCAGTTTGGGACAACAGGGCCAAAATGTCACTTTCACAGTCCCAAAGTGCCATTTTCACAGTAAAAAAAAACAGATTCATTTTGCTTAGCTTAGTCTGTAACTTGAAAACTATGTACCGTATGGCCCTATAAACTGTGTTGGGATGAAAGCTAGCCACTTTGAGCATTGTGGCAAGAGCTGGGGCAGTTTGGGACAACAGGGAACGAACAGGGCCAAAATGTCACTTTCACAGTCCCAAAGTGCCATTTTCACAGTAAAAAAAAACAGATTCATTTTGCTTAGCTTAGTCTGTAACTTGAAAACTATGTACCGTATGGCCCTATAAACTGTGTTGGGATGAAAGCTAGCCACTTTGAGCAATGTGGGAAGTGCTGGGGCAGTTTGGGACAACAGGGCCAAAATGTCACTTTCACAGTCCCAAAGTGCCGTTTTCACAGTAAAAAGGCCTGGTTCACTTTTGCTTAGCTTAGTCTGTAACTTGAAAACTATGTACCGTATGGCCCTATAAACTGTGTTGGGATGAAAGCTAGCCACTTTGAGCAATGTGGGAAGTGCTGGGGCAGTTTGGGACAACAGGGCCAAAATGTCACTTTCACAGTCCCAAAGTGCCATTTTCACAGTAAAAAAAAACAGATTCATTTTGCTTAGCTTAGTCTGTAACTTGAAAACTATGTACCGTATGGCCCTATAAACTGTGTTGGGATGAAAGCTAGCCACTTTGAGCATTGTGGCAAGAGCTGGGGCAGTTTGGGACAACAGGGAACGAACAGGGCCAAAATGTCACTTTCACAGTCCCAAAGTGCCATTTTCACAGTAAAAAAAAACAGATTCATTTTGCTTAGCTTAGTCTGTAACTTGAAAACTATGTACCGTATGGCCCTATAAACTGTGTTGGGATGAAAGCTAGCCACTTTGAGCAATGTGGGAAGTGCTGGGGCAGTTTGGGACAACAGGGCCAAAATGTCACTTTCACAGTCCCAAAGTGCCGTTTTCACAGTAAAAAGGCCTGGTTCACTTTTGCTTAGCTTAGTCTGTAACTTGAAAACTATGTACCGTATGGCCCTATAAACTGTGTTGGGATGAAAGCTAGCCACTTCGAGCAATGTGGGAAGTGCTGGGGCAGTTTGGGACAACAGGGCCAAAATGTCACTTTCACAGTCCCAAAGTGCCATTTTCACAGTAAAAAAAAACAGATTCATTTTGCTTAGCTTAGTCTGTAACTTGAAAACTATGTACCGTATGGCCCTATAAACTGTGTTGGGATGAAAGCTAGCCACTTTGAGCAATGTGGGAAGTGCTGGGGCAGTTTGGGACAACAGGGCCAAAATGTCACTTTCACAGTCCCAAAGTGCCATTTTCACAGTAAAAAGGCCTGGTTCACTTTTGCTTAGCTTAGTCTGTAACTTGAAAACTATGTACCGTATGGCCCTATAAACTGTGTTGGGATGAAAGCTAGCCACTTTGAGCAATGTGGGAAGTGCTGGGGCAGTTTGGGACAACAGGGCCAAAATGTCACTTTCACAGTCCCAAAGTGCCATTTTCACAGTAAAAAGGCCTGGTTCACTTTTGCTTAGCTTAGTCTGTAACTTGAAAACTATGTACCGTATGGCCCTATAAACTGTGTTGGGATGAAAGCTAGCCACTTTGAGCAATGTGGGAAGTGCTGGGGCAGTTTGGGACAACAGGGCCAAAATGTCACTTTCACAGTCCCAAAGTGCCATTTTCACAGTAAAAAGGCCTGGTTCACTTTTGCTTAGCTTAGTCTGTAACTTGAAAACTATGTACCGTATGGCCCTATAAACTGTGTTGGGATGAAAGCTAGCCACTTTGAGCAATGTGGGAAGTGCTGGGGCAGTTTGGGACAACAGGGCCAAAATGTCACTTTCACAGTCCCAAAGTGCCGTTTTCACAGTAAAAAGGCCTGGTTCACTTTTGCTTAGCTTAGTCTGTAACTTGAAAACTATGTACCGTATGGCCCTATAAACTGTGTTGGGATGAAAGCTAGCCACTTTGAGCAATGTGGGAAGTGCTGGGGCAGTTTGGGACAACAGGGCCAAAATGTCACTTTCACAGTCCCAAAGTGCCATTTTCACAGTAAAAAGGCCTGGTTCACTTTTGCTTAGCTTAGTCTGTAACTTGAAAACTATGTACCGTATGGCCCTATAAACTGTGTTGGGATGAAAGCTAGCCACTTTGAGCAATGTGGGAAGTGCTGGGGCAGTTTGGGACAACAGGGCCAAAATGTCACTTTCACAGTCCCAAAGTGCCATTTTCACAGTAAAAAGGCCTGGTTCACTTTTGCTTAGCTTAGTCTGTAACTTGAAAACTATGTACCGTATGGCCCTATAAACTGTGTTGGGATGAAAGCTAGCCACTTTGAGCAATGTGGGAAGTGCTGGGGCAGTTTGGGACAACAGGGCCAAAATGTCACTTTCACAGTCCCAAAGTGCCGTTTTCACAGTAAAAAGGCCTGGTTCACTTTTGCTTAGCTTAGTCTGTAACTTGAAAACTATGTACCGTATGGCCCTATAAACTGTGTTGGGATGAAAGCTAGCCACTTTGAGCATTGTGGCAAGAGCTGGGGCAGTTTGGGACAACAGGGAACGAACAGGGCCAAAATGTCACTTTCACAGTCCCAAAGTGCCGTTTTCACAGTAAAAAGGCCTGGTTCACTTTTGCTTAGCTTAGTCTGTAACTTGAAAACTATGTACCGTATGGCCCTATAAACTGTGTTGGGATGAAAGCTAGCCACTTTGAGCAATGTGGGAAGTGCTGGGGCAGTTTGGGACAACAGGGCCAAAATGTCACTTTCACAGTCCCAAAGTGCCATTTTCACAGTAAAAAAAAACAGATTCATTTTGCTTAGCTTAGTCTGTAACTTGAAAACTATGTACCGTATGGCCCTATAAACTGTGTTGGGATGAAAGCTAGCCACTTTGAGCATTGTGGCAAGAGCTGGGGCAGTTTGGGACAACAGGGAACGAACAGGGCCAAAATGTCACTTTCACAGTCCCAAAGTGCCATTTTCACAGTAAAAAAAAACAGATTCATTTTGCTTAGCTTAGTCTGTAACTTGAAAACTATGTACCGTATGGCCCTATAAACTGTGTTGGGATGAAAGCTAGCCACTTTGAGCAATGTGGGAAGTGCTGGGGCAGTTTGGGACAACAGGGCCAAAATGTCACTTTCACAGTCCCAAAGTGCCGTTTTCACAGTAAAAAGGCCTGGTTCACTTTTGCTTAGCTTAGTCTGTAACTTGAAAACTATGTACCGTATGGCCCTATAAACTGTGTTGGGATGAAAGCTAGCCACTTTGAGCAATGTGGGAAGTGCTGGGGCAGTTTGGGACAACAGGGCCAAAATGTCACTTTCACAGTCCCAAAGTGCCATTTTCACAGTAAAAAAAAACAGATTCATTTTGCTTAGCTTAGTCTGTAACTTGAAAACTATGTACCGTATGGCCCTATAAACTGTGTTGGGATGAAAGCTAGCCACTTTGAGCAATGTGGGAAGTGCTGGGGCAGTTTGGGACAACAGGGCCAAAATGTCACTTTCACAGTCCCAAAGTGCCATTTTCACAGTAAAAAAAAACAGATTCATTTTGCTTAGCTTAGTCTGTAACTTGAAAACTATGTACCGTATGGCCCTATAAACTGTGTTGGGATGAAAGCTAGCCACTTTGAGCAATGTGGGAAGTGCTGGGGCAGTTTGGGACAACAGGGCCAAAATGTCACTTTCACAGTCCCAAAGTGCCGTTTTCACAGTAAAAAGGCCTGGTTCACTTTTGCTTAGCTTAGTCTGTAACTTGAAAACTATGTACCGTATGGCCCTATAAACTGTGTTGGGATGAAAGCTAGCCACTTTGAGCAATGTGGGAAGTGCTGGGGCAGTTTGGGACAACAGGGCCAAAATGTCACTTTCACAGTCCCAAAGTGCCATTTTCACAGTAAAAAGGCCTGGTTCACTTTTGCTTAGCTTAGTCTGTAACTTGAAAACTATGTACCGTATGGCCCTATAAACTGTGTTGGGATGAAAGCTAGCCACTTTGAGCAATGTGGGAAGTGCTGGGGCAGTTTGGGACAACAGGGCCAAAATGTCACTTTCACAGTCCCAAAGTGCCGTTTTCACAGTAAAAAGGCCTGGTTCACTTTTGCTTAGCTTAGTCTGTAACTTGAAAACTATGTACCGTATGGCCCTATAAACTGTGTTGGGATGAAAGCTAGCCACTTTGAGCATTGTGGCAAGAGCTGGGGCAGTTTGGGACAACAGGGAACGAACAGGGCCAAAATGTCACTTTCACAGTCCCAAAGTGCCATTTTCACAGTAAAAAAAAACAGATTCATTTTGCTTAGCTTAGTCTATAACTTGAAAACTATGTACCGTATGGCCCTATAAACTGTGTTGGGATGAAAGCTAGCCACTTTGAGCAATGTGGGAAGTGCTGGGGCAGTTTGGGACAACAGGGCCAAAATGTCACTTTCACAGTCCCAAAGTGCCGTTTTCACAGTAAAAAGGCCTGGTTCACTTTTGCTTAGCTTAGTCTGTAACTTGAAAACTATGTACCGTATGGCCCTATAAACTGTGTTGGGATGAAAGCTAGCCACTTTGAGCAATGTGGGAAGTGCTGGGGCAGTTTGGGACAACAGGGCCAAAATGTCACTTTCACAGTCCCAAAGTGCCATTTTCACAGTAAAAAAAAACAGATTCATTTTGCTTAGCTTAGTCTGTAACTTGAAAACTATGTACCGTATGGCCCTATAAACTGTGTTGGGATGAAAGCTAGCCACTTTGAGCAATGTGGGATGTGCTGGGGCAGTTTGGGACAACATGGCCAAAATGTCACTTTCACAGTCCCAAAGTGCCGTTTTCACAGTAAAAAGGCCTGGTTCACTTTTGCTTAGCTTAGTCTGTAACTTGAAAACTATGTACCGTATGGCCCTATAAACTGTGTTGGGATGAAAGCTAGCCACTTTGAGCAATGTGGGAAGTGCTGGGGCAGTTTGGGACAACAGGGCCAAAATGTCACTTTCACAGTCCCAAAGTGCCATTTTCACAGTAAAAAGGCCTGGTTCACTTTTGCTTAGCTTAGTCTGTAACTTGAAAACTATGTACCGTATGGCCCTATAAACTGTGTTGGGATGAAAGCTAGCCACTTTGAGCAATGTGGGAAGTGCTGGGGCAGTTTGGGACAACAGGGCCAAAATGTCACTTTCACAGTCCCAAAGTGCCATTTTCACAGTAAAAAGGCCTGGTTCACTTTTGCTTAGCTTAGTCTGTAACTTGAAAACTATGTACCGTATGGCCCTATAAACTGTGTTGGGATGAAAGCTAGCCACTTTGAGCAATGTGGGAAGTGCTGGGGCAGTTTGGGACAACAGGGCCAAAATGTCACTTTCACAGTCCCAAAGTGCCGTTTTCACAGTAAAAAGGCCTGGTTCACTTTTGCTTAGCTTAGTCTGTAACTTGAAAACTATGTACCGTATGGCCCTATAAACTGTGTTGGGATGAAAGCTAGCCACTTTGAGCAATGTGGGAAGTGCTGGGGCAGTTTGGGACAACAGGGCCAAAATGTCACTTTCACAGTCCCAAAGTGCCATTTTCACAGTAAAAAGGCCTGGTTCACTTTTGCTTAGCTTAGTCTGTAACTTGAAAACTATGTACCGTATGGCCCTATAAACTGTGTTGGGATGAAAGCTAGCCACTTTGAGCAATGTGGGAAGTGCTGGGGCAGTTTGGGACAACAGGGCCAAAATGTCACTTTCACAGTCCCAAAGTGCCGTTTTCACAGTAAAAAGGCCTGGTTCACTTTTGCTTAGCTTAGTCTGTAACTTGAAAACTATGTACCGTATGGCCCTATAAACTGTGTTGGGATGAAAGCTAGCCACTTTGAGCATTGTGGCAAGAGCTGGGGCAGTTTGGGACAACAGGGAACGAACAGGGCCAAAATGTCACTTTCACAGTCCCAAAGTGCCATTTTCACAGTAAAAAAAAACAGATTCATTTTGCTTAGCTTAGTCTGTAACTTGAAAACTATGTACCGTATGGCCCTATAAACTGTGTTGGGATGAAAGCTAGCCACTTTGAGCAATGTGGGAAGTGCTGGGGCAGTTTGGGACAACAGGGCCAAAATGTCACTTTCACAGTCCCAAAGTGCCATTTTCACAGTAAAAAAACAGATTATTTTTGCTTAGCTTAGTCTGTAACTTGAAAACTATGTACCGTATGGCCCTATAAACTGTGTTGGGATGAAAGCTAGCCACTTTGAGCAATGTGGGAAGTGCTGGGGCAGTTTGGGACAACAGGGCCAAAATGTCACTTTCACAGTCCCAAAGTGCCATTTTCACAGTAAAAAGGCCTGGTTCACTTTTGCTTAGCTTAGTCTGTAACTTGAAAACTATGTACCGTATGGCCCTATAAACTGTGTTGGGATGAAAGCTAGCCACTTTGAGCAATGTGGGAAGTGCTGGGGCAGTTTGGGACAACAGGGCCAAAATGTAACTTTCACAGTCCCAAAGTGCCATTTTCACAGTAAAAAGGCCTGGTTCACTTTTGCTTAGCTTAGTCTGTAACTTGAAAACTATGTACCGTATGGCCCTATAAACTGTGTTGGGATGAAAGCTAGCCACTTTGAGCAATGTGGGAAGTGCTGGGGCAGTTTGGGACAACAGGGCCAAAATGTCACTTTCACAGTCCCAAAGTGCCATTTTCACAGTAAAAAGGCCTGGTTCACTTTTGCTTAGCTTAGTCTGTAACTTGAAAACTATGTACCGTATGGCCCTATAAACTGTGTTGGGATGAAAGCTAGCCACTTTGAGCATTGTGGCAAGAGCTGGGGCAGTTTGGGACAACAGGGAACGAACAGGGCCAAAATGTCACTTTCACAGTCCCAAAGTGCCATTTTCACAGTAAAAAAAAACAGATTCATTTTGCTTAGCTTAGTCTGTAACTTGAAAACTATGTACCGTATGGCCCTATAAACTGTGTTGGGATGAAAGCTAGCCACTTTGAGCAATGTGGGAAGTGCTGGGGCAGTTTGGGACAACAGGGCCAAAATGTCACTTTCACAGTCCCAAAGTGCCGTTTTCACAGTAAAAAGGCCTGGTTCACTTTTGCTTAGCTTAGTCTGTAACTTGAAAACTATGTACCGTATGGCCCTATAAACTGTGTTGGGATGAAAGCTAGCCACTTTGAGCAATGTGGGAAGTGCTGGGGCAGTTTGGGACAACAGGGCCAAAATGTCACTTTCACAGTCCCAAAGTGCCATTTTCACAGTAAAAAAAAACAGATTCATTTTGCTTAGCTTAGTCTGTAACTTGAAAACTATGTACCGTATGGCCCTATAAACTGTGTTGGGATGAAAGCTAGCCACTTTGAGCATTGTGGCAAGAGCTGGGGCAGTTTGGGACAACAGGGAACGAACAGGGCCAAAATGTCACTTTCACAGTCCCAAAGTGCCATTTTCACAGTAAAAAAAAACAGATTCATTTTGCTTAGCTTAGTCTGTAACTTGAAAACTATGTACCGTATGGCCCTATAAACTGTGTTGGGATGAAAGCTAGCCACTTTGAGCAATGTGGGAAGTGCTGGGGCAGTTTGGGACAACAGGGCCAAAATGTCACTTTCACAGTCCCAAAGTGCCGTTTTCACAGTAAAAAGGCCTGGTTCACTTTTGCTTAGCTTAGTCTGTAACTTGAAAACTATGTACCGTATGGCCCTATAAACTGTGTTGGGATGAAAGCTAGCCACTTTGAGCAATGTGGGAAGTGCTGGGGCAGTTTGGGACAACAGGGCCAAAATGTCACTTTCACAGTCCCAAAGTGCCGTTTTCACAGTAAAAAGGCCTGGTTCACTTTTGCTTAGCTTAGTCTGTAACTTGAAAACTATGTACCGTATGGCCCTATAAACTGTGTTGGGATGAAAGCTAGCCACTTTGAGCATTGTGGCAAGAGCTGGGGCAGTTTGGGACAACAGGGAACGAACAGGGCCAAAATGTCACTTTCACAGTCCCAAAGTGCCATTTTCACAGTAAAAAAAAACAGATTCATTTTGCTTAGCTTAGTCTGTAACTTGAAAACTATGTACCGTATGGCCCTATAAACTGTGTTGGGATGAAAGCTAGCCACTTTGAGCAATGTGGGAAGTGCTGGGGCAGTTTGGGACAACAGGGCCAAAATGTCACTTTCACAGTCCCAAAGTGCCGTTTTCACAGTAAAAAGGCCTGGTTCACTTTTGCTTAGCTTAGTCTGTAACTTGAAAACTATGTACCGTATGGCCCTATAAACTGTGTTGGGATGAAAGCTAGCCACTTTGAGCAATGTGGGAAGTGCTGGGGCAGTTTGGGACAACAGGGCCAAAATGTCACTTTCACAGTCCCAAAGTGCCATTTTCACAGTAAAAAGGCCTGGTTCACTTTTGCTTAGCTTAGTCTGTAACTTGAAAACTATGTACCGTATGGCCCTATAAACTGTGTTGGGATGAAAGCTAGCCACTTTGAGCAATGTGGGAAGTGCTGGGGCAGTTTGGGACAACAGGGCCAAAATGTCACTTTCACAGTCCCAAAGTGCCATTTTCACAGTAAAAAGGCCTGGTTCACTTTTGCTTAGCTTAGTCTGTAACTTGAAAACTATGTACCGTATGGCCCTATAAACTGTGTTGGGATGAAAGCTAGCCACTTTGAGCAATGTGGGAAGTGCTGGGGCAGTTTGGGACAACAGGGCCAAAATGTAACTTTCACAGTCCCAAAGTGCCATTTTCACAGTAAAAAGGCCTGGTTCACTTTTGCTTAGCTTAGTCTGTAACTTGAAAACTATGTACCGTATGGCCCTATAAACTGTGTTGGGATGAAAGCTAGCCACTTTGAGCAATGTGGGAAGTGCTGGGGCAGTTTGGGACAACAGGGCCAAAATGTCACTTTCACAGTCCCAAAGTGCCATTTTCACAGTAAAAAGGCCTGGTTCACTTTTGCTTAGCTTAGTCTGTAACTTGAAAACTATGTACCGTATGGCCCTATAAACTGTGTTGGGATGAAAGCTAGCCACTTTGAGCAATGTGGGAAGTGCTGGGGCAGTTTGGGACAACAGGGCCAAAATGTCACTTTCACAGTCCCAAAGTGCCATTTTCACAGTAAAAAGGCCTGGTTCACTTTTGCTTAGCTTAGTCTGTAACTTGAAAACTATGTACCGTATGGCCCTATAAACTGTGTTGGGATGAAAGCTAGCCACTTTGAGCAATGTGGGAAGTGCTGGGGCAGTTTGGGACAACAGGGCCAAAATGTCACTTTCACAGTCCCAAAGTGCCATTTTCACAGTAAAAAGGCCTGGTTCACTTTTGCTTAGCTTAGTCTGTAACTTGAAAACTATGTACCGTATGGCCCTATAAACTGTGTTGGGATGAAAGCTAGCCACTTTGAGCAATGTGGGAAGTGCTGGGGCAGTTTGGGACAACAGGGCCAAAATGTCACTTTCACAGTCCCAAAGTGCCATTTTCACAGTAAAAAGGCCTGGTTCACTTTTGCTTAGCTTAGTCTGTAACTTGAAAACTATGTACCGTATGGCCCTATAAACTGTGTTGGGATGAAAGCTAGCCACTTTGAGCAATGTGGGAAGTGCTGGGGCAGTTTGGGACAACAGGGCCAAAATGTCACTTTCACAGTCCCAAAGTGCCATTTTCACAGTAAAAAGGCCTGGTTCACTTTTGCTTAGCTTAGTCTGTAACTTGAAAACTATGTACCGTATGGCCCTATAAACTGTGTTGGGATGAAAGCTAGCCACTTTGAGCAATGTGGGAAGTGCTGGGGCAGTTTGGGACAACAGGGCCAAAATGTCACTTTCACAGTCCCAAAGTGCCGTTTTCACAGTAAAAAGGCCTGGTTCACTTTTGCTTAGCTTAGTCTGTAACTTGAAAACTATGTACCGTATGGCCCTATAAACTGTGTTGGGATGAAAGCTAGCCACTTTGAGCAATGTGGGAAGTGCTGGGGCAGTTTGGGACAACAGGGCCAAAATGTCACTTTCACAGTCCCAAAGTGCCATTTTCACAGTAAAAAGGCCTGGTTCACTTTTGCTTAGCTTAGTCTGTAACTTGAAAACTATGTACCGTATGGCCCTATAAACTGTGTTGGGATGAAAGCTAGCCACTTTGAGCAATGTGGGAAGTGCTGGGGCAGTTTGGGACAACAGGGCCAAAATGTCACTTTCACAGTCCCAAAGTGCCGTTTTCACAGTAAAAAGGCCTGGTTCACTTTTGCTTAGCTTAGTCTGTAACTTGAAAACTATGTACCGTATGGCCCTATAAACTGTGTTGGGATGAAAGCTAGCCACTTTGAGCAATGTGGGAAGTGCTGGGGCAGTTTGGGACAACAGGGCCAAAATGTCACTTTCACAGTCCCAAAGTGCCATTTTCACAGTAAAAAGGCCTGGTTCACTTTTGCTTAGCTTAGTCTGTAACTTGAAAACTATGTACCGTATGGCCCTATAAACTGTGTTGGGATGAAAGCTAGCCACTTTGAGCAATGTGGGAAGTGCTGGGGCAGTTTGGGACAACAGGGCCAAAATGTCACTTTCACAGTCCCAAAGTGCCATTTTCACAGTAAAAAGGCCTGGTTCACTTTTGCTTAGCTTAGTCTGTAACTTGAAAACTATGTACCGTATGGCCCTATAAACTGTGTTGGGATGAAAGCTAGCCACTTTGAGCAATGTGGGAAGTGCTGGGGCAGTTTGGGACAACAGGGCCAAAATGTCACTTTCACAGTCCCAAAGTGCCATTTTCACAGTAAAAAAAACAGATTCATTTTGCTTAGCTTAGTCTGTAACTTGAAAACTATGTACCGTATGGCCCTATAAACTGTGTTGGGATGAAAGCTAGCCACTTTGAGCAATGTGGGAAGTGCTGGGGCAGTTTGGGACAACAGGGCCAAAATGTCACTTTCACAGTCCCAAAGTGCCATTTTCACAGTAAAAAGGCCTGGTTCACTTTTGCTTAGCTTAGTCTGTAACTTGAAAACTATGTACCGTATGGCCCTATAAACTGTGTTGGGATGAAAGCTAGCCACTTTGAGCAATGTGGGAAGTGCTGGGGCAGTTTGGGACAACAGGGCCAAAATGTCACTTTCACAGTCCCAAAGTGCCATTTTCACAGTAAAAAGGCCTGGTTCACTTTTGCTTAGCTTAGTCTGTAACTTGAAAACTATGTACCGTATGGCCCTATAAACTGTGTTGGGATGAAAGCTAGCCACTTTGAGCAATGTGGGAAGTGCTGGGGCAGTTTGGGACAACAGGGCCAAAATGTCACTTTCACAGTCCCAAAGTGCCATTTTCACAGTAAAAAGGCCTGGTTCACTTTTGCTTAGCTTAGTCTGTAACTTGAAAACTATGTACCGTATGGCCCTATAAACTGTGTTGGGATGAAAGCTAGCCACTTTGAGCAATGTGGGAAGTGCTGGGGCAGTTTGGGACAACAGGGCCAAAATGTCACTTTCACAGTCCCAAAGTGCCGTTTTCACAGTAAAAAGGCCTGGTTCACTTTTGCTTAGCTTAGTCTGTAACTTGAAAACTATGTACCGTATGGCCCTATAAACTGTGTTGGGATGAAAGCTAGCCACTTTGAGCAATGTGGGAAGTGCTGGGGCAGTTTGGGACAACAGGGCCAAAATGTCACTTTCACAGTCCCAAAGTGCCATTTTCACAGTAAAAAGGCCTGGTTCACTTTTGCTTAGCTTAGTCTGTAACTTGAAAACTATGTACCGTATGGCCCTATAAACTGTGTTGGGATGAAAGCTAGCCACTTTGAGCAATGTGGGAAGTGCTGGGGCAGTTTGGGACAACAGGGCCAAAATGTCACTTTCACAGTCCCAACGTGCCATTTTCACAGTAAAAAGGCCTGGTTCACTTTTGCTTAGCTTAGTCTGTAACTTGAAAACTATGTACCGTATGGCCCTATAAACTGTGTTGGGATGAAAGCTAGCCACTTTGAGCAATGTGGGAAGTGCTGGGGCAGTTTGGGACAACAGGGCCAAAATGTCACTTTCACAGTCCCAAAGTGCCATTTTCACAGTAAAAAGGCCTGGTTCACTTTTGCTTAGCTTAGTCTGTAACTTGAAAACTATGTACCGTATGGCCCTATAAACTGTGTTGGGATGAAAGCTAGCCACTTTGAGCAATGTGGGAAGTGCTGGGGCAGTTTGGGACAACAGGGCCAAAATGTCACTTTCACAGTCCCAAAGTGCCGTTTTCACAGTAAAAAGGCCTGGTTCACTTTTGCTTAGCTTAGTCTGTAACTTGAAAACTATGTACCGTATGGCCCTATAAACTGTGTTGGGATGAAAGCTAGCCACTTTGAGCAATGTGGGAAGTGCTGGGGCAGTTTGGGACAACAGGGCCAAAATGTCACTTTCACAGTCCCAAAGTGCCATTTTCACAGTAAAAAGGCCTGGTTCACTTTTGCTTAGCTTAGTCTGTAACTTGAAAACTATGTACCGTATGGCCCTATAAACTGTGTTGGGATGAAAGCTAGCCACTTTGAGCAATGTGGGAAGTGCTGGGGCAGTTTGGGACAACAGGGCCAAAATGTCACTTTCACAGTCCCAAAGTGCCGTTTTCACAGTAAAAAGGCCTGGTTCACTTTTGCTTAGCTTAGTCTGTAACTTGAAAACTATGTACCGTATGGCCCTATAAACTGTGTTGGGATGAAAGCTAGCCACTTTGAGCATTGTGGCAAGAGCTGGGGCAGTTTGGGACAACAGGGAACGAACAGGGCCAAAATGTCACTTTCACAGTCCCAAAGTGCCATTTTCACAGTAAAAAGGCCTGGTTCACTTTTGCTTAGCTTAGTCTGTAACTTGAAAACTATGTACCGTATGGCCCTATAAACTGTGTTGGGATGAAAGCTAGCCACTTTGAGCAATGTGGGAAGTGCTGGGGCAGTTTGGGACAACAGGGCCAAAATGTCACTTTCACAGTCCCAAAGTGCCGTTTTCACAGTAAAAAGGCCTGGTTCACTTTTGCTTAGCTTAGTCTGTAACTTGAAAACTATGTACCGTATGGCCCTATAAACTGTGTTGGGATGAAAGCTAGCCACTTTGAGCAATGTGGGAAGTGCTGGGGCAGTTTGGGACAACAGGGCCAAAATGTCACTTTCACAGTCCCAAAGTGCCATTTTCACAGTAAAAAAAACAGATTCATTTTGCTTAGCTTAGTCTGTAACTTGAAAACTATGTACCGTATGGCCCTATAAACTGTGTTGGGATGAAAGCTAGCCACTTTGAGCATTGTGGCAAGAGCTGGGGCAGTTTGGGACAACAGGGAACGAACAGGGCCAAAATGTCACTTTCACAGTCCCAAAGTGCCATTTTCACAGTAAAAAAAAACAGATTCATTTTGCTTAGCTTAGTCTGTAACTTGAAAACTATGTACCGTATGGCCCTATAAACTGTGTTGGGATGAAAGCTAGCCACTTTGAGCAATGTGGGAAGTGCTGGGGCAGTTTGGGACAACAGGGCCAAAATGTCACTTTCACAGTCCCAAAGTGCCGTTTTCACAGTAAAAAGGCCTGGTTCACTTTTGCTTAGCTTAGTCTGTAACTTGAAAACTATGTACCGTATGGCCCTATAAACTGTGTTGGGATGAAAGCTAGCCACTTTGAGCAATGTGGGAAGTGCTGGGGCAGTTTGGGACAACAGGGCCAAAATGTCACTTTCACAGTCCCAAAGTGCCATTTTCACAGTAAAAAGGCCTGGTTCACTTTTGCTTAGCTTAGTCTGTAACTTGAAAACTATGTACCGTATGGCCCTATAAACTGTGTTGGGATGAAAGCTAGCCACTTTGAGCAATGTGGGAAGTGCTGGGGCAGTTTGGGACAACAGGGCCAAAATGTCACTTTCACAGTCCCAACGTGCCATTTTCACAGTAAAAAGGCCTGGTTCACTTTTGCTTAGCTTAGTCTGTAACTTGAAAACTATGTACCGTATGGCCCTATAAACTGTGTTGGGATGAAAGCTAGCCACTTTGAGCAATGTGGGAAGTGCTGGGGCAGTTTGGGACAACAGGGCCAAAATGTCACTTTCACAGTCCCAAAGTGCCATTTTCACAGTAAAAAGGCCTGGTTCACTTTTGCTTAGCTTAGTCTGTAACTTGAAAACTATGTACCGTATGGCCCTATAAACTGTGTTGGGATGAAAGCTAGCCACTTTGAGCAATGTGGGAAGTGCTGGGGCAGTTTGGGACAACAGGGCCAAAATGTCACTTTCACAGTCCCAAAGTGCCGTTTTCACAGTAAAAAGGCCTGGTTCACTTTTGCTTAGCTTAGTCTGTAACTTGAAAACTATGTACCGTATGGCCCTATAAACTGTGTTGGGATGAAAGCTAGCCACTTTGAGCAATGTGGGAAGTGCTGGGGCAGTTTGGGACAACAGGGCCAAAATGTCACTTTCACAGTCCCAAAGTGCCATTTTCACAGTAAAAAGGCCTGGTTCACTTTTGCTTAGCTTAGTCTGTAACTTGAAAACTATGTACCGTATGGCCCTATAAACTGTGTTGGGATGAAAGCTAGCCACTTTGAGCAATGTGGGAAGTGCTGGGGCAGTTTGGGACAACAGGGCCAAAATGTCACTTTCACAGTCCCAAAGTGCCGTTTTCACAGTAAAAAGGCCTGGTTCACTTTTGCTTAGCTTAGTCTGTAACTTGAAAACTATGTACCGTATGGCCCTATAAACTGTGTTGGGATGAAAGCTAGCCACTTTGAGCATTGTGGCAAGAGCTGGGGCAGTTTGGGACAACAGGGAACGAACAGGGCCAAAATGTCACTTTCACAGTCCCAAAGTGCCATTTTCACAGTAAAAAGGCCTGGTTCACTTTTGCTTAGCTTAGTCTGTAACTTGAAAACTATGTACCGTATGGCCCTATAAACTGTGTTGGGATGAAAGCTAGCCACTTTGAGCAATGTGGGAAGTGCTGGGGCAGTTTGGGACAACAGGGCCAAAATGTCACTTTCACAGTCCCAAAGTGCCGTTTTCACAGTAAAAAGGCCTGGTTCACTTTTGCTTAGCTTAGTCTGTAACTTGAAAACTATGTACCGTATGGCCCTATAAACTGTGTTGGGATGAAAGCTAGCCACTTTGAGCAATGTGGGAAGTGCTGGGGCAGTTTGGGACAACAGGGCCAAAATGTCACTTTCACAGTCCCAAAGTGCCATTTTCACAGTAAAAAAAAACAGATTCATTTTGCTTAGCTTAGTCTGTAACTTGAAAACTATGTACCGTATGGCCCTATAAACTGTGTTGGGATGAAAGCTAGCCACTTTGAGCATTGTGGCAAGAGCTGGGGCAGTTTGGGACAACAGGGAACGAACAGGGCCAAAATGTCACTTTCACAGTCCCAAAGTGCCATTTTCACAGTAAAAAAAAACAGATTCATTTTGCTTAGCTTAGTCTGTAACTTGAAAACTATGTACCGTATGGCCCTATAAACTGTGTTGGGATGAAAGCTAGCCACTTTGAGCAATGTGGGAAGTGCTGGGGCAGTTTGGGACAACAGGGCCAAAATGTCACTTTCACAGTCCCAAAGTGCCGTTTTCACAGTAAAAAGGCCTGGTTCACTTTTGCTTAGCTTAGTCTGTAACTTGAAAACTATGTACCGTATGGCCCTATAAACTGTGTTGGGATGAAAGCTAGCCACTTTGAGCAATGTGGGAAGTGCTGGGGCAGTTTGGGACAACAGGGCCAAAATGTCACTTTCACAGTCCCAAAGTGCCATTTTCACAGTAAAAAAAAACAGATTCATTTTGCTTAGCTTAGTCTGTAACTTGAAAACTATGTACCGTATGGCCCTATAAACTGTGTTGGGATGAAAGCTAGCCACTTTGAGCATTGTGGCAAGAGCTGGGGCAGTTTGGGACAACAGGGAACGAACAGGGCCAAAATGTCACTTTCACAGTCCCAAAGTGCCATTTTCACAGTAAAAAAAAACAGATTCATTTTGCTTAGCTTAGTCTGTAACTTGAAAACTATGTACCGTATGGCCCTATAAACTGTGTTGGGATGAAAGCTAGCCACTTTGAGCAATGTGGGAAGTGCTGGGGCAGTTTGGGACAACAGGGCCAAAATGTCACTTTCACAGTCCCAAAGTGCCGTTTTCACAGTAAAAAGGCCTGGTTCACTTTTGCTTAGCTTAGTCTGTAACTTGAAAACTATGTACCGTATGGCCCTATAAACTGTGTTGGGATGAAAGCTAGCCACTTTGAGCAATGTGGGAAGTGCTGGGGCAGTTTGGGACAACAGGGCCAAAATGTCACTTTCACAGTCCCAAAGTGCCATTTTCACAGTAAAAAAAAACAGATTCATTTTGCTTAGCTTAGTCTGTAACTTGAAAACTATGTACCGTATGGCCCTATAAACTGTGTTGGGATGAAAGCTAGCCACTTTGAGCAATGTGGGAAGTGCTGGGGCAGTTTGGGACAACAGGGCCAAAATGTCACTTTCACAGTCCCAAAGTGCCATTTTCACAGTAAAAAGGCCTGGTTCACTTTTGCTTAGCTTAGTCTGTAACTTGAAAACTATGTACCGTATGGCCCTATAAACTGTTTTGGGATGAAAGCTAGCCACTTTGAGCAATGTGGGAAGTGCTGGGGCAGTTTGGGACAACAGGGCCAAAATGTCACTTTCACAGTCCCAAAGTGCCATTTTCACAGTAAAAAGGCCTGGTTCACTTTTGCTTAGCTTAGTCTGTAACTTGAAAACTATGTACCGTATGGCCCTATAAACTGTGTTGGGATGAAAGCTAGCCACTTTGAGCAATGTGGGAAGTGCTGGGGCAGTTTGGGACAACAGGGCCAAAATGTCACTTTCACAGTCCCAAAGTGCCATTTTCACAGTAAAAAGGCCTGGTTCACTTTTGCTTAGCTTAGTCTGTAACTTGAAAACTATGTACCGTATGGCCCTATAAACTGTGTTGGGATGAAAGCTAGCCACTTTGAGCAATGTGGGAAGTGCTGGGGCAGTTTGGGACAACAGGGCCAAAATGTCACTTTCACAGTCCCAAAGTGCCGTTTTCACAGTAAAAAGGCCTGGTTCACTTTTGCTTAGCTTAGTCTGTAACTTGAAAACTATGTACCGTATGGCCCTATAAACTGTGTTGGGATGAAAGCTAGCCACTTTGAGCAATGTGGGAAGTGCTGGGGCAGTTTGGGACAACAGGGCCAAAATGTCACTTTCACAGTCCCAAAGTGCCATTTTCACAGTAAAAAGGCCTGGTTCACTTTTGCTTAGCTTAG
This sequence comes from Protomyctophum bolini, assembly GCF_963924005.1. NCBI lineage: Eukaryota > Metazoa > Chordata > Actinopteri > Myctophiformes > Myctophidae > Protomyctophum > Protomyctophum bolini. The sequence goes on along the minus strand of NW_027665367.1, from coordinate 65,101 downwards.
TCTGTAACTTGAAAACTATGTACCGTATGGCCCTATAAACTGTGTTGGGATGAAAGCTAGCCACTTTGAGCAATGTGGGAAGTGCTGGGGCAGTTTGGGACAACAGGGCCAAAATGTCACTTTCACAGTCCCAAAGTGCCATTTTCACAGTAAAAAGGCCTGGTTCACTTTTGCTTAGCTTAGTCTGTAACTTGAAAACTATGTACCGTATGGCCCTATAAACTGTGTTGGGATGAAAGCTAGCCACTTTGAGCAATGTGGGAAGTGCTGGGGCAGTTTGGGACAACAGGGCCAAAATGTCACTTTCACAGTCCCAAAGTGCCATTTTCACAGTAAAAAGGCCTGGTTCACTTTTGCTTATCTTAGTCTGTAACTTGAAAACTATGTACCGTATGGCCCTATAAACTGTGTTGGGATGAAAGCTAGCCACTTTGAGCAATGTGGGAAGTGCTGGGGCAGTTTGGGACAACAGGGCCAAAATGTCACTTTCACAGTCCCAAAGTGCCGTTTTCACAGTAAAAAGGCCTGGTTCACTTTTGCTTAGCTTAGTCTGTAACTTGAAAACTATGTACCGTATGGCCCTATAAACTGTGTTGGGATGAAAGCTAGCCACTTTGAGCAATGTGGGAAGTGCTGGGGCAGTTTGGGACAACAGGGCCAAAATGTCACTTTCACAGTCCCAAAGTGCCATTTTCACAGTAAAAAGGCCTGGTTCACTTTTGCTTAGCTTAGTCTGTAACTTGAAAACTATGTACCGTATGGCCCTATAAACTGTGTTGGGATGAAAGCTAGCCACTTTGAGCAATGTGGGAAGTGCTGGGGCAGTTTGGGACAACAGGGCCAAAATGTCACTTTCACAGTCCCAAAGTGCCGTTTTCACAGTTAGAAGGCCTGGTTCACTTTTGCTTAGCTTAGTCTGTAACTTGAAAACTATGTACCGTATGGCCCTATAAACTGTGTTGGGATGAAAGCTAGCCACTTTGAGCATTGTGGCAAGAGCTGGGGCAGTTTGGGACAACAGGGAACGAACAGGGCCAAAATGTCACTTTCACAGTCCCAAAGTGCCATTTTCACAGTAAAAAAAAACAGATTCATTTTGCTTAGCTTAGTCTGTAACTTGAAAACTATGTACCGTATGGCCCTATAAACTGTGTTGGGATGAAAGCTAGCCACTTTGAGCAATGTGGGAAGTGCTGGGGCAGTTTGGGACAACAGGGCCAAAATGTCACTTTCACAGTCCCAAAGTGCCATTTTCACAGTAAAAAAACAGATTATTTTTGCTTAGCTTAGTCTGTAACTTGAAAACTATGTACCGTATGGCCCTATAAACTGTGTTGGGATGAAAGCTAGCCACTTTGAGCAATGTGGGAAGTGCTGGGGCAGTTTGGGACAACAGGGCCAAAATGTCACTTTCACAGTCCCAAAGTGCCATTTTCACAGTAAAAAGGCCTGGTTCACTTTTGCTTAGCTTAGTCTGTAACTTGAAAACTATGTACCGTATGGCCCTATAAACTGTGTTGGGATGAAAGCTAGCCACTTTGAGCAATGTGGGAAGTGCTGGGGCAGTTTGGGACAACAGGGCCAAAATGTCACTTTCACAGTCCCAAAGTGCCATTTTCACAGTAAAAAGGCCTGGTTCACTTTTGCTTAGCTTAGTCTGTAACTTGAAAACTATGTACCGTATGGCCCTATAAACTGTGTTGGGATGAAAGCTAGCCACTTTGAGCAATGTGGGAAGTGCTGGGGCAGTTTGGGACAACAGGGCCAAAATGTCACTTTCACAGTCCCAAAGTGCCATTTTCACAGTAAAAAGGCCTGGTTCACTTTTGCTTAGCTTAGTCTGTAACTTGAAAACTATGTACCGTATGGCCCTATAAACTGTGTTGGGATGAAAGCTAGCCACTTTGAGCAATGTGGGAAGTGCTGGGGCAGTTTGGGACAACAGGGCCAAAATGTCACTTTCACAGTCCCAAAGTGCCATTTTCACAGTAAAAAGGCCTGGTTCACTTTTGCTTAGCTTAGTCTGTAACTTGAAAACTATGTACCGTATGGCCCTATAAACTGTGTTGGGATGAAAGCTAGCCACTTTGAGCAATGTGGGAAGTGCTGGGGCAGTTTGGGACAACAGGGCCAAAATGTCACTTTCACAGTCCCAAAGTGCCATTTTCACAGTAAAAAAAAACAGATTCATTTTGCTTAGCTTAGTCTGTAACTTGAAAACTATGTACCGTATGGCCCTATAAACTGTGTTGGGATGAAAGCTAGCCACTTTGAGCATTGTGGCAAGAGCTGGGGCAGTTTGGGACAACAGGGAACGAACAGGGCCAAAATGTCACTTTCACAGTCCCAAAGTGCCATTTTCACAGTAAAAAAAAACAGATTCATTTTGCTTAGCTTAGTCTGTAACTTGAAAACTATGTACCGTATGGCCCTATAAACTGTGTTGGGATGAAAGCTAGCCACTTTGAGCAATGTGGGAAGTGCTGGGGCAGTTTGGGACAACAGGGCCAAAATGTCACTTTCACAGTCCCAAAGTGCCGTTTTCACAGTAAAAAGGCCTGGTTCACTTTTGCTTAGCTTAGTCTGTAACTTGAAAACTATGTACCGTATGGCCCTATAAACTGTGTTGGGATGAAAGCTAGCCACTTTGAGCAATGTGGGAAGTGCTGGGGCAGTTTGGGACAACAGGGCCAAAATGTCACTTTCACAGTCCCAAAGTGCCATTTTCACAGTAAAAAAAAACAGATTAATTTAGCTTAGCTTAGTCTGTAACTTGAAAACTATGTACCGTATGGCCCTATAAACTGTGTTGGGATGAAAGCTAGCCACTTTGAGCATTGTGGCAAGAGCTGGGGCAGTTTGGGACAACAGGGAACGAACAGGGCCAAAATGTCACTTTCACAGTCCCAAAGTGCCATTTTCACAGTAAAAAAAAACAGATTCATTTTGCTTAGCTTAGTCTGTAACTTGAAAACTATGTACCGTATGGCCCTATAAACTGTGTTGGGATGAAAGCTAGCCACTTTGAGCAATGTGGGAAGTGCTGGGGCAGTTTGGGACAACAGGGCCAAAATGTCACTTTCACAGTCCCAAAGTGCCGTTTTCACAGTAAAAAGGCCTGGTTCACTTTTGCTTAGCTTAGTCTGTAACTTGAAAACTATGTACCGTATGGCCCTATAAACTGTGTTGGGATGAAAGCTAGCCACTTTGAGCAATGTGGGAAGTGCTGGGGCAGTTTGGGACAACAGGGCCAAAATGTCACTTTCACAGTCCCAAAGTGCCATTTTCACAGTAAAAAAAAACAGATTCATTTTGCTTAGCTTAGTCTGTAACTTGAAAACTATGTACCGTATGGCCCTATAAACTGTGTTGGGATGAAAGCTAGCCACTTTGAGCAATGTGGGAAGTGCTGGGGCAGTTTGGGACAACAGGGCCAAAATGTCACTTTCACAGTCCCAAAGTGCCATTTTCACAGTAAAAAGGCCTGGTTCACTTTTGCTTAGCTTAGTCTGTAACTTGAAAACTATGTACCGTATGGCCCTATAAACTGTGTTGGGATGAAAGCTAGCCACTTTGAGCAATGTGGGAAGTGCTGGGGCAGTTTGGGACAACAGGGCCAAAATGTCACTTTCACAGTCCCAAAGTGCCATTTTCACAGTAAAAAGGCCTGGTTCACTTTTGCTTAGCTTAGTCTGTAACTTGAAAACTATGTACCGTATGGCCCTATAAACTGTGTTGGGATGAAAGCTAGCCACTTTGAGCAATGTGGGAAGTGCTGGGGCAGTTTGGGACAACAGGGCCAAAATGTCACTTTCACAGTCCCAAAGTGCCATTTTCACAGTAAAAAGGCCTGGTTCACTTTTGCTTAGCTTAGTCTGTAACTTGAAAACTATGTACCGTATGGCCCTATAAACTGTGTTGGGATGAAAGCTAGCCACTTTGAGCAATGTGGGAAGTGCTGGGGCAGTTTGGGACAACAGGGCCAAAATGTCACTTTCACAGTCCCAAAGTGCCGTTTTCACAGTAAAAAGGCCTGGTTCACTTTTGCTTAGCTTAGTCTGTAACTTGAAAACTATGTACCGTATGGCCCTATAAACTGTGTTGGGATGAAAGCTAGCCACTTTGAGCAATGTGGGAAGTGCTGGGGCAGTTTGGGACAACAGGGCCAAAATGTCACTTTCACAGTCCCAAAGTGCCATTTTCACAGTAAAAAGGCCTGGTTCACTTTTGCTTAGCTTAGTCTGTAACTTGAAAACTATGTACCGTATGGCCCTATAAACTGTGTTGGGATGAAAGCTAGCCACTTTGAGCAATGTGGGAAGTGCTGGGGCAGTTTGGGACAACAGGGCCAAAATGTCACTTTCACAGTCCCAAAGTGCCATTTTCACAGTAAAAAGGCCTGGTTCACTTTTGCTTAGCTTAGTCTGTAACTTGAAAACTATGTACCGTATGGCCCTATAAACTGTGTTGGGATGAAAGCTAGCCACTTTGAGCAATGTGGGAAGTGCTGGGGCAGTTTGGGACAACAGGGCCAAAATGTCACTTTCACAGTCCCAAAGTGCCATTTTCACAGTAAAAAGGCCTGGTTCACTTTTGCTTAGCTTAGTCTGTAACTTGAAAACTATGTACCGTATGGCCCTATAAACTGTGTTGGGATGAAAGCTAGCCACTTTGAGCAATGTGGGAAGTGCTGGGGCAGTTTGGGACAACAGGGCCAAAATGTCACTTTCACAGTCCCAAAGTGCCGTTTTCACAGTAAAAAGGCCTGGTTCACTTTTGCTTAGCTTAGTCTGTAACTTGAAAACTATGTACCGTATGGCCCTATAAACTGTGTTGGGATGAAAGCTAGCCACTTTGAGCAATGTGGGAAGTGCTGGGGCAGTTTGGGACAACAGGGCCAAAATGTCACTTTCACAGTCCCAAAGTGCCATTTTCACAGTAAAAAGGCCTGGTTCACTTTTGCTTAGCTTAGTCTGTAACTTGAAAACTATGTACCGTATGGCCCTATAAACTGTGTTGGGATGAAAGCTAGCCACTTTGAGCAATGTGGGAAGTGCTGGGGCAGTTTGGGACAACAGGGCCAAAATGTCACTTTCACAGTCCCAAAGTGCCGTTTTCACAGTAAAAAGGCCTGGTTCACTTTTGCTTAGCTTAGTCTGTAACTTGAAAACTATGTACCGTATGGCCCTATAAACTGTGTTGGGATGAAAGCTAGCCACTTTGAGCATTGTGGCAAGAGCTGGGGCAGTTTGGGACAACAGGGAACGAACAGGGCCAAAATGTCACTTTCACAGTCGCAAAGTGCCATTTTCACAGTAAAAAAAAAAAATGATTCATTTTGCTTAGCTTAGTCTGTAACTTGAAAACTATGTACCGTATGGCCCTATAAACTGTGTTGGGATGAAAGCTAGCCACTTTGAGCAATGTGGGAAGTGCTGGGGCAGTTTGGGACAACAGGGCCAAAATGTCACTTTCACAGTCCCAAAGTGCCATTTTCACAGTAAAAAAACAGATTATTTTTGCTTAGCTTAGTCTGTAACTTGAAAACTATGTACCGTATGGCCCTATAAACTGTGTTGGGATGAAAGCTAGCCACTTTGAGCAATGTGGGAAGTGCTGGGGCAGTTTGGGACAACAGGGCCAAAATGTCACTTTCACAGTCCCAAAGTGCCATTTTCACAGTAAAAAGGCCTGGTTCACTTTTGCTTAGCTTAGTCTGTAACTTGAAAACTATGTACCGTATGGCCCTATAAACTGTGTTGGGATGAAAGCTAGCCACTTTGAGCAATGTGGGAAGTGCTGGGGCAGTTTGGGACAACAGGGCCAAAATGTAACTTTCACAGTCCCAAAGTGCCATTTTCACAGTAAAAAGGCCTGGTTCACTTTTGCTTAGCTTAGTCTGTAACTTGAAAACTATGTACCGTATGGCCCTATAAACTGTGTTGGGATGAAAGCTAGCCACTTTGAGCAATGTGGGAAGTGCTGGGGCAGTTTGGGACAACAGGGCCAAAATGTCACTTTCACAGTCCCAAAGTGCCATTTTCACAGTAAAAAGGCCTGGTTCACTTTTGCTTAGCTTAGTCTGTAACTTGAAAACTATGTACCGTATGGCCCTATAAACTGTGTTGGGATGAAAGCTAGCCACTTTGAGCAATGTGGGAAGTGCTGGGGCAGTTTGGGACAACAGGGCCAAAATGTCACTTTCACAGTCCCAAAGTGCCGTTTTCACAGTAAAAAGGCCTGGTTCACTTTTGCTTAGCTTAGTCTGTAACTTGAAAACTATGTACCGTATGGCCCTATAAACTGTGTTGGGATGAAAGCTAGCCACTTTGAGCAATGTGGGAAGTGCTGGGGCAGTTTGGGACAACAGGGCCAAAATGTCACTTTCACAGTCCCAAAGTGCCATTTTCACAGTAAAAAGGCCTGGTTCACTTTTGCTTAGCTTAGTCTGTAACTTGAAAACTATGTACCGTATGGCCCTATAAACTGTGTTGGGATGAAAGCTAGCCACTTTGAGCAATGTGGGAAGTGCTGGGGCAGTTTGGGACAACAGGGCCAAAATGTCACTTTCACAGTCCCAAAGTGCCGTTTTCACAGTAAAAAGGCCTGGTTCACTTTTGCTTAGCTTAGTCTGTAACTTGAAAACTATGTACCGTATGGCCCTATAAACTGTGTTGGGATGAAAGCTAGCCACTTTGAGCAATGTGGGAAGTGCTGGGGCAGTTTGGGACAACAGGGCCAAAATGTCACTTTCACAGTCCAAAGTGCCATTTTCACAGTAAAAAGGCCTGGTTCACTTTTGCTTAGCTTAGTCTGTAACTTGAAAACTATGTACCGTATGGCCCTATAAACTGTGTTGGGATGAAAGCTAGCCACTTTGAGCAATGTGGGAAGTGCTGGGGCAGTTTGGGACAACAGGGCCAAAATGTCACTTTCACAGTCCCAAAGTGCCGTTTTCACAGTAAAAAGGCCTGGTTCACTTTTGCATAGCTTAGTCTGTAACTTGAAAACTATGTACCGTATGGCCCTATAAACTGTGTTGGGATGAAAGCTAGCCACTTTGAGCAATGTGGGAAGTGCTGGGGCAGTTTGGGACAACAGGGCCAAAATGTCACTTTCACAGTCCCAAAGTGCCATTTTCACAGTAAAAAGGCCTGGTTCACTTTTGCTTAGCTTAGTCTGTAACTTGAAAACTATGTACCGTATGGCCCTATAAACTGTGTTGGGATGAAAGCTAGCCACTTTGAGCAATGTGGGAAGTGCTGGGGCAGTTTGGGACAACAGGGCCAAAATGTCACTTTCACAGTCCCAAAGTGCCATTTTCACAGTAAAAAGGCCTGGTTCACTTTTGCTTAGCTTAGTCTGTAACTTGAAAACTATGTACCGTATGGCCCTATAAACTGTGTTGGGATGAAAGCTAGCCACTTTGAGCAATGTGGGAAGTGCTGGGGCAGTTTGGGACAACAGGGCCAAAATGTCACTTTCACAGTCCCAAAGTGCCGTTTTCACAGTAAAAAGGCCTGGTTCACTTTTGCTTAGCTTAGTCTGTAACTTGAAACTATGTACCGTATGGCCCTATAAACTGTGTTGGGATGAAAGCTAGCCACTTTGAGCATTGTGGCAAGAGCTGGGGCAGTTTGGGACAACAGGGAACGAACAGGGCCAAAATGTCACTTTCACAGTCCCAAAGTGCCATTTTCACAGTAAAAAAAAACAGATTCATTTTGCTTAGCTTAGTCTGTAACTTGAAAACTATGTACCGTATGGCCCTATAAACTGTGTTGGGATGAAAGCTAGCCACTTTGAGCAATGTGGGAAGTGCTGGGCAGTTTGGGACAACAGGGCCAAAATGTCACTTTCACAGTCCCAAAGTGCCATTTTCACAGTAAAAAAAAACAGATTCATTTTGCTTAGCTTAGTCTGTAACTTGAAAACTATGTACCGTATGGCCCTATAAACTGTGTTGGGATGAAAGCTAGCCACTTTGAGCAATGTGGGAAGTGCTGGGGCAGTTTGGGACAACAGGGCCAAAATGTCACTTTCACAGTCCCAAAGTGCCATTTTCACAGTAAAAAGGCCTGGTTCACTTTTGCTTAGCTTAGTCTGTAACTTGAAAACTATGTACCGTATGGCCCTATAAACTGTGTTGGGATGAAAGCTAGCCACTTTGAGCAATGTGGGAAGTGCTGGGGCAGTTTTGGGACAACAGGGCCAAAATGTCACTTTCACAGTCCCAAAGTGCCATTTTCACAGTAAAAAGGCCTGGTTCACTTTTGCTTAGCTTAGTCTGTAACTTGAAAACTATGTACCGTATGGCCCTATAAACTGTGTTGGGATGAAAGCTAGCCACTTTGAGCAATGTGGGAAGTGCTGGGGCAGTTTGGGACAACAGGGCCAAAATGTCACTTTCACAGTCCCAAAGTGCCATTTTCACAGTAAAAAGGCCTGGTTCACTTTTGCTTAGCTTAGTCTGTAACTTGAAAACTATGTACCGTATGGCCCTATAAACTGTGTTGGGGATGAAAGCTAGCCACTTTGAGCAATGTGGGAAGTGCTGGGGCAGTTTGGGACAACAGGGCCAAAATGTCACTTTCACAGTCCCCAAAGTGCCATTTTCACAGTAAAAAGGCCTGGTTCACTTTTGCTTAGCTTAGTCTGTAACTTGAAAACTATGTACCGTATGGCCCTATAAACTGTGTTGGGATGAAAGCTAGCCACTTTGAGCAATGTGGGAAGTGCTGGGGCAGTTTGGGACAACAGGGCCAAAATGTCACTTTCACAGTCCCAAAGTGCCATTTTCACAGTAAAAAGGCCTGGTTCACTTTTGCTTAGCTTAGTCTGTAACTTGAAAACTATGTACCGTATGGCCCTATAAACTGTGTTGGGATGAAAGCTAGCCACTTTGAGCAATGTGGGAAGTGCTGGGGCAGTTTGGGACAACAGGGCCAAAATGTCACTTTCACAGTCCCAAAGTGCCATTTTCACAGTAAAAAAAAACAGATTCATTTTGCTTAGCTTAGTCTGTAACTTGAAAACTATGTACCGTATGGCCCTATAAACTGTGTTGGGATGAAAGCTAGCCACTTTGAGCATTGTGGCAAGAGCTGGGGCAGTTTGGGACAACAGGGAACGAACAGGGCCAAAATGTCACTTTCACAGTCCCAAAGTGCCATTTTCACAGTAAAAAGGCCTGGTTCACTTTTGCTTAGCTTAGTCTGTAACTTGAAAACTATGTACCGTATGGCCCTATAAACTGTGTTGGGATGAAAGCTAGCCACTTTGAGCAATGTGGGAAGTGCTGGGGCAGTTTGGGACAACAGGGCCAAAATGTCACTTTCACAGTCCCAAAGTGCCGTTTTCACAGTAAAAAGGCCTGGTTCACTTTTGCTTAGCTTAGTCTGTAACTTGAAAACTATGTACCGTATGGCCCTATAAACTGTGTTGGGATGAAAGCTAGCCACTTTGAGCAATGTGGGAAGTGCTGGGGCAGTTTGGGACAACAGGGCCAAAATGTCACTGGTTGGGACAACAGGGCCAAAATGTCACTTTCACAGTCCCAAAGTGCCGTTTTCACAGTAAAAAGGCCTGGTTCACTTTTGCTTAGCTTAGTCTGTAACTTGAAAACTATGTACCGTATGGCCCTATAAACTGTGTTGGGATGAAAGCTAGCCACTTTGAGCATTGTGGCAAGAGCTGGGGCAGTTTGGGACAACAGGGAACGAACAGGGCCAAAATGTCACTTTCACAGTCCCAAAGTGCCATTTTCACAGTAAAAAAAAAACAGATTCATTTTGCTTAGCTTAGTCTGTAACTTGAAAACTATGTACCGTATGGCCCTATAAACTGTGTTGGGATGAAAGCTAGCCACTTTGAGCAATGTGGGAAGTGCTGGGGCAGTTTGGGACAACAGGGCCAAAATGTCACTTTCACAGTCCCAAAGTGCCATTTTCACAGTAAAAAAAAACAGATTCATTTTGCTTAGCTTAGTCTGTAACTTGAAAACTATGTACCGTATGGCCCTATAAACTGTGTTGGGATGAAAGCTAGCCACTTTGAGCAATGTGGGAAGTGCTGGGGCAGTTTGGGACAACAGGGCCAAAATGTCACTTTCACAGTCCCAAAGTGCCATTTTCACAGTAAAAAGGCCTGGTTCACTTTTGCTTAGCTTAGTCTGTAACTTGAAAACTATGTACCGTATGGCCCTATAAACTGTGTTGGGATGAAAGCTAGCCACTTTGAGCAATGTGGGAAGTGCTGGGGCAGTTTGGGACAACAGGGCCAAAATGTCACTTTCACAGTCCCAAAGTGCCATTTTCACAGTAAAAAGGCCTGGTTCACTTTTGCTTAGCTTAGTCTGTAACTTGAAAACTATGTACCGTATGGCCCTATAAACTGTGTTGGGATGAAAGCTAGCCACTTTGAGCAATGTGGGAAGTGCTGGGGCAGTTTGGGACAACAGGGCCAAAATGTCACTTTCACAGTCCCAAAGTGCCATTTTCACAGTAAAAAGGCCTGGTTCACTTTTGCTTAGCTTAGTCTGTAACTTGAAAACTATGTACCGTATGGCCCTATAAACTGTGTTGGGATGAAAGCTAGCCACTTTGAGCAATGTGGGAAGTGCTGGGGCAGTTTGGGACAACAGGGCCAAAATGTCACTTTCACAGTCCCAAAGTGCCATTTTCACAGTAAAAAGGCCTGGTTCACTTTTGCTTAGCTTAGTCTGTAACTTGAAAACTATGTACCGTATGGCCCTATAAACTGTGTTGGGATGAAAGCTAGCCACTTTGAGCAATGTGGGAAGTGCTGGGGCAGTTTGGGACAACAGGGCCAAAATGTCACTTTCACAGTCCCAAAGTGCCATTTTCACAGTAAAAAGGCCTGGTTCACTTTTGCTTAGCTTAGTCTGTAACTTGAAAACTATGTACCGTATGGCCCTATAAACTGTGTTGGGATGAAAGCTAGCCACTTTGAGCAATGTGGGAAGTGCTGGGGCAGTTTGGGACAACAGGGCCAAAATGTCACTTTCACAGTCCCAAAGTGCCGTTTTCACAGTAAAAAGGCCTGGTTCACTTTTGCTTAGCTTAGTCTGTAACTTGAAAACTATGTACCGTATGGCCCTATAAACTGTGTTGGGATGAAAGCTAGCCACTTTGAGCAATGTGGGAAGTGCTGGGGCAGTTTGGGACAACAGGGCCAAAATGTCACTTTCACAGTCCCAAAGTGCCATTTTCACAGTAAAAAGGCCTGGTTCACTTTTGCTTAGCTTAGTCTGTAACTTGAAAACTATGTACCGTATGGCCCTATAAACTGTGTTGGGATGAAAGCTAGCCACTTTGAGCAATGTGGGAAGTGCTGGGGCAGTTTGGGACAACAGGGCCAAAATGTCACTTTCACAGTCCCAAAGTGCCGTTTTCACAGTAAAAAGGCCTGGTTCACTTTTGCTTAGCTTAGTCTGTAACTTGAAAACTATGTACCGTATGGCCCTATAAACTGTGTTGGGATGAAAGCTAGCCACTTTGAGCATTGTGGCAAGAGCTGGGGCAGTTTGGGACAACAGGGAACGAACAGGGCCAAAATGTCACTTTCACAGTCCCAAAGTGCCATTTTCACAGTAAAAAAAAACAGATTCATTTTGCTTAGCTTAGTCTGTAACTTGAAAACTATGTACCGTATGGCCCTATAAACTGTGTTGGGATGAAAGCTAGCCACTTTGAGCAATGTGGGAAGTGCTGGGGCAGTTTGGGACAACAGGGCCAAAATGTCACTTTCACAGTCCCAAAGTGCCGTTTTCACAGTAAAAAGGCCTGGTTCACTTTTGCTTAGCTTAGTCTGTAACTTGAAAACTATGTACCGTATGGCCCTATAAACTGTGTTGGGATGAAAGCTAGCCACTTTGAGCAATGTGGGAAGTGCTGGGGCAGTTTGGGACAACAGGGCCAAAATGTCACTTTCACAGTCCCAAAGTGCCATTTTCACAGTAAAAAAAAACAGATTCATTTTGCTTAGCTTAGTCTGTAACTTGAAAACTATGTACCGTATGGCCCTATAAACTGTGTTGGGATGAAAGCTAGCCACTTTGAGCAATGTGGGAAGTGCTGGGGCAGTTTGGGACAACAGGGCCAAAATGTCACTTTCACAGTCCCAAAGTGCCATTTTCACAGTAAAAAGGCCTGGTTCACTTTTGCTTAGCTTAGTCTGTAACTTGAAAACTATGTACCGTATGGCCCTATAAACTGTGTTGGGATGAAAGCTAGCCACTTTGAGCAATGTGGGAAGTGCTGGGGCAGTTTGGGACAACAGGGCCAAAATGTCACTTTCACAGTCCCAAAGTGCCGTTTTCACAGTAAAAAGGCCTGGTTCACTTTTGCTTAGCTTAGTCTGTAACTTGAAAACTATGTACCGTATGGCCCTATAAACTGTGTTGGGATGAAAGCTAGCCACTTTGAGCAATGTGGGAAGTGCTGGGGCAGTTTGGGACAACAGGGCCAAAATGTCACTTTCACAGTCCCAAAGTGCCATTTTCACAGTAAAAAGGCCTGGTTCACTTTTGCTTAGCTTAGTCTGTAACTTGAAAACTATGTACCGTATGGCCCTATAAACTGTGTTGGGATGAAAGCTAGCCACTTTGAGCAATGTGGGAAGTGCTGGGGCAGTTTGGGACAACAGGGCCAAAATGTCACTTTCACAGTCCCAAAGTGCCGTTTTCACAGTAAAAAGGCCTGGTTCACTTTTGCTTAGCTTAGTCTGTAACTTGAAAACTATGTACCGTATGGCCCTATAAACTGTGTTGGGATGAAAGCTAGCCACTTTGAGCATTGTGGCAAGAGCTGGGGCAGTTTGGGACAACAGGGAACGAACAGGGCCAAAATGTCACTTTCACAGTCCCAAAGTGCCATTTTCACAGTAAAAAAAAACAGATTCATTTTGCTTAGCTTAGTCTGTAACTTGAAAACTATGTACCGTATGGCCCTATAAACTGTGTTGGGATGAAAGCTAGCCACTTTGAGCAATGTGGGAAGTGCTGGGGCAGTTTGGGACAACAGGGCCAAAATGTCACTTTCACAGTCCCAAAGTGCCGTTTTCACAGTAAAAAGGCCTGGTTCACTTTTGCTTAGCTTAGTCTGTAACTTGAAAACTATGTACCGTATGGCCCTATAAACTGTGTTGGGATGAAAGCTAGCCACTTTGAGCAATGTGGGAAGTGCTGGGGCAGTTTGGGACAACAGGGCCAAAATGTCACTTTCACAGTCCCAAAGTGCCATTTTCACAGTAAAAAAAAACAGATTCATTTTGCTTAGCTTAGTCTGTAACTTGAAAACTATGTACCGTATGGCCCTATAAACTGTGTTGGGATGAAAGCTAGCCACTTTGAGCATTGTGGCAAGAGCTGGGGCAGTTTGGGACAACAGGGAACGAACAGGGCCAAAATGTCACTTTCACAGTCCCAAAGTGCCATTTTCACAGTAAAAAGGCCTGGTTCACTTTTGCTTAGCTTAGTCTGTAACTTGAAAACTATGTACCGTATGGCCCTATAAACTGTGTTGGGATGAAAGCTAGCCACTTTGAGCAATGTGGGAAGTGCTGGGGCAGTTTGGGACAACAGGGCCAAAATGTCACTTTCACAGTCCCAAAGTGCCGTTTTCACAGTAAAAAGGCCTGGTTCACTTTTGCTTAGCTTAGTCTGTAACTTGAAAACTATGTACCGTATGGCCCTATAAACTGTGTTGGGATGAAAGCTAGCCACTTTGAGCAATGTGGGAAGTGCTGGGGCAGTTTGGGACAACAGGGCCAAAATGTCACTTTCACAGTCCCAAAGTGCCATTTTCACAGTAAAAAGGCCTGGTTCACTTTTGCTTAGCTTAGTCTGTAACTTGAAAACTATGTACCGTATGGCCCTATAAACTGTGTTGGGATGAAAGCTAGCCACTTTGAGCAATGTGGGAAGTGCTGGGGCAGTTTGGGACAACAGGGCCAAAATGTCACTTTCACAGTCCCAAAGTGCCGTTTTCACAGTAAAAAGGCCTGGTTCACTTTTGCTTAGCTTAGTCTGTAACTTGAAAACTATGTACCGTATGGCCCTATAAACTGTGTTGGGATGAAAGCTAGCCACTTTGAGCATTGTGGCAAGAGCTGGGGCAGTTTGGGACAACAGGGAACGAACAGGGCCAAAATGTCACTTTCACAGTCCCAAAGTGCCATTTTCACAGTAAAAAAAAACAGATTCATTTTGCTTAGCTTAGTCTGTAACTTGAAAACGATGTACCGTATGGCCCTATAAACTGTGTTGGGATGAAAGCTAGCCACTTTGAGCAATGTGGGAAGTGCTGGGGCAGTTTGGGACAACAGGGCCAAAATGTCACTTTCACAGTCCCAAAGTGCCATTTTCACAGTAAAAAAAAACAGATTAATTTTGCTTAGCTTAGTCTGTAACTTGAAAACTATGTACCGTATGGCCCTATAAACTGTGTTGGGATGAAAGCTAGCCACTTTGAGCAATGTGGGAAGTGCTGGGGCAGTTTGGGACAACAGGGCCAGTCACTTTCACAGTCCCAAAGTGCCATTTTCACAGTAAAAAGGCCTGGTTCACTTTTGCTTAGCTTAGTCTGTAACTTGAAAACTATGTACCGTATGGCCCTATAAACTGTGTTGGGATGAAAGCTAGCCACTTTGAGCAATGTGGGAAGTGCTGGGGCAGTTTGGGACAACAGGGCCAAAATGTCACTTTCACAGTCCCAAAGTGCCATTTTCACAGTAAAAAGGCCTGGTTCACTTTTGCTTAGCTTAGTCTGTAACTTGAAAACTATGTACCGTATGGCCCTATAAACTGTGTTGGGATGAAAGCTAGCCACTTTGAGCAATGTGGGAAGTGCTGGGGCAGTTTGGGACAACAGGGCCAAAATGTCACTTTCACAGTCCCAAAGTGCCATTTTCACAGTAAAAAGGCCTGGTTCACTTTTGCTTAGCTTAGTCTGTAACTTGAAAACTATGTACCGTATGGCCCTATAAACTGTGTTGGGATGAAAGCTAGCCACTTTGAGCAATGTGGGAAGTGCTGGGGCAGTTTGGGACAACAGGGCCAAAATGTCACTTTCACAGTCCCAAAGTGCCATTTTCACAGTAAAAAGGCCTGGTTCACTTTTGCTTAGCTTAGTCTGTAACTTGAAAACTATGTACCGTATGGCCCTATAAACTGTGTTGGGATGAAAGCTAGCCACTTTGAGCAATGTGGGAAGTGCTGGGGCAGTTTGGGACAACAGGGCCAAAATGTCACTTTCACAGTCCCAAAGTGCCATTTTCACAGTAAAAAGGCCTGGTTCACTTTTGCTTAGCTTAGTCTGTAACTTGAAAACTATGTACCGTATGGCCCTATAAACTGTGTTGGGATGAAAGCTAGCCACTTTGAGCAATGTGGGAAGTGCTGGGGCAGTTTGGGACAACAGGGCCAAAATGTCACTTTCACAGTCCCAAAGTGCCATTTTCACAGTAAAAAGGCCTGGTTCACTTTTGCTTAGCTTAGTCTGTAACTTGAAAACTATGTACCGTATGGCCCTATAAACTGTGTTGGGATGAAAGCTAGCCACTTTGAGCAATGTGGGAAGTGCTGGGGCAGTTTGGGACAACAGGGCCAAAATGTCACTTTCACAGTCCCAAAGTGCCGTTTTCACAGTAAAAAGGCCTGGTTCACTTTTGCTTAGCTTAGTCTGTAACTTGAAAACTATGTACCGTATGGCCCTATAAACTGTGTTGGGATGAAAGCTAGCCACTTTGAGCATTGTGGCAAGAGCTGGGGCAGTTTGGGACAACAGGGAACGAACAGGGCCAAAATGTCACTTTCACAGTCCCAAAGTGCCATTTTCACAGTAAAAAAAAACAGATTCATTTTGCTTAGCTTAGTCTGTAACTTGAAAACTATGTACCGTATGGCCCTATAAACTGTGTTGGGATGAAAGCTAGCCACTTTGAGCAATGTGGGAAGTGCTGGGGCAGTTTGGGACAACAGGGCCAAAATGTCACTTTCACAGTCCCAAAGTGCCGTTTTCACAGTAAAAAGGCCTGGTTCACTTTTGCTTAGCTTAGTCTGTAACTTGAAAACTATGTACCGTATGGCCCTATAAACTGTGTTGGGATGAAAGCTAGCCACTTTGAGCAATGTGGGAAGTGCTGGGGCAGTTTGGGACAACAGGGCCAAAATGTCACTTTCACAGTCCCAAAGTGCCATTTTCACAGTAAAAAAAAACAGATTAATTTTGCTTAGCTTAGTCTGTAACTTGAAAACTATGTACCGTATGGCCCTTTAAACTGTGTTGGGATGAAAGCTAGCCACTTTGAGCATTGTGGCAAGAGCTGGGGCAGTTTGGGACAACAGGGAACGAACAGGGCCAAAATGTCACTTTCACAGTCCCAAAGTGCCATTTTCACAGTAAAAAGGCCTGGTTCACTTTTGCTTAGCTTAGTCTGTAACTTGAAAACTATGTACCGTATGGCCCTATAAACTGTGTTGGGATGAAAGCTAGCCACTTTGAGCAATGTGGGAAGTGCTGGGGCAGTTTGGGACAACAGGGCCAAAATGTCACTTTCACAGTCCCAAAGTGCCGTTTTCACAGTAAAAAGGCCTGGTTCACTTTTGCTTAGCTTAGTCTGTAACTTGAAAACTATGTACCGTATGGCCCTATAAACTGTGTTGGGATGAAAGCTAGCCACTTTGAGCAATGTGGGAAGTGCTGGGGCAGTTTGGGACAACAGGGCCAAAATGTCACTTTCACAGTCCAAAGTGCCATTTTCACAGTAAAAAGGCCTGGTTCACTTTTGCTTAGCTTAGTCTGTAACTTGAAAACTATGTACCGTATGGCCCTATAAACTGTGTTGGGATGAAAGCTAGCCACTTTGAGCAATGTGGGAAGTGCTGGGGCAGTTTGGGACAACAGGGCCAAAATGTCACTTTCACAGTCCCAAAGTGCCGTTTTCACAGTAAAAAGGCCTGGTTCACTTTTGCTTAGCTTAGTCTGTAACTTGAAAACTATGTACCGTATGGCCCTATAAACTGTGTTGGGATGAAAGCTAGCCACTTTGAGCATTGTGGCAAGAGCTGGGGCAGTTTGGGACAACAGGGAACGAACAGGGCCAAAATGTCACTTTCACAGTCCCAAAGTGCCATTTTCACAGTAAAAAAAAACAGATTCATTTTGCTTAGCTTAGTCTGTAACTTGAAAACTATGTACCGTATGGCCCTATAAACTGTGTTGGGATGAAAGCTAGCCACTTTGAGCAATGTGGGAAGTGCTGGGGCAGTTTGGGACAACAGGGCCAAAATGTCACTTTCACAGTCCCAAAGTGCCATTTTCACAGTAAAAAAAAACAGATTCATTTTGCTTAGCTTAGTCTGTAACTTGAAAACTATGTACCGTATGGCCCTATAAACTGTGTTGGGATGAAAGCTAGCCACTTTGAGCAATGTGGGAAGTGCTGGGGCAGTTTGGGACAACAGGGCCAAAATGTCACTTTCACAGTCCCAAAGTGCCATTTTCACAGTAAAAAGGCCTGGTTCACTTTTGCTTAGCTTAGTCTGTAACTTGAAAACTATGTACCGTATGGCCCTATAAACTGTGTTGGGATGAAAGCTAGCCACTTTGAGCAATGTGGGAAGTGCTGGGGCAGTTTGGGACAACAGGGCCAAAATGTCACTTTCACAGTCCCAAAGTGCCATTTTCACAGTAAAAAGGCCTGGTTCACTTTTGCTTAGCTTAGTCTGTAACTTGAAAACTATGTACCGTATGGCCCTATAAACTGTGTTGGGATGAAAGCTAGCCACTTTGAGCAATGTGGGAAGTGCTGGGGCAGTTTGGGACAACAGGGCCAAAATGTCACTTTCACAGTCCCAAAGTGCCGTTTTCACAGTAAAAAGGCCTGGTTCACTTTTGCTTAGCTTAGTCTGTAACTTGAAAACTATGTACCGTATGGCCCTATAAACTGTGTTGGGATGAAAGCTAGCCACTTTGAGCATTGTGGCAAGAGCTGGGGCAGTTTGGGACAACAGGGAACGAACAGGGCCAAAATGTCACTTTCACAGTCCCAAAGTGCCATTTTCACAGTAAAAAAAAACAGATTCATTTTGCTTAGCTTAGTCTGTAACTTGAAAACTATGTACCGTATGGCCCTATAAACTGTGTTGGGATGAAAGCTAGCCACTTTGAGCAATGTGGGAAGTGCTGGGGCAGTTTGGGACAACAGGGCCAAAATGTCACTTTCACAGTCCCAAAGTGCCGTTTTCACAGTAAAAAGGCCTGGTTCACTTTTGCTTAGCTTAGTCTGTAACTTGAAAACTATGTACCGTATGGCCCTATAAACTGTGTTGGGATGAAAGCTAGCCACTTTGAGCAATGTGGGAAGTGCTGGGGCAGTTTGGGACAACAGGGCCAAAATGTCACTTTCACAGTCCCAAAGTGCCATTTTCACAGTAAAAAAAAACAGATTCATTTTGCTTAGCTTAGTCTGTAACTTGAAAACTATGTACCGTATGGCCCTATAAACTGTGTTGGGATGAAAGCTAGCCACTTTTGAGCATTGTGGCAAGAGCTGGGCAGTTTGGGACAACAGGGAACGAACAGGGCCAAAATGTCACTTTCACAGTCCCAAAGTGCCATTTTCACAGTAAAAAGGCCTGGTTCACTTTTGCTTAGCTTAGTCTGTAACTTGAAAACTATGTACCGTATGGCCCTATAAACTGTGTTGGATGAAAGCTAGCCACTTTGAGCAATGTGGAAGTGCTGGGGCAGTTTGGGACAACAGGGCCAAAATGTCACTTTCACAGTCCCAAAGTGCCATTTTCACAGTAAAAAAAAACAGATTCATTTTGCTTAGCTTAGTCTGTAACTTGAAAACTATGTACCGTATGGCCCTATAAACTGTGTTGGGATGAAAGCTAGCCACTTTGAGCAATGTGGGAAGTGCTGGGGCAGTTTGGGACAACAGGGCCAAAATGTCACTTTCACAGTCCCAAAGTGCCATTTTCACAGTAAAAAAAAACAGATTCATTTTGCTTAGCTTAGTCTGTAACTTGAAAACTATGTACCGTATGGCCCTATAAACTGTGTTGGGATGAAAGCTAGCCACTTTGAGCAATGTGGGAAGTGCTGGGGCAGTTTGGGACAACAGGGCCAAAATGTCACTTTCACAGTCCCAAAGTGCCATTTTCACAGTAAAAAGGCCTGGTTCACTTTTGCTTAGCTTAGTCTGTAACTTGAAAACTATGTACCGTATGGCCCTATAAACTGTGTTGGGATGAAAGCTAGCCACTTTGAGCAATGTGGGAAGTGCTGGGGCAGTTTGGGACAACAGGGCCAAAATGTCACTTTCACAGTCCCAAAGTGCCATTTTCACAGTAAAAAGGCCTGGTTCACTTTTGCTTAGCTTAGTCTGTAACTTGAAAACTATGTACCGTATGGCCCTATAAACTGTGTTGGGATGAAAGCTAGCCACTTTGAGCAATGTGGGAAGTGCTGGGGCAGTTTGGGACAACAGGGCCAAAATGTCACTTTCACAGTCCCAAAGTGCCATTTTCACAGTAAAAAGGCCTGGTTCACTTTTGCTTAGCTTAGTCTGTAACTTGAAAACTATGTACCGTATGGCCCTATAAACTGTGTTGGGATGAAAGCTAGCCACTTTGAGCAATGTGGGAAGTGCTGGGGCAGTTTGGGACAACAGGGCCAAAATGTCACTTTCACAGTCCCAAAGTGCCATTTTCACAGTAAAAAGGCCTGGTTCACTTTTGCTTAGCTTAGTCTGTAACTTGAAAACTATGTACCGTATGGCCCTATAAACTGTGTTGGGATGAAAGCTAGCCACTTTGAGCAATGTGGGAAGTGCTGGGGCAGTTTGGGACAACAGGGCCAAAATGTCACTTTCACAGTCCCAAAGTGCCATTTTCACAGTAAAAAGGCCTGGTTCACTTTTGCTTAGCTTAGTCTGTAACTTGAAAACTATGTACCGTATGGCCCTATAAACTGTGTTGGGATGAAAGCTAGCCACTTTGAGCAATGTGGGAAGTGCTGGGGCAGTTTGGGACAACAGGGCCAAAATGTCACTTTCACAGTCCCAAAGTGCCATTTTCACAGTAAAAAGGCCTGGTTCACTTTTGCTTAGCTTAGTCTGTAACTTGAAAACTATGTACCGTATGGCCCTATAAACTGTGTTGGGATGAAAGCTAGCCACTTTGAGCAATGTGGGAAGTGCTGGGGCAGTTTGGGACAACAGGGCCAAAATGTCACTTTCACAGTCCCAAAGTGCCATTTTCACAGTAAAAAGGCCTGGTTCACTTTTGCTTAGCTTAGTCTGTAACTTGAAAACTATGTACCGTATGGCCCTATAAACTGTGTTGGGATGAAAGCTAGCCACTTTGAGCAATGTGGGAAGTGCTGGGGCAGTTTGGGACAACAGGGCCAAAATGTCACTTTCACAGTCCCAAAGTGCCATTTTCACAGTAAAAAGGCCTGGTTCACTTTTGCTTAGCTTAGTCTGTAACTTGAAAACTATGTACCGTATGGCCCTATAAACTGTGTTGGGATGAAAGCTAGCCACTTTGAGCATTGTGGGAAGTGCTGGGGCAGTTTGGGACAACAGGGCCAAAATGTCACTTTCACAGTCCCAAAGTGCCATTTTCACAGTAAAAAGGCCTGGTTCACTTTTGCTTAGCTTAGTCTGTAACTTGAAAACTATGTACCGTATGGCCCTATAAACTGTGTTGGGATGAAAGCTAGCCACTTTGAGCAATGTGGGAAGTGCTGGGGCAGTTTGGGACAACAGGGCCAAAATGTCACTTTCACAGTCCCAAAGTGCCATTTTCACAGTAAAAAGGCCTGGTTCACTTTTGCTTAGCTTAGTCTGTAACTTGAAAACTATGTACCGTATGGCCCTATAAACTGTGTTGGGATGAAAGCTAGCCACTTTGAGCAATGTGGGAAGTGCTGGGGCAGTTTGGGACAACAGGGCCAAAATGTCACTTTCACAGTCCCAAAGTGCCATTTTCACAGTAAAAAAAAACAGATTCATTTTGCTTAGCTTAGTCTGTAACTTGAAAACTATGTACCGTATGGCCCTATAAACTGTGTTGGGATGAAAGCTAGCCACTTTGAGCAATGTGGGAAGTGCTGGGGCAGTTTGGGACAACAGGGCCAAAATGTCACTTTCACAGTCCCAAAGTGCCATTTTCACAGTAAAAAGGCCTGGTTCACTTTTGCTTAGCTTAGTCTGTAACTTGAAAACTATGTACCGTATGGCCCTATAAACTGTGTTGGGATGAAAGCTAGCCACTTTGAGCAATGTGGCAGTGCTGGGGCAGTTTGGGACAACAGGGCCAAAATGTCACTTTCACAGTCCCAAAGTGCCGTTTTCACAGTAAAAAAGGCCTGATTCACTTTTGCTTAGCTTAGTCTGTAACTTGAAAACTATGTACCGTATGGCCCTATAAACTGTGTTGGGATGAAAGCTAGCCACTTTGAGCAATGTGGGAAGTGCTGGGGCAGTTTGGGACAACAGGGCCAAAATGTCACTTTCACAGTCCCAAAGTGCCATTTTCACAGTAAAAAGGCCTGGTTCACTTTTGCTTAGCTTAGTCTGTAACTTGAAAACTATGTACCGTATGGCCCTATAAACTGTGTTGGGATGAAAGCTAGCCACTTTGAGCAATGTGGGAAGTGCTGGGGCAGTTTGGGACAACAGGGCCAAAATGTCACTTTCACAGTCCCAAAGTGCCATTTTCACAGTAAAAAGGCCTGGTTCACTTTTGCTTAGCTTAGTCTGTAACTTGAAAACTATGTACCGTATGGCCCTATAAACTGTGTTGGGATGAAAGCTAGCCACTTTGAGCAATGTGGGAAGTGCTGGGGCAGTTTGGGACAACAGGGCCAAAATGTCACTTTCACAGTCCCAAAGTGCCATTTTCACAGTAAAAAGGCCTGGTTCACTTTTGCTTAGCTTAGTCTGTAACTTGAAAACTATGTACCGTATGGCCCTATAAACTGTGTTGGGATGAAAGCTAGCCACTTGTGTTGGGATGAAAGCTAGCCACTTTGAGCATTGTGGCAAGAGCTGGGGCAGTTTGGGACAACAGGGAACGAACAGGGCCAAAATGTCACTTTCACAGTCCCAAAGTGCCATTTTCACAGTAAAAAAAAACAGATTCATTTTGCTTAGCTTAGTCTGTAACTTGAAAACTATGTACCGTATGGCCCTATAAACTGTGTTGGGATGAAAGCTAGCCACTTTGAGCAATGTGGGAAGTGCTGGGGCAGTTTGGGACAACAGGGCCAAAATGTCACTTTCACAGTCCCAAAGTGCCATTTTCACAGTAAAAAAAAACAGATTCATTTTGCTTAGCTTAGTCTGTAACTTGAAAACTATGTACCGTATGGCCCTATAAACTGTGTTGGGATGAAAGCTAGCCACTTTGAGCAATGTGGGAAGTGCTGGGGCAGTTTGGGACAACAGGGCCAAAATGTCACTTTCACAGTCCCAAAGTGCCATTTTCACAGTAAAAAGGCCTGGTTCACTTTTGCTTAGCTTAGTCTGTAACTTGAAAACTATGTACCGTATGGCCCTATAAACTGTGTTGGGATGAAAGCTAGCCACTTTGAGCAATGTGGGAAGTGCTGGGGCAGTTTGGGACAACAGGGCCAAAATGTCACTTTCACAGTCCCAAAGTGCCATTTTCACAGTAAAAAGGCCTGGTTCACTTTTGCTTAGCTTAGTCTGTAACTTGAAAACTATGTACCGTATGGCCCTATAAACTGTGTTGGGATGAAAGCTAGCCACTTTGAGCAATGTGGGAAGTGCTGGGGCAGTTTGGGACAACAGGGCCAAAATGTCACTTTCACAGTCCCAAAGTGCCATTTTCACAGTAAAAAGGCCTGGTTCACTTTTGCTTAGCTTAGTCTGTAACTTGAAAACTATGTACCGTATGGCCCTATAAACTGTGTTGGGATGAAAGCTAGCCACTTTGAGCAATGTGGGAAGTGCTGGGGCAGTTTGGGACAACAGGGCCAAAATGTCACTTTCACAGTCCCAAAGTGCCATTTTCACAGTAAAAAGGCCTGGTTCACTTTTGCTTAGCTTAGTCTGTAACTTGAAAACTATGTACCGTATGGCCCTATAAACTGTGTTGGGATGAAAGCTAGCCACTTTGAGCAATGTGGGAAGTGCTGGGGCAGTTTGGGACAACAGGGCCAAAATGTCACTTTCACAGTCCCAAAGTGCCATTTTCACAGTAAAAAGGCCTGGTTCACTTTTGCTTAGCTTAGTCTGTAACTTGAAAACTATGTACCGTATGGCCCTATAAACTGTGTTGGGATGAAAGCTAGCCACTTTGAGCAATGTGGGAAGTGCTGGGGCAGTTTGGGACAACAGGGCCAAAATGTCACTTTCACAGTCCCAAAGTGCCGTTTTCACAGTAAAAAGGCCTGGTTCACTTTTGCTTAGCTTAGTCTGTAACTTGAAAACTATGTACCGTATGGCCCTATAAACTGTGTTGGGATGAAAGCTAGCCACTTTGAGCAATGTGGGAAGTGCTGGGGCAGTTTGGGACAACAGGGCCAAAATGTCACTTTCACAGTCCCAAAGTGCCATTTTCACAGTAAAAAGGCCTGGTTCACTTTTGCTTAGCTTAGTCTGTAACTTGAAAACTATGTACCGTATGGCCCTATAAACTGTGTTGGGATGAAAGCTAGCCACTTTGAGCAATGTGGGAAGTGCTGGGGCAGTTTGGGACAACAGGGCCAAAATGTCACTTTCACAGTCCCAAAGTGCCGTTTTCACAGTAAAAAGGCCTGGTTCACTTTTGCTTAGCTTAGTCTGTAACTTGAAAACTATGTACCGTATGGCCCTATAAACTGTGTTGGGATGAAAGCTAGCCACTTTGAGCAATGTGGGAAGTGCTGGGGCAGTTTGGGACAACAGGGCCAAAATGTCACTTTCACAGTCCCAAAGTGCCGTTTTCACAGTAAAAAGGCCTGGTTCACTTTTGCTTAGCTTAGTCTGTAACTTGAAAACTATGTACCGTATGGCCCTATAAACTGTGTTGGGATGAAAGCTAGCCACTTTGAGCAATGTGGGAAGTGCTGGGGCAGTTTGGGACAACAGGGCCAAAATGTCACTTTCACAGTCCCAAAGTGCCATTTTCACAGTAAAAAGGCCTGGTTCACTTTTGCTTAGCTTAGTCTGTAACTTGAAAACTATGTACCGTATGGCCCTATAAACTGTGTTGGGATGAAAGCTAGCCACTTTGAGCAATGTGGGAAGTGCTGGGGCAGTTTGGGACAACAGGGCCAAAATGTCACTTTCACAGTCCCAAAGTGCCGTTTTCACAGTAAAAAGGCCTGGTTCACTTTTGCTTAGCTTAGTCTGTAACTTGAAAACTATGTACCGTATGGCCCTATAAACTGTGTTGGGATGAAAGCTAGCCACTTTGAGCAATGTGGGAAGTGCTGGGGCAGTTTGGGACAACAGGGCCAAAATGTCACTTTCACAGTCCCAAAGTGCCATTTTCACAGTAAAAAGGCCTGGTTCACTTTTGCTTAGCTTAGTCTGTAACTTGAAAACTATGTACCGTATGGCCCTATAAACTGTGTTGGGATGAAAGCTAGCCACTTTGAGCAATGTGGGAAGTGCTGGGGCAGTTTGGGACAACAGGGCCAAAATGTCACTTTCACAGTCCCAAAGTGCCGTTTTCACAGTAAAAAGGCCTGGTTCACTTTTGCTTAGCTTAGTCTGTAACTTGAAAACTATGTACCGTATGGCCCTATAAACTGTGTTGGGATGAAAGCTAGCCACTTTGAGCATTGTGGCAAGAGCTGGGGCAGTTTGGGACAACAGGGAACGAACAGGGCCAAAATGTCACTTTCACAGTCCCAAAGTGCCATTTTCACAGTAAAAAAAAACAGATTCATTTTGCTTGGCTTAGTCTGTAACTTGAAAACTATGTACCGTATGGCCCTATAAACTGTGTTGGGATGAAAGCTAGCCACTTTGAGCAATGTGGGAAGTGCTGGGGCAGTTTGGGACAACAGGGCCAAAATGTCACTTTCACAGTCCCAAAGTGCCGTTTTCACAGTAAAAAGGCCTGGTTCACTTTTGCTTAGCTTAGTCTGTAACTTGAAAACTATGTACCGTATGGCCCTATAAACTGTGTTGGGATGAAAGCTAGCCACTTTGAGCAATGTGGGAAGTGCTGGGGCAGTTTGGGACAACAGGGCCAAAATGTCACTTTCACAGTCCCAAAGTGCCATTTTCACAGTAAAAAAAAACAGATTCATTTTGCTTAGCTTAGTCTGTAACTTGAAAACTATGTACCGTATGGCCCTATAAACTGTGTTGGGATGAAAGCTAGCCACTTTGAGCATTGTGGCAAGAGCTGGGGCAGTTTGGGACAACAGGGAACGAACAGGGCCAAAATGTCACTTTCACAGTCCCAAAGTGCCATTTTCACAGTAAAAAAAAACAGATTCATTTTGCTTAGCTTAGTCTGTAACTTGAAAACTATGTACCGTATGGCCCTATAAACTGTGTTGGGATGAAAGCTAGCCACTTTGAGCAATGTGGGAAGTGCTGGGGCAGTTTGGGACAACAGGGCCAAAATGTCACTTTCACAGTCCCAAAGTGCCGTTTTCACAGTAAAAAGGCCTGGTTCACTTTTGCTTAGCTTAGTCTGTAACTTGAAAACTATGTACCGTATGGCCCTATAAACTGTGTTGGGATGAAAGCTAGCCACTTTGAGCAATGTGGGAAGTGCTGGGGCAGTTTGGGACAACAGGGCCAAAATGTCACTTTCACAGTCCCAAAGTGCCATTTTCACAGTAAAAAAAAACAGATTCATTTTGCTTAGCTTAGTCTGTAACTTGAAAACTATGTACCGTATGGCCCTATAAACTGTGTTGGGATGAAAGCTAGCCACTTTGAGCAATGTGGGAAGTGCTGGGGCAGTTTGGGACAACAGGGCCAAAATGTCACTTTCACAGTCCCAAAGTGCCATTTTCACAGTAAAAAAAAACAGATTCATTTTGCTTAGCTTAGTCTGTAACTTGAAAACTATGTACCGTATGGCCCTATAAACTGTGTTGGGATGAAAGCTAGCCACTTTGAGCAATGTGGGAAGTGCTGGGGCAGTTTGGGACAACAGGGCCAAAATGTCACTTTCACAGTCCCAAAGTGCCGTTTTCACAGTAAAAAGGCCTGGTTCACTTTTGCTTAGCTTAGTCTGTAACTTGAAAACTATGTACCGTATGGCCCTATAAACTGTGTTGGGATGAAAGCTAGCCACTTTGAGCAATGTGGGAAGTGCTGGGGCAGTTTGGGACAACAGGGCCAAAATGTCACTTTCACAGTCCCAAAGTGCCATTTTCACAGTAAAAAGGCCTGGTTCACTTTTGCTTAGCTTAGTCTGTAACTTGAAAACTATGTACCGTATGGCCCTATAAACTGTGTTGGGATGAAAGCTAGCCACTTTGAGCAATGTGGGAAGTGCTGGGGCAGTTTGGGACAACAGGGCCAAAATGTCACTTTCACAGTCCCAAAGTGCCGTTTTCACAGTAAAAAGGCCTGGTTCACTTTTGCTTAGCTTAGTCTGTAACTTGAAAACTATGTACCGTATGGCCCTATAAACTGTGTTGGGATGAAAGCTAGCCACTTTGAGCATTGTGGCAAGAGCTGGGGCAGTTTGGGACAACAGGGAACGAACAGGGCCAAAATGTCACTTTCACAGTCCCAAAGTGCCATTTTCACAGTAAAAAAAAAACAGATTCATTTTGCTTAGCTTAGTCTGTAACTTGAAAACTATGTACCGTATGGCCCTATAAACTGTGTTGGGATGAAAGCTAGCCACTTTGAGCAATGTGGTAAGTGCTGGGGCAGTTTGGGACAACAGGGCCAAAATGTCACTTTCACAGTCCCAAAGTGCCGTTTTCACAGTAAAAAGGCCTGGTTCACTTTTGCTTAGCTTAGTCTGTAACTTGAAAACTATGTACCGTATGGCCCTATAAACTGTGTTGGGATGAAAGCTAGCCACTTTGAGCAATGTGGGAAGTGCTGGGGCAGTTTGGGACAACAGGGCCAAAATGTCACTTTCACAGTCCCAAAGTGCCGTTTTCACAGTAAAAAGGCCTGGTTCACTTTTGCTTAGCTTAGTCTGTAACTTGAAAACTATGTACCGTATGGCCCTATAAACTGTGTTGGGATGAAAGCTAGCCACTTTGAGCAATGTGGGAAGTGCTGGGGCAGTTTGGGACAACAGGGCCAAAATGTCACTTTCACAGTCCCAAAGTGCCATTTTCACAGTAAAAAGGCCTGGTTCACTTTTGCTTAGCTTAGTCTGTAACTTGAAAACTATGTACCGTATGGCCCTATAAACTGTGTTGGGATGAAAGCTAGCCACTTTGAGCAATGTGGGAAGTGCTGGGGCAGTTTGGGACAACAGGGCCAAAATGTCACTTTCACAGTCCCAAAGTGCCGTTTTCACAGTAAAAAGGCCTGGTTCACTTTTGCTTAGCTTAGTCTGTAACTTGAAAACTATGTACCGTATGGCCCTATAAACTGTGTTGGGATGAAAGCTAGCCACTTTGAGCATTGTGGCAAGAGCTGGGGCAGTTTGGGACAACAGGGAACGAACAGGGCCAAAATGTCACTTTCACAGTCCCAAAGTGCCATTTTCACAGTAAAAAAAAACAGATTCATTTTGCTTAGCTTAGTCTGTAACTTGAAAACTATGTACCGTATGGCCCTATAAACTGTGTTGGGATGAAAGCTAGCCACTTTGAGCAATGTGGGAAGTGCTGGGGCAGTTTGGGACAACAGGGCCAAAATGTCACTTTCACAGTCCCAAAGTGCCGTTTTCACAGTAAAAAGGCCTGGTTCACTTTTGCTTAGCTTAGTCTGTAACTTGAAAACTATGTACCGTATGGCCCTATAAACTGTGTTGGGATGAAAGCTAGCCACTTTGAGCAATGTGGGAAGTGCTGGGGCAGTTTGGGACAACAGGGCCAAAATGTCACTTTCACAGTCCCAAAGTGCCATTTTCACAGTAAAAAAAAACAGATTCATTTTGCTTAGCTTAGTCTGTAACTTGAAAACTATGTACCGTATGGCCCTATAAACTGTGTTGGGATGAAAGCTAGCCACTTTGAGCATTGTGGCAAGAGCTGGGGCAGTTTGGGACAACAGGGAACGAACAGGGCCAAAATGTCACTTTCACAGTCCCAAAGTGCCATTTTCACAGTAAAAAAAAACAGATTCATTTTGCTTAGCTTAGTCTGTAACTTGAAAACTATGTACCGTATGGCCCTATAAACTGTGTTGGGATGAAAGCTAGCCACTTTGAGCAATGTGGGAAGTGCTGGGGCAGTTTGGGACAACAGGGCCAAAATGTCACTTTCACAGTCCCAAAGTGCCGTTTTCACAGTAAAAAGGCCTGGTTCACTTTTGCTTAGCTTAGTCTGTAACTTGAAAACTATGTACCGTATGGCCCTATAAACTGTGTTGGGATGAAAGCTAGCCACTTTGAGCAATGTGGGAAGTGCTGGGGCAGTTTGGGACAACAGGGCCAAAATGTCACTTTCACAGTCCCAAAGTGCCATTTTCACAGTAAAAAAAAACAGATTCATTTTGCTTAGCTTAGTCTGTAACTTGAAAACTATGTACCGTATGGCCCTATAAACTGTGTTGGGATGAAAGCTAGCCACTTTGAGCAATGTGGGAAGTGCTGGGGCAGTTTGGGACAACAGGGCCAAAATGTCACTTTCACAGTCCCAAAGTGCCGTTTTCACAGTAAAAAGGCCTGGTTCACTTTTGCTTAGCTTAGTCTGTAACTTGAAAACTATGTACCGTATGGCCCTATAAACTGTGTTGGGATGAAAGCTAGCCACTTTGAGCATTGTGGCAAGAGCTGGGGCAGTTTGGGACAACAGGGAACGAACAGGGCCAAAATGTCACTTTCACAGTCCCAAAGTGCCATTTTCACAGTAAAAAAAAACAGATTCATTTTGCTTAGCTTAGTCTGTAACTTGAAAACTATGTACCGTATGGCCCTATAAACTGTGTTGGGATGAAAGCTAGCCACTTTGAGCAATGTGGGAAGTGCTGGGGCAGTTTGGGACAACAGGGCCAAAATGTCACTTTCACAGTCCCAAAGTGCCGTTTTCACAGTAAAAAGGCCTGGTTCACTTTTGCTTAGCTTAGTCTGTAACTTGAAAACTATGTACCGTATGGCCCTATAAACTGTGTTGGGATGAAAGCTAGCCACTTTGAGCAATGTGGGAAGTGCTGGGGCAGTTTGGGACAACAGGGCCAAAATGTCACTTTCACAGTCCCAAAGTGCCATTTTCACAGTAAAAAAAAACAGATTCATTTTGCTTAGCTTAGTCTGTAACTTGAAAACTATGTACCGTATGGCCCTATAAACTGTGTTGGGATGAAAGCTAGCCACTTTGAGCATTGTGGCAAGAGCTGGGGCAGTTTGGGACAACAGGGAACGAACAGGGCCAAAATGTCACTTTCACAGTCCCAAAGTGCCATTTTCACAGTAAAAAAAAACAGATTCATTTTGCTTAGCTTAGTCTGTAACTTGAAAACTATGTACCGTATGGCCCTATAAACTGTGTTGGGATGAAAGCTAGCCACTTTGAGCAATGTGGGAAGTGCTGGGGCAGTTTGGGACAACAGGGCCAAAATGTCACTTTCACAGTCCCAAAGTGCCGTTTTCACAGTAAAAAGGCCTGGTTCACTTTTGCTTAGCTTAGTCTGTAACTTGAAAACTATGTACCGTATGGCCCTATAAACTGTGTTGGGATGAAAGCTAGCCACTTTGAGCAATGTGGGAAGTGCTGGGGCAGTTTGGGACAACAGGGCCAAAATGTCACTTTCACAGTCCCAAAGTGCCATTTTCACAGTAAAAAAAAACAGATTCATTTTGCTTAGCTTAGTCTGTAACTTGAAAACTATGTACCGTATGGCCCTATAAACTGTGTTGGGATGAAAGCTAGCCACTTTGAGCAATGTGGGAAGTGCTGGGGCAGTTTGGGACAACAGGGCCAAAATGTCACTTTCACAGTCCCAAAGTGCCATTTTCACAGTAAAAAAAAACAGATTCATTTTGCTTAGCTTAGTCTGTAACTTGAAAACTATGTACCGTATGGCCCTATAAACTGTGTTGGGATGAAAGCTAGCCACTTTGAGCAATGTGGGAAGTGCTGGGGCAGTTTGGGACAACAGGGCCAAAATGTCACTTTCACAGTCCCAAAGTGCCGTTTTCACAGTAAAAAGGCCTGGTTCACTTTTGCTTAGCTTAGTCTGTAACTTGAAAACTATGTACCGTATGGCCCTATAAACTGTGTTGGGATGAAAGCTAGCCACTTTGAGCAATGTGGGAAGTGCTGGGGCAGTTTGGGACAACAGGGCCAAAATGTCACTTTCACAGTCCCAAAGTGCCATTTTCACAGTAAAAAGGCCTGGTTCACTTTTGCTTAGCTTAGTCTGTAACTTGAAAACTATGTACCGTATGGCCCTATAAACTGTGTTGGGATGAAAGCTAGCCACTTTGAGCAATGTGGGAAGTGCTGGGGCAGTTTGGGACAACAGGGCCAAAATGTCACTTTCACAGTCCCAAAGTGCCGTTTTCACAGTAAAAAGGCCTGGTTCACTTTTGCTTAGCTTAGTCTGTAACTTGAAAACTATGTACCGTATGGCCCTATAAACTGTGTTGGGATGAAAGCTAGCCACTTTGAGCATTGTGGCAAGAGCTGGGGCAGTTTGGGACAACAGGGAACGAACAGGGCCAAAATGTCACTTTCACAGTCCCAAAGTGCCATTTTCACAGTAAAAAAAAACAGATTCATTTTGCTTAGCTTAGTCTGTAACTTGAAAACTATGTACCGTATGGCCCTATAAACTGTGTTGGGATGAAAGCTAGCCACTTTGAGCAATGTGGGAAGTGCTGGGGCAGTTTGGGACAACAGGGCCAAAATGTCACTTTCACAGTCCCAAAGTGCCGTTTTCACAGTAAAAAGGCCTGGTTCACTTTTGCTTAGCTTAGTCTGTAACTTGAAAACTATGTACCGTATGGCCCTATAAACTGTGTTGGGATGAAAGCTAGCCACTTTGAGCAATGTGGGAAGTGCTGGGGCAGTTTGGGACAACAGGGCCAAAATGTCACTTTCACAGTCCCAAAGTGCCATTTTCACAGTAAAAAAAAACAGATTCATTTTGCTTAGCTTAGTCTGTAACTTGAAAACTATGTACCGTATGGCCCTATAAACTGTGTTGGGATGAAAGCTAGCCACTTTGAGCATTGTGGCAAGAGCTGGGGCAGTTTGGGACAACAGGGAACGAACAGGGCCAAAATGTCACTTTCACAGTCCCAAAGTGCCATTTTCACAGTAAAAAGGCCTGGTTCACTTTTGCTTAGCTTAGTCTGTAACTTGAAAACTATGTACCGTATGGCCCTATAAACTGTGTTGGGATGAAAGCTAGCCACTTTGAGCAATGTGGGAAGTGCTGGGGCAGTTTGGGACAACAGGGCCAAAATGTCACTTTCACAGTCCCAAAGTGCCGTTTTCACAGTAAAAAGGCCTGGTTCACTTTTGCTTAGCTTAGTCTGTAACTTGAAAACTATGTACCGTATGGCCCTATAAACTGTGTTGGGATGAAAGCTAGCCACTTTGAGCAATGTGGGAAGTGCTGGGGCAGTTTGGGACAACAGGGCCAAAATGTCACTTTCACAGTCCCAAAGTGCCATTTTCACAGTAAAAAGGCCTGGTTCACTTTTGCTTAGCTTAGTCTGTAACTTGAAAACTATGTACCGTATGGCCCTATAAACTGTGTTGGGATGAAAGCTAGCCACTTTGAGCAATGTGGGAAGTGCTGGGGCAGTTTGGGACAACAGGGCCAAAATGTCACTTTCACAGTCCCAAAGTGCCATTTTCACAGTAAAAAGGCCTGGTTCACTTTTGCTTAGCTTAGTCTGTAACTTGAAAACTATGTACCGTATGGCCCTATAAACTGTGTTGGGATGAAAGCTAGCCACTTTGAGCAATGTGGGAAGTGCTGGGGCAGTTTGGGACAACAGGGCCAAAATGTCACTTTCACAGTCCCAAAGTGCCGTTTTCACAGTAAAAAGGCCTGGTTCACTTTTGCTTAGCTTAGTCTGTAACTTGAAAACTATGTACCGTATGGCCCTATAAACTGTGTTGGGATGAAAGCTAGCCACTTTGAGCATTGTGGCAAGAGCTGGGGCAGTTTGGGACAACAGGGAACGAACAGGGCCAAAATGTCACTTTCACAGTCCCAAAGTGCCATTTTCACAGTAAAAAAAAACAGATTAATTTTGCTTAGCTTAGTCTGTAACTTGAAAACTATGTACCGTATGGCCCTATAAACTGTGTTGGGATGAAAGCTAGCCACTTTGAGCAATGTGGGAAGTGCTGGGGCAGTTTGGGACAACAGGGCCAAAATGTCACTTTCACAGTCCCAAAGTGCCATTTTCACAGTAAAAAAAAACAGATTAATTTTGCTTAGCTTAGTCTGTAACTTGAAAACTATGTACCGTATGGCCCTATAAACTGTGTTGGGATGAAAGCTAGCCACTTTGAGCAATGTGGGAAGTGCTGGGGCAGTTTGGGACAACAGGGCCAAAATGTCACTTTCACAGTCCCAAAGTGCCATTTTCACAGTAAAAAGGCCTGGTTCACTTTTGCTTAGCTTAGTCTGTAACTTGAAAACTATGTACCGTATGGCCCTATAAACTGTGTTGGGATGAAAGCTAGCCACTTTGAGCAATGTGGGAAGTGCTGGGGCAGTTTGGGACAACAGGGCCAAAATGTCACTTTCACAGTCCCAAAGTGCCATTTTCACAGTAAAAAGGCCTGGTTCACTTTTGCTTAGCTTAGTCTGTAACTTGAAAACTATGTACCGTATGGCCCTATAAACTGTGTTGGGATGAAAGCTAGCCACTTTGAGCAATGTGGGAAGTGCTGGGGCAGTTTGGGACAACAGGGCCAAAATGTCACTTTCACAGTCCCAAAGTGCCATTTTCACAGTAAAAAGGCCTGGTTCACTTTTACTTAGCTTAGTCTGTAACTTGAAAACTATGTACCGTATGGCCCTATAAACTGTGTTGGGATGAAAGCTAGCCACTTTGAGCAATGTGGGAAGTGCTGGGGCAGTTTGGGACAACAGGGCCAAAATGTCACTTTCACAGTCCCAAAGTGCCGTTTTCACAGTAAAAAGGCCTGGTTCACTTTTGCTTAGCTTAGTCTGTAACTTGAAAACTATGTACCGTATGGCCCTATAAACTGTGTTGGGATGAAAGCTAGCCACTTTGAGCATTGTGGCAAGAGCTGGGGCAGTTTGGGACAACAGGGAACGAACAGGGCCAAAATGTCACTTTCACAGTCCCAAAGTGCCATTTTCACAGTAAAAAAAAACAGATTCATTTTGCTTAGCTTAGTCTGTAACTTGAAAACTATGTACCGTATGGCCCTATAAACTGTGTTGGGATGAAAGCTAGCCACTTTGAGCAATGTGGGAAGTGCTGGGGCAGTTTGGGACAACAGGGCCAAAATGTCACTTTCACAGTCCCAAAGTGCCGTTTTCACAGTAAAAAGGCCTGGTTCACTTTTGCTTAGCTTAGTCTGTAACTTGAAAACTATGTACCGTATGGCCCTATAAACTGTGTTGGGATGAAAGCTAGCCACTTTGAGCAATGTGGGAAGTGCTGGGGCAGTTTGGGACAACAGGGCCAAAATGTCACTTTCACAGTCCCAAAGTGCCATTTTCACAGTAAAAAAAAACAGATTCATTTTGCTTAGCTTAGTCTGTAACTTGAAAACTATGTACCGTATGGCCCTATAAACTGTGTTGGGATGAAAGCTAGCCACTTTGAGCATTGTGGCAAGAGCTGGGGCAGTTTGGGACAACAGGGAACGAACAGGGCCAAAATGTCACTTTCACAGTCCCAAAGTGCCATTTTCACAGTAAAAAGGCCTGGTTCACTTTTGCTTAGCTTAGTCTGTAACTTGAAAACTATGTACCGTATGGCCCTATAAACTGTGTTGGGATGAAAGCTAGCCACTTTGAGCAATGTGGGAAGTGCTGGGGCAGTTTGGGACAACAGGGCCAAAATGTCACTTTCACAGTCCCAAAGTGCCGTTTTCACAGTAAAAAGGCCTGGTTCACTTTTGCTTAGCTTAGTCTGTAACTTGAAAACTATGTACCGTATGGCCCTATAAACTGTGTTGGGATGAAAGCTAGCCACTTTGAGCAATGTGGGAAGTGCTGGGGCAGTTTGGGACAACAGGGCCAAAATGTCACTTTCACAGTCCCAAAGTGCCGTTTTCACAGTAAAAAGGCCTGGTTCACTTTTGCTTAGCTTAGTCTGTAACTTGAAAACTATGTACCGTATGGCCCTATAAACTGTGTTGGGATGAAAGCTAGCCACTTTGAGCAATGTGGGAAGTGCTGGGGCAGTTTGGGACAACAGGGCCAAAATGTCACTTTCACAGTCCCAAAGTGCCATTTTCACAGTAAAAAGGCCTGGTTCACTTTTGCTTAGCTTAGTCTGTAACTTGAAAACTATGTACCGTATGGCCCTATAAACTGTGTTGGGATGAAAGCTAGCCACTTTGAGCAATGTGGGAAGTGCTGGGGCAGTTTGGGACAACAGGGCCAAAATGTCACTTTCACAGTCCCAAAGTGCCGTTTTCACAGTAAAAAGGCCTGGTTCACTTTTGCTTAGCTTAGTCTGTAACTTGAAAACTATGTACCGTATGGCCCTATAAACTGTGTTGGGATGAAAGCTAGCCACTTTGAGCAATGTGGGAAGTGCTGGGGCAGTTTGGGACAACAGGGCCAAAATGTCACTTTCACAGTCCCAAAGTGCCGTTTTCACAGTAAAAAGGCCTGGTTCACTTTTGCTTAGCTTAGTCTGTAACTTGAAAACTATGTACCGTATGGCCCTATAAACTGTGTTGGGATGAAAGCTAGCCACTTTGAGCAATGTGGGAAGTGCTGGGGCAGTTTGGGACAACAGGGCCAAAATGTCACTTTCACAGTCCCAAAGTGCCATTTTCACAGTAAAAAGGCCTGGTTCACTTTTGCTTAGCTTAGTCTGTAACTTGAAAACTATGTACCGTATGGCCCTATAAACTGTGTTGGGATGAAAGCTAGCCACTTTGAGCAATGTGGGAAGTGCTGGGGCAGTTTGGGACAACAGGGCCAAAATGTCACTTTCACAGTCCCAAAGTGCCGTTTTCACAGTAAAAAGGCCTGGTTCACTTTTGCTTAGCTTAGTCTGTAACTTGAAAACTATGTACCGTATGGCCCTATAAACTGTGTTGGGATGAAAGCTAGCCACTTTGAGCAATGTGGGAAGTGCTGGGGCAGTTTGGGACAACAGGGCCAAAATGTCACTTTCACAGTCCCAAAGTGCCATTTTCACAGTAAAAAGGCCTGGTTCACTTTTGCTTAGCTTAGTCTGTAACTTGAAAACTATGTACCGTATGGCCCTATAAACTGTGTTGGGATGAAAGCTAGCCACTTTGAGCAATGTGGGAAGTGCTGGGGCAGTTTGGGACAACAGGGCCAAAATGTCACTTTCACAGTCCCAAAGTGCCGTTTTCACAGTAAAAAGGCCTGGTTCACTTTTGCTTAGCTTAGTCTGTAACTTGAAAACTATGTACCGTATGGCCCTATAAACTGTGTTGGGATGAAAGCTAGCCACTTTGAGCATTGTGGCAAGAGCTGGGGCAGTTTGGGACAACAGGGAACGAACAGGGCCAAAATGTCACTTTCACAGTCCCAAAGTGCCATTTTCACAGTAAAAAAAAACAGATTCATTTTGCTTAGCTTAGTCTGTAACTTGAAAACTATGTACCGTATGGCCCTATAAACTGTGTTGGGATGAAAGCTAGCCACTTTGAGCAATGTGGGAAGTGCTGGGGCAGTTTGGGACAACAGGGCCAAAATGTCACTTTCACAGTCCCAAAGTGCCGTTTTCACAGTAAAAAGGCCTGGTTCACTTTTGCTTAGCTTAGTCTGTAACTTGAAAACTATGTACCGTATGGCCCTATAAACTGTGTTGGGATGAAAGCTAGCCACTTTGAGCAATGTGGGAAGTGCTGGGGCAGTTTGGGACAACAGGGCCAAAATGTCACTTTCACAGTCCCAAAGTGCCATTTTCACAGTAAAAAAAAACAGATTCATTTTGCTTAGCTTAGTCTGTAACTTGAAAACTATGTACCGTATGGCCCTATAAACTGTGTTGGGATGAAAGCTAGCCACTTTGAGCATTGTGGCAAGAGCTGGGGCAGTTTGGGACAACAGGGAACGAACAGGGCCAAAATGTCACTTTCACAGTCCCAAAGTGCCATTTTCACAGTAAAAAAAAACAGATTCATTTTGCTTAGCTTAGTCTGTAACTTGAAAACTATGTACCGTATGGCCCTATAAACTGTGTTGGGATGAAAGCTAGCCACTTTGAGCAATGTGGGAAGTGCTGGGGCAGTTTGGGACAACAGGGCCAAAATGTCACTTTCACAGTCCCAAAGTGCCGTTTTCACAGTAAAAAGGCCTGGTTCACTTTTGCTTAGCTTAGTCTGT
The DNA here is from genome assembly GCF_963924005.1 of Protomyctophum bolini. NCBI lineage: Eukaryota > Metazoa > Chordata > Actinopteri > Myctophiformes > Myctophidae > Protomyctophum > Protomyctophum bolini. The sequence goes on along the minus strand of NW_027665367.1, from coordinate 28,474 downwards.
AACTTGAAAACTATGTACCGTATGGCCCTATAAACTGTGTTGGGATGAAAGCTAGCCACTTTGAGCAATGTGGGAAGTGCTGGGGCAGTTTGGGACAACAGGGCCAAAATGTCACTTTCACAGTCCCAAAGTGCCATTTTCACAGTAAAAAAAAACAGATTCATTTTGCTTAGCTTAGTCTGTAACTTGAAAACTATGTACCGTATGGCCCTATAAACTGTGTTGGGATGAAAGCTAGCCACTTTGAGCAATGTGGGAAGTGCTGGGGCAGTTTGGGACAACAGGGCCAAAATGTCACTTTCACAGTCCCAAAGTGCCATTTTTCACAGTAAAAAAAAACAGATTCATTTTGCTTAGCTTAGTCTGTAACTTGAAAACTATGTACCGTATGGCCCTATAAACTGTGTTGGGATGGAAGCTAGCCACTTTGAGCAATGTGGGAAGTGCTGGGGCAGTTTGGGACAACAGGGCCAAAATGTCACTTTCACAGTCCCAAAGTGCCGTTTTCACAGTAAAAAGGCCTGGTTCACTTTTGCTTAGCTTAGTCTGTAACTTGAAAACTATGTACCGTATGGCCCTATAAACTGTGTTGGGATGAAAGCTAGCCACTTTGAGCAATGTGGGAAGTGCTGGGGCAGTTTGGGACAACAGGGCCAAAATGTCACTTTCACAGTCCCAAAGTGCCATTTTCACAGTAAAAAGGCCTGGTTCACTTTTGCTTAGCTTAGTCTGTAACTTGAAAACTATGTACCGTATGGCCCTATAAACTGTGTTGGGATGAAAGCTAGCCACTTTGAGCAATGTGGGAAGTGCTGGGGCAGTTTGGGACAACAGGGCCAAAATGTCACTTTCACAGTCCCAAAGTGCCGTTTTCACAGTAAAAAGGCCTGGTTCACTTTTGCTTAGCTTAGTCTGTAACTTGAAAACTATGTACCGTATGGCCCTATAAACTGTGTTGGGATGAAAGCTAGCCACTTTGAGCATTGTGGCAAGAGCTGGGGCAGTTTGGGACAACAGGGAACGAACAGGGCCAAAATGTCACTTTCACAGTCCCAAAGTGCCATTTTCACAGTAAAAAAAAACAGATTCATTTTGCTTAGCTTAGTCTGTAACTTGAAAACTATGTACCGTATGGCCCTATAAACTGTGTTGGGATGAAAGCTAGCCACTTTGAGCAATGTGGGAAGTGCTGGGGCAGTTTGGGACAACAGGGCCAAAATGTCACTTTCACAGTCCCAAAGTGCCGTTTTCACAGTAAAAAGGCCTGGTTCACTTTTGCTTAGCTTAGTCTGTAACTTGAAAACTATGTACCGTATGGCCCTATAAACTGTGTTGGGATGAAAGCTAGCCACTTTGAGCAATGTGGGAAGTGCTGGGGCAGTTTGGGACAACAGGGCCAAAATGTCACTTTCACAGTCCCAAAGTGCCATTTTCACAGTAAAAAGGCCTGGTTCACTTTTGCTTAGCTTAGTCTGTAACTTGAAAACTATGTACCGTATGGCCCTATAAACTGTGTTGGGATGAAAGCTAGCCACTTTGAGCAATGTGGGAAGTGCTGGGGCAGTTTGGGACAACAGGGCCAAAATGTCACTTTCACAGTCCCAAAGTGCCGTTTTCACAGTAAAAAGGCCTGGTTCACTTTTGCTTAGCTTAGTCTGTAACTTGAAAACTATGTACCGTATGGCCCTATAAACTGTGTTGGGATGAAAGCTAGCCACTTTGAGCATTGTGGCAAGAGCTGGGGCAGTTTGGGACAACAGGGAACGAACAGGGCCAAAATGTCACTTTCACAGTCCCAAAGTGCCATTTTCACAGTAAAAAAAAACAGATTCATTTTGCTTAGCTTAGTCTGTAACTTGAAAACTATGTACCGTATGGCCCTATAAACTGTGTTGGGATGAAAGCTAGCCACTTTGAGCAATGTGGGAAGTGCTGGGGCAGTTTGGGACAACAGGGCCAAAATGTCACTTTCACAGTCCCAAAGTGCCGTTTTCACAGTAAAAAGGCCTGGTTCACTTTTGCTTAGCTTAGTCTGTAACTTGAAAACTATGTACCGTATGGCCCTATAAACTGTGTTGGGATGAAAGCTAGCCACTTTGAGCAATGTGGGAAGTGCTGGGGCAGTTTGGGACAACAGGGCCAAAATGTCACTTTCACAGTCCCAAAGTGCCATTTTCACAGTAAAAAGGCCTGGTTCACTTTTGCTTAGCTTAGTCTGTAACTTGAAAACTATGTACCGTATGGCCCTATAAACTGTGTTGGGATGAAAGCTAGCCACTTTGAGCAATGTGGGAAGTGCTGGGGCAGTTTGGGACAACAGGGCCAAAATGTCACTTTCACAGTCCCAAAGTGCCATTTTCACAGTAAAAAGGCCTGGTTCACTTTTGCTTAGCTTAGTCTGTAACTTGAAAACTATGTACCGTATGGCCCTATAAACTGTGTTGGGATGAAAGCTAGCCACTTTGAGCAATGTGGGAAGTGCTGGGGCAGTTTGGGACAACAGGGCCAAAATGTCACTTTCACAGTCCCAAAGTGCCATTTTCACAGTAAAAAGGCCTGGTTCACTTTTGCTTAGCTTAGTCTGTAACTTGAAAACTATGTACCGTATGGCCCTATAAACTGTGTTGGGATGAAAGCTAGCCACTTTGAGCAATGTGGGAAGTGCTGGGGCAGTTTGGGACAACAGGGCCAAAATGTCACTTTCACAGTCCCAAAGTGCCATTTTCACAGTAAAAAGGCCTGGTTCACTTTTGCTTAGCTTAGTCTGTAACTTGAAAACTATGTACCGTATCGCCCTATAAACTGTGTTGGGATGAAAGCTAGCCACTTTGAGCAATGTGGGAAGTGCTGGGGCAGTTTGGGACAACAGGGCCAAAATGTCACTTTCACAGTCCCAAAGTGCCGTTTTCACAGTAAAAAGGCCTGGTTCACTTTTGCTTAGCTTAGTCTGTAACTTGAAAACTATGTACCGTATGGCCCTATAAACTGTGTTGGGATGAAAGCTAGCCACTTTGAGCAATGTGGGAAGTGCTGGGGCAGTTTGGGACAACAGGGCCAAAATGTCACTTTCACAGTCCCAAAGTGCCATTTTCACAGTAAAAAGGCCTGGTTCACTTTTGCTTAGCTTAGTCTGTAACTTGAAAACTATGTACCGTATGGCCCTATAAACTGTGTTGGGATGAAAGCTAGCCACTTTGAGCAATGTGGGAAGTGCTGGGGCAGTTTGGGACAACAGGGCCAAAATGTCACTTTCACAGTCCCAAAGTGCCGTTTTCACAGTAAAAAGGCCTGGTTCACTTTTGCTTAGCTTAGTCTGTAACTTGAAAACTATGTACCGTATGGCCCTATAAACTGTGTTGGGATGAAAGCTAGCCACTTTGAGCATTGTGGCAAGAGCTGGGGCAGTTTGGGACAACAGGGAACGAACAGGGCCAAAATGTCACTTTCACAGTCCCAAAGTGCCATTTTCACAGTAAAAAAAAACAGATTCATTTTGCTTAGCTTAGTCTGTAACTTGAAAACTATGTACCGTATGGCCCTATAAACTGTGTTGGGATGAAAGCTAGCCACTTTGAGCAATGTGGGAAGTGCTGGGGCAGTTTGGGACAACAGGGCCAAAATGTCACTTTCACAGTCCCAAAGTGCCGTTTTCACAGTAAAAAGGCCTGGTTCACTTTTGCTTAGCTTAGTCTGTAACTTGAAAACTATGTACCGTATGGCCCTATAAACTGTGTTGGGATGAAAGCTAGCCACTTTGAGCAATGTGGGAAGTGCTGGGGCAGTTTGGGACAACAGGGCCAAAATGTCACTTTCACAGTCCCAAAGTGCCATTTTCACAGTAAAAAAAAACAGATTCATTTTGCTTAGCTTAGTCTGTAACTTGAAAACTATGTACCGTATGGCCCTATAAACTGTGTTGGGATGAAAGCTAGCCACTTTGAGCATTGTGGCAAGAGCTGGGGCAGTTTGGGACAACAGGGAACGAACAGGGCCAAAATGTCACTTTCACAGTCCCAAAGTGCCATTTTCACAGTAAAAAGGCCTGGTTCACTTTTGCTTAGCTTAGTCTGTAACTTGAAAACTATGTACCGTATGGCCCTATAAACTGTGTTGGGATGAAAGCTAGCCACTTTGAGCAATGTGGGAAGTGCTGGGGCAGTTTGGGACAACAGGGCCAAAATGTCACTTTCACAGTCCCAAAGTGCCGTTTTCACAGTAAAAAGGCCTGGTTCACTTTTGCTTAGCTTAGTCTGTAACTTGAAAACTATGTACCGTATGGCCCTATAAACTGTGTTGGGATGAAAGCTAGCCACTTTGAGCAATGTGGGAAGTGCTGGGGCAGTTTGGGACAACAGGGCCAAAATGTCACTTTCACAGTCCCAAAGTGCCATTTTCACAGTAAAAAGGCCTGGTTCACTTTTGCTTAGCTTAGTCTGTAACTTGAAAACTATGTACCGTATGGCCCTATAAACTGTGTTGGGATGAAAGCTAGCCACTTTGAGCAATGTGGGAAGTGCTGGGGCAGTTTGGGACAACAGGGCCAAAATGTCACTTTCACAGTCCCAAAGTGCCATTTTCACAGTAAAAAGGCCTGGTTCACTTTTGCTTAGCTTAGTCTGTAACTTGAAAACTATGTACCGTATGGCCCTATAAACTGTGTTGGGATGAAAGCTAGCCACTTTGAGCAATGTGGGAAGTGCTGGGGCAGTTTGGGACAACAGGGCCAAAATGTCACTTTCACAGTCCCAAAGTGCCGTTTTCACAGTAAAAAGGCCTGGTTCACTTTTGCTTAGCTTAGTCTGTAACTTGAAAACTATGTACCGTATGGCCCTATAAACTGTGTTGGGATGAAAGCTAGCCACTTTGAGCATTGTGGCAAGAGCTGGGGCAGTTTGGGACAACAGGGCCAAAATGTCACTTTCACAGTCCCAAAGTGCCATTTTCACAGTAAAAAGGCCTGGTTCACTTTTGCTTAGCTTAGTCTGTAACTTGAAAACTATGTACCGTATGGCCCTATAAACTGTGTTGGGATGAAAGCTAGCCACTTTGAGCAATGTGGGAAGTGCTGGGGCAGTTTGGGACAACAGGGCCAAAATGTCACTTTCACAGTCCCAAAGTGCCATTTTCACAGTAAAAAGGCCTGGTTCACTTTTGCTTAGCTTAGTCTGTAACTTGAAAACTATGTACCGTATGGCCCTATAAACTGTGTTGGGATGAAAGCTAGCCACTTTGAGCAATGTGGGAAGTGCTGGGGCAGTTTGGGACAACAGGGCCAAAATGTCACTTTCACAGTCCCAAAGTGCCGTTTTCACAGTAAAAAGGCCTGGTTCACTTTTGCTTAGCTTAGTCTGTAACTTGAAAACTATGTACCGTATGGCCCTATAAACTGTGTTGGGATGAAAGCTAGCCACTTTGAGCATTGTGGCAAGAGCTGGGGCAGTTTGGGACAACAGGGAACGAACAGGGCCAAAATGTCACTTTCACAGTCCCAAAGTGCCATTTTCACAGTAAAAAAAAACAGATTAATTTTGCTTAGCTTAGTCTGTAACTTGAAAACTATGTACCGTATGGCCCTATAAACTGTGTTGGGATGAAAGCTAGCCACTTTGAGCAATGTGGGAAGTGCTGGGGCAGTTTGGGACAACAGGGCCAAAATGTCACTTTCACAGTCCCAAAGTGCCATTTTCACAGTAAAAAAAAACAGATTCATTTTGCTTAGCTTAGTCTGTAACTTGAAAACTATGTACCGTATGGCCCTATAAACTGTGTTGGGATGAAAGCTAGCCACTTTGAGCAATGTGGGAAGTGCTGGGGCAGTTTGGGACAACAGGGCCAAAATGTCACTTTCACAGTCCCAAAGTGCCATTTTCACAGTAAAAAGGCCTGGTTCACTTTTGCTTAGCTTAGTCTGTAACTTGAAAACTATGTACCGTATGGCCCTATAAACTGTGTTGGGATGAAAGCTAGCCACTTTGAGCAATGTGGGAAGTGCTGGGGCAGTTTGGGACAACAGGGCCAAAATGTCACTTTCACAGTCCCAAAGTGCCATTTTCACAGTAAAAAGGCCTGGTTCACTTTTGCTTAGCTTAGTCTGTAACTTGAAAACTATGTACCGTATGGCCCTATAAACTGTGTTGGGATGAAAGCTAGCCACTTTGAGCAATGTGGGAAGTGCTGGGGCAGTTTGGGACAACAGGGCCAAAATGTCACTTTCACAGTCCCAAAGTGCCATTTTCACAGTAAAAAGGCCTGGTTCACTTTTGCTTAGCTTAGTCTGTAACTTGAAAACTATGTACCGTATGGCCCTATAAACTGTGTTGGGATGAAAGCTAGCCACTTTGAGCAATGTGGGAAGTGCTGGGGCAGTTTGGGACAACAGGGCCAAAATGTCACTTTCACAGTCCCAAAGTGCCATTTTCACAGTAAAAAGGCCTGGTTCACTTTTGCTTAGCTTAGTCTGTAACTTGAAAACTATGTACCGTATGGCCCTATAAACTGTGTTGGGATGAAAGCTAGCCACTTTGAGCAATGTGGGAAGTGCTGGGGCAGTTTGGGACAACAGGGCCAAAATGTCACTTTCACAGTCCCAAAGTGCCATTTTCACAGTAAAAAGGCCTGGTTCACTTTTGCTTAGCTTAGTCTGTAACTTGAAAACTATGTACCGTATGGCCCTATAAACTGTGTTGGGATGAAAGCTAGCCACTTTGAGCAATGTGGGAAGTGCTGGGGCAGTTTGGGACAACAGGGCCAAAATGTCACTTTCACAGTCCCAAAGTGCCGTTTTCACAGTAAAAAGGCCTGGTTCACTTTTGCTTAGCTTAGTCTGTAACTTGAAAACTATGTACCGTATGGCCCTATAAACTGTGTTGGGATGAAAGCTAGCCACTTTGAGCAATGTGGGAAGTGCTGGGGCAGTTTGGGACAACAGGGCCAAAATGTCACTTTCACAGTCCCAAAGTGCCATTTTCACAGTAAAAAGGCCTGGTTCACTTTTGCTTAGCTTAGTCTGTAACTTGAAAACTATGTACCGTATGGCCCTATAAACTGTGTTGGGATGAAAGCTAGCCACTTTGAGCAATGTGGGAAGTGCTGGGGCAGTTTGGGACAACAGGGCCAAAATGTCACTTTCACAGTCCCAAAGTGCCGTTTTCACAGTAAAAAGGCCTGGTTCACTTTTGCTTAGCTTAGTCTGTAACTTGAAAACTATGTACCGTATGGCCCTATAAACTGTGTTGGGATGAAAGCTAGCCACTTTGAGCATTGTGGCAAGAGCTGGGGCAGTTTGGGACAACAGGGAACGAACAGGGCCAAAATGTCACTTTCACAGTCCCAAAGTGCCATTTTCACAGTAAAAAAAAACAGATTAATTTTGCTTAGCTTAGTCTGTAACTTGAAAACTATGTACCGTATGGCCCTATAAACTGTGTTGGGATGAAAGCTAGCCACTTTGAGCAATGTGGGAAGTGCTGGGGCAGTTTGGGACAACAGGGCCAAAATGTCACTTTCACAGTCCCAAAGTGCCGTTTTCACAGTAAAAAGGCCTGGTTCACTTTTGCTTAGCTTAGTCTGTAACTTGAAAACTATGTACCGTATGGCCCTATAAACTGTATTGGGATGAAAGCTAGCCACTTTGAGCAATGTGGGAAGTGCTGGGGCAGTTTGGGACAACAGGGCCAAAATGTCACTTTCACAGTCCCAAAGTGCCATTTTCACAGTAAAAAAAAACAGATTCATTTTGCTTAGCTTAGTCTGTAACTTGAAAACTATGTACCGTATGGCCCTATAAACTGTGTTGGGATGAAAGCTAGCCACTTTGAGCATTGTGGCAAGAGCTGGGGCAGTTTGGGACAACAGGGAACGAACAGGGCCAAAATGTCACTTTCACAGTCCCAAAGTGCCATTTTCACAGTAAAAAGGCCTGGTTCACTTTTGCTTAGCTTAGTCTGTAACTTGAAAACTATGTACCGTATGGCCCTATAAACTGTGTTGGGATGAAAGCTAGCCACTTTGAGCAATGTGGGAAGTGCTGGGGCAGTTTGGGACAACAGGGCCAAAATGTCACTTTCACAGTCCCAAAGTGCCGTTTTCACAGTAAAAAGGCCTGGTTCACTTTTGCTTAGCTTAGTCTGTAACTTGAAAACTATGTACCGTATGGCCCTATAAACTGTGTTGGGATGAAAGCTAGCCACTTTGAGCAATGTGGGAAGTGCTGGGGCAGTTTGGGACAACAGGGCCAAAATGTCACTTTCACAGTCCCAAAGTGCCATTTTCACAGTAAAAAGGCCTGGTTCACTTTTGCTTAGCTTAGTCTGTAACTTGAAAGCTATGTACCGTATGGCCCTATAAACTGTGTTGGGATGAAAGCTAGCCACTTTGAGCAATGTGGGAAGTGCTGGGGCAGTTTGGGACAACAGGGCCAAAATGTCACTTTCACAGTCCCAAAGTGCCATTTTCACAGTAAAAAGGCCTGGTTCACTTTTGCTTAGCTTAGTCTGTAACTTGAAAACTATGTACCGTATGGCCCTATAAACTGTGTTGGGATGAAAGCTAGCCACTTTGAGCAATGTGGGAAGTGCTGGGGCAGTTTGGGACAACAGGGCCAAAATGTCACTTTCACAGTCCCAAAGTGCCGTTTTCACAGTAAAAAGGCCTGGTTCACTTTTGCTTAGCTTAGTCTGTAACTTGAAAACTATGTACCGTATGGCCCTATAAACTGTGTTGGGATGAAAGCTAGCCACTTTGAGCATTGTGGCAAGAGCTGGGGCAGTTTGGGACAACAGGGAACGAACAGGGCCAAAATGTCACTTTCACAGTCCCAAAGTGCCATTTTCACAGTAAAAAAAAACAGATTCATTTTGCTTAGCTTAGTCTGTAACTTGAAAACTATGTACCGTATGGCCCTATAAACTGTGTTGGGATGAAAGCTAGCCACTTTGAGCAATGTGGGAAGTGCTGGGGCAGTTTGGGACAACAGGGCCAAAATGTCACTTTCACAGTCCCAAAGTGCCATTTTCACAGTAAAAAAAAACAGATTCATTTTGCTTAGCTTAGTCTGTAACTTGAAAACTATGTACCGTATGGCCCTATAAACTGTGTTGGGATGAAAGCTAGCCACTTTGAGCAATGTGGGAAGTGCTGGGGCAGTTTGGGACAACAGGGCCAAAATGTCACTTTCACAGTCCCAAAGTGCCATTTTCACAGTAAAAAGGCCTGGTTCACTTTTGCTTAGCTTAGTCTGTAACTTGAAAACTATGTACCGTATGGCCCTATAAACTGTGTTGGGATGAAAGCTAGCCACTTTGAGCAATGTGGGAAGTGCTGGGGCAGTTTGGGACAACAGGGCCAAAATGTCACTTTCACAGTCCCAAAGTGCCATTTTCACAGTAAAAAGGCCTGGTTCACTTTTGCTTAGCTTAGTCTGTAACTTGAAAACTATGTACCGTATGGCCCTATAAACTGTGTTGGGATGAAAGCTAGCCACTTTGAGCAATGTGGGAAGTGCTGGGGCAGTTTGGGACAACAGGGCCAAAATGTCACTTTCACAGTCCCAAAGTGCCATTTTCACAGTAAAAAGGCCTGGTTCACTTTTGCTTAGCTTAGTCTGTAACTTGAAAACTATGTACCGTATGGCCCTATAAACTGTGTTGGGATGAAAGCTAGCCACTTTGAGCAATGTGGGAAGTGCTGGGGCAGTTTGGGACAACAGGGCCAAAATGTCACTTTCACAGTCCCAAAGTGCCATTTTCACAGTAAAAAGGCCTGGTTCACTTTTGCTTAGCTTAGTCTGTAACTTGAAAACTATGTACCGTATGGCCCTATAAACTGTGTTGGGATGAAAGCTAGCCACTTTGAGCAATGTGGGAAGTGCTGGGGCAGTTTGGGACAACAGGGCCAAAATGTCACTTTCACAGTCCCAAAGTGCCATTTTCACAGTAAAAAGGCCTGGTTCACTTTTGCTTAGCTTAGTCTGTAACTTGAAAACTATGTACCGTATGGCCCTATAAACTGTGTTGGGATGAAAGCTAGCCACTTTGAGCAATGTGGGAAGTGCTGGGGCAGTTTGGGACAACAGGGCCAAAATGTCACTTTCACAGTCCCAAAGTGCCATTTTCACAGTAAAAAGGCCTGGTTCACTTTTGCTTAGCTTAGTCTGTAACTTGAAAACTATGTACCGTATGGCCCTATAAACTGTGTTGGGATGAAAGCTAGCCACTTTGAGCAATGTGGGAACAATGTGGGAAGTGCTGGGGCAGTTTGGGACAACAGGGCCAAAATGTCACTTTCACAGTCCCAAAGTGCCATTTTCACAGTAAAAAAAAACAGATTCATTTTGCTTAGCTTAGTCTGTAACTTGAAAACTATGTACCGTATGGCCCTATAAACTGTGTTGGGATGAAAGCTAGCCACTTTGAGCAATGTGGGAAGTGCTGGGGCAGTTTGGGACAACAGGGCCAAAATGTCACTTTCACAGTCCCAAAGTGCCATTTTCACAGTAAAAAGGCCTGGTTCACTTTTGCTTAGCTTAGTCTGTAACTTGAAAACTATGTACCGTATGGCCCTATAAACTGTGTTGGGATGAAAGCTAGCCACTTTGAGCAATGTGGGAAGTGCTGGGGCAGTTTGGGACAACAGGGCCAAAATGTCACTTTCACAGTCCCAAAGTGCCATTTTCACAGTAAAAAGGCCTGGTTCACTTTTGCTTAGCTTAGTCTGTAACTTGAAAACTATGTACCGTATGGCCCTATAAACTGTGTTGGGATGAAAGCTAGCCACTTTGAGCAATGTGGGAAGTGCTGGGGCAGTTTGGGACAACAGGGCCAAAATGTCACTTTCACAGTCCCAAAGTGCCGTTTTCACAGTAAAAAGGCCTGGTTCACTTTTGCTTAGCTTAGTCTGTAACTTGAAAACTATGTACCGTATGGCCCTATAAACTGTGTTGGGATGAAAGCTAGCCACTTTGAGCAATGTGGGAAGTGCTGGGGCAGTTTGGGACAACAGGGCCAAAATGTCACTTTCACAGTCCCAAAGTGCCATTTTCACAGTAAAAAGGCCTGGTTCACTTTTGCTTAGCTTAGTCTGTAACTTGAAAACTATGTACCGTATGGCCCTATAAACTGTGTTGGGATGAAAGCTAGCCACTTTGAGCAATGTGGGAAGTGCTGGGGCAGTTTGGGACAACAGGGCCAAAATGTCACTTTCACAGTCCCAAAGTGCCGTTTTCACAGTAAAAAGGCCTGGTTCACTTTTGCTTAGCTTAGTCTGTAACTTGAAAACTATGTACCGTATGGCCCTATAAACTGTGTTGGGATGAAAGCTAGCCACTTTGAGCAATGTGGGAAGTGCTGGGGCAGTTTGGGACAACAGGGCCAAAATGTCACTTTCACAGTCCCAAAGTGCCATTTTCACAGTAAAAAGGCCTGGTTCACTTTTGCTTAGCTTAGTCTGTAACTTGAAAACTATGTACCGTATGGCCCTATAAACTGTGTTGGGATGAAAGCTAGCCACTTTGAGCAATGTGGGAAGTGCTGGGGCAGTTTGGGACAACAGGGCCAAAATGTCACTTTCACAGTCCCAAAGTGCCATTTTCACAGTAAAAAGGCCTGGTTCACTTTTGCTTAGCTTAGTCTGTAACTTGAAAACTATGTACCGTATGGCCCTATAAACTGTGTTGGGATGAAAGCTAGCCACTTTGAGCAATGTGGGAAGTGCTGGGGCAGTTTGGGACAACAGGGCCAAAATGTCACTTTCACAGTCCCAAAGTGCCATTTTCACAGTAAAAAGGCCTGGTTCACTTTTGCTTAGCTTAGTCTGTAACTTGAAAACTATGTACCGTATGGCCCTATAAACTGTGTTGGGATGAAAGCTAGCCACTTTGAGCAATGTGGGAAGTGCTGGGGCAGTTTGGGACAACAGGGCCAAAATGTCACTTTCACAGTCCCAAAGTGCCGTTTTCACAGTAAAAAGGCCTGGTTCACTTTTGCTTAGCTTAGTCTGTAACTTGAAAACTATGTACCGTATGGCCCTATAAACTGTGTTGGGATGAAAGCTAGCCACTTTGAGCATTGTGGCAAGAGCTGGGGCAGTTTGGGACAACAGGGAACGAACAGGGCCAAAATGTCACTTTCACAGTCCCAAAGTGCCATTTTCACAGTAAAAAAAAACAGATTCATTTTGCTTAGCTTAGTCTGTAACTTGAAAACTATGTACCGTATGGCCCTATAAACTGTGTTGGGATGAAAGCTAGCCACTTTGAGCAATGTGGGAAGTGCTGGGGAAGTTTGGGACAACAGGGCCAAAATGTCACTTTCACAGTCCCAAAGTGCCATTTTCACAGTAAAAAAAAACAGATTCATTTTGCTTAGCTTAGTCTGTAACTTGAAAACTATGTACCGTATGGCCCTATAAACTGTGTTGGGATGAAAGCTAGCCACTTTGAGCAATGTGGGAAGTGCTGGGGCAGTTTGGGACAACAGGGCCAAAATGTCACTTTCACAGTCCCAAAGTGCCATTTTCACAGTAAAAAGGCCTGGTTCACTTTTGCTTAGCTTAGTCTGTAACTTGAAAACTATGTACCGTATGGCCCTATAAACTGTGTTGGGATGAAAGCTAGCCACTTTGAGCAATGTGGGAAGTGCTGGGGCAGTTTGGGACAACAGGGCCAAAATGTCACTTTCACAGTCCCAAAGTGCCATTTTCACAGTAAAAAGGCCTGGTTCACTTTTGCTTAGCTTAGTCTGTAACTTGAAAACTATGTACCGTATGGCCCTATAAACTGTGTTGGGATGAAAGCTAGCCACTTTGAGCAATGTGGGAAGTGCTGGGGCAGTTTGGGACAACAGGGCCAAAATGTCACTTTCACAGTCCCAAAGTGCCATTTTCACAGTAAAAAGGCCTGGTTCACTTTTGCTTAGCTTAGTCTGTAACTTGAAAACTATGTACCGTATGGCCCTATAAACTGTGTTGGGATGAAAGCTAGCCACTTTGAGCAATGTGGGAAGTGCTGGGGCAGTTTGGGACAACAGGGCCAAAATGTCACTTTCACAGTCCCAAAGTGCCATTTTCACAGTAAAAAGGCCTGGTTCACTTTTGCTTAGCTTAGTCTGTAACTTGAAAACTATGTACCGTATGGCCCTATAAACTGTGTTGGGATGAAAGCTAGCCACTTTGAGCAATGTGGGAAGTGCTGGGGCAGTTTGGGACAACAGGGCCAAAATGTCACTTTCACAGTCCCAAAGTGCCATTTTCACAGTAAAAAGGCCTGGTTCACTTTTGCTTAGCTTAGTCTGTAACTTGAAAACTATGTACCGTATGGCCCTATAAACTGTGTTGGGATGAAAGCTAGCCACTTTGAGCAATGTGGGAAGTGCTGGGGCAGTTTGGGACAACAGGGCCAAAATGTCACTTTCACAGTCCCAAAGTGCCATTTTCACAGTAAAAAGGCCTGGTTCACTTTTGCTTAGCTTAGTCTGTAACTTGAAAACTATGTACCGTATGGCCCTATAAACTGTGTTGGGATGAAAGCTAGCCACTTTGAGCAATGTGGGAAGTGCTGGGGCAGTTTGGGACAACAGGGCCAAAATGTCACTTTCACAGTCCCAAAGTGCCGTTTTCACAGTAAAAAGGCCTGGTTCACTTTTGCTTAGCTTAGTCTGTAACTTGAAAACTATGTACCGTATGGCCCTATAAACTGTGTTGGGATGAAAGCTAGCCACTTTGAGCAATGTGGGAAGTGCTGGGGCAGTTTGGGACAACAGGGCCAAAATGTCACTTTCACAGTCCCAAAGTGCCGTTTTCACAGTAAAAAGGCCTGGTTCACTTTTGCTTAGCTTAGTCTGTAACTTGAAAACTATGTACCGTATGGCCCTATAAACTGTGTTGGGATGAAAGCTAGCCACTTTGAGCAATGTGGGAAGTGCTGGGGCAGTTTGGGACAACAGGGCCAAAATGTCACTTTCACAGTCCCAAAGTGCCATTTTCACAGTAAAAAGGCCTGGTTCACTTTTGCTTAGCTTAGTCTGTAACTTGAAAACTATGTACCGTATGGCCCTATAAACTGTGTTGGGATGAAAGCTAGCCACTTTGAGCAATGTGGGAAGTGCTGGGGCAGTTTGGGACAACAGGGCCAAAATGTCACTTTCACAGTCCCAAAGTGCCGTTTTCACAGTAAAAAGGCCTGGTTCACTTTTGCTTAGCTTAGTCTGTAACTTGAAAACTATGTACCGTATGGCCCTATAAACTGTGTTGGGATGAAAGCTAGCCACTTTGAGCATTGTGGCAAGAGCTGGGGCAGTTTGGGACAACAGGGAACGAACAGGGCCAAAATGTCACTTTCACAGTCCCAAAGTGCCATTTTCACAGTAAAAAAAACCAGATTCATTTTGCTTAGCTTAGTCTGTAACTTGAAAACTATGTACCGTATGGCCCTATAAACTGTGTTGGGATGAAAGCTAGCCACTTTGAGCAATGTGGGAAGTGCTGGGGCAGTTTGGGACAACAGGGCCAAAATGTCACTTTCACAGTCCCAAAGTGCCGTTTTCACAGTAAAAAGGCCTGGTTCACTTTTGCTTAGCTTAGTCTGTAACTTGAAAACTATGTACCGTATGGCCCTATAAACTGTGTTGGGATGAAAGCTAGCCACTTTGAGCAATGTGGGAAGTGCTGGGGCAGTTTGGGACAACAGGGCCAAAATGTCACTTTCACAGTCCCAAAGTGCCATTTTCACAGTAAAAAAAAACAGATTCATTTTGCTTAGCTTAGTCTGTAACTTGAAAACTATGTACCGTATGGCCCTATAAACTGTGTTGGGATGAAAGCTAGCCACTTTGAGCATTGTGGCAAGAGCTGGGGCAGTTTGGGACAACAGGGAACGAACAGGGCCAAAATGTCACTTTCACAGTCCCAAAGTGCCATTTTCACAGTAAAAAAAAACAGATTCATTTTGCTTAGCTTAGTCTGTAACTTGAAAACTATGTACCGTATGGCCCTATAAACTGTGTTGGGATGAAAGCTAGCCACTTTGAGCAATGTGGGAAGTGCTGGGGCAGTTTGGGACAACAGGGCCAAAATGTCACTTTCACAGTCCCAAAGTGCCGTTTTCACAGTAAAAAGGCCTGGTTCACTTTTGCTTAGCTTAGTCTGTAACTTGAAAACTATGTACCGTATGGCCCTATAAACTGTGTTGGGATGAAAGCTAGCCACTTTGAGCAATGTGGGAAGTGCTGGGGCAGTTTGGGACAACAGGGCCAAAATGTCACTTTCACAGTCCCAAAGTGCCATTTTCACAGTAAAAAAAAACAGATTCATTTTGCTTAGCTTAGTCTGTAACTTGAAAACTATGTACCGTATGGCCCTATAAACTGTGTTGGGATGAAAGCTAGCCACTTTGAGCAATGTGGGAAGTGCTGGGGCAGTTTGGGACAACAGGGCCAAAATGTCACTTTCACAGTCCCAAAGTGCCATTTTCACAGTAAAAAAAAACAGATTCATTTTGCTTAGCTTAGTCTGTAACTTGAAAACTATGTACCGTATGGCCCTATAAACTGTGTTGGGATGAAAGCTAGCCACTTTGAGCAATGTGGGAAGTGCTGGGGCAGTTTGGGACAACAGGGCCAAAATGTCACTTTCACAGTCCCAAAGTGCCGTTTTCACAGTAAAAAGGCCTGGTTCACTTTTGCTTAGCTTAGTCTGTAACTTGAAAACTATGTACCGTATGGCCCTATAAACTGTGTTGGGATGAAAGCTAGCCACTTTGAGCAATGTGGGAAGTGCTGGGGCAGTTTGGGACAACAGGGCCAAAATGTCACTTTCACAGTCCCAAAGTGCCATTTTCACAGTAAAAAGGCCTGGTTCACTTTTGCTTAGCTTAGTCTGTAACTTGAAAACTATGTACCGTATGGCCCTATAAACTGTGTTGGGATGAAAGCTAGCCACTTTGAGCAATGTGGGAAGTGCTGGGGCAGTTTGGGACAACAGGGCCAAAATGTCACTTTCACAGTCCCAAAGTGCCGTTTTCACAGTAAAAAGGCCTGGTTCACTTTTGCTTAGCTTAGTCTGTAACTTGAAAACTATGTACCGTATGGCCCTATAAACTGTGTTGGGATGAAAGCTAGCCACTTTGAGCATTGTGGCAAGAGCTGGGGCAGGTTGGGACAACAGGGAACGAACAGGGCCAAAATGTCACTTTCACAGTCCCAAAGTGCCATTTTCACAGTAAAAAAAAACAGATTCATTTTGCTTAGCTTAGTCTGTAACTTGAAAACTATGTACCGTATGGCCCTATAAACTGTGTTGGGATGAAAGCTAGCCACTTTGAGCAATGTGGGAAGTGCTGGGGCAGTTTGGGACAACAGGGCCAAAATGTCACTTTCACAGTCCCAAAGTGCCGTTTTCACAGTAAAAAGGCCTGGTTCACTTTTGCTTAGCTTAGTCTGTAACTTGAAAACTATGTACCGTATGGCCCTATAAACTGTGTTGGGATGAAAGCTAGCCACTTTGAGCAATGTGGGAAGTGCTGGGGCAGTTTGGGACAACAGGGCCAAAATGTCACTTTCACAGTCCCAAAGTGCCATTTTCACAGTAAAAAAAAACAGATTCATTTTGCTTAGCTTAGTCTGTAACTTGAAAACTATGTACCGTATGGCCCTATAAACTGTGTTGGGATGAAAGCTAGCCACTTTGAGCATTGTGGCAAGAGCTGGGGCAGTTTGGGACAACAGGGAACGAACAGGGCCAAAATGTCACTTTCACAGTCCCAAAGTTCCATTTTCACAGTAAAAAAAAACAGATTCATTTTGCTTAGCTTAGTCTGTAACTTGAAAACTATGTACCGTATGGCCCTATAAACTGTGTTGGGATGAAAGCTAGCCACTTCGAGCAATGTGGGAAGTGCTGGGGCAGTTTGGGACAACAGGGCCAAAATGTCACTTTCACAGTCCCAAAGTGCCGTTTTCACAGTAAAAAGGCCTGGTTCACTTTTGCTTAGCTTAGTCTGTAACTTGAAAACTATGTACCGTATGGCCCTATAAACTGTGTTGGGATGAAAGCTAGCCACTTTGAGCAATGTGGGAAGTGCTGGGGCAGTTTGGGACAACAGGGCCAAAATGTCACTTTCACAGTCCAAAAGTGCCATTTTCACAGTAAAAAAAAACAGATTCATTTTGCTTAGCTTAGTCTGTAACTTGAAAACTATGTACCGTATGGCCCTATAAACTGTGTTGGGATGAAAGCTAGCCACTTTGAGCATTGTGGCAAGAGCTGGGGCAGTTTGGGACAACAGGGCCAAAATGTCACTTTCACAGTCCCAAAGTGCCGTTTTCACAGTAAAAAGGCCTGGTTCACTTTTGCTTAGCTTAGTCTGTAACTTGAAAACTATGTACCGTATGGCCCTATAAACTGTGTTGGGATGAAAGCTAGCCACTTTGAGCATTGTGGCAAGAGCTGGGGCAGTTTGGGACAACAGGGAACGAACAGGGCCAAAATGTCACTTTCACAGTCCCAAAGTGCCATTTTCACAGTAAAAAAAAACAGATTCATTTTGCTTAGCTTAGTCTGTAACTTGAAAACTATGTACCGTATGGCCCTATAAACTGTGTTGGGATGAAAGCTAGCCACTTTGAGCAATGTGGGAAGTGCTGGGGCAGTTTGGGACAACAGGGCCAAAATGTCACTTTCACAGTCCCAAAGTGCCGTTTTCACAGTAAAAAGGCCTGGTTCACTTTTGCTTAGCTTAGTCTGTAACTTGAAAACTATGTACCGTATGGCCCTATAAACTGTGTTGGGATGAAAGCTAGCCACTTTGAGCAATGTGGGAAGTGCTGGGGCAGTTTGGGACAACAGGGCCAAAATGTCACTTTCACAGTCCCAAAGTGCCATTTTCACAGTAAAAAAAAACAGATTCATTTTGCTTAGCTTAGTCTGTAACTTGAAAACTATGTACCGTATGGCCCTATAAACTGTGTTGGGATGAAAGCTAGCCACTTTGAGCATTGTGGCAAGAGCTGGGGCAGTTTGGGACAACAGGGAACGAACAGGGCCAAAATGTCACTTTCACAGTCCCAAAGTGCCATTTTCACAGTAAAAAAAAACAGATTCATTTTGCTTAGCTTAGTCTGTAACTTGAAAACTATGTACCGTATGGCCCTATAAACTGTGTTGGGATGAAAGCTAGCCACTTTGAGCAATGTGGGAAGTGCTGGGGCAGTTTGGGACAACAGGGCCAAAATGTCACTTTCACAGTCCCAAAGTGCCGTTTTCACAGTAAAAAGGCCTGGTTCACTTTTGCTTAGCTTAGTCTGTAACTTGAAAACTATGTACCGTATGGCCCTATAAACTGTGTTGGGATGAAAGCTAGCCACTTTGAGCAATGTGGGAAGTGCTGGGGCAGTTTGGGACAACAGGGCCAAAATGTCACTTTCACAGTCCCAAAGTGCCATTTTCACAGTAAAAAAAAACAGATTCATTTTGCTTAGCTTAGTCTGTAACTTGAAAACTATGTACCGTATGGCCCTATAAACTGTGTTGGGATGAAAGCTAGCCACTTTGAGCAATGTGGGAAGTGCTGGGGCAGTTTGGGACAACAGGGCCAAAATGTCACTTTCACAGTCCCAAAGTGCCATTTTCACAGTAAAAAAAAACAGATTCATTTTGCTTAGCTTAGTCTGTAACTTGAAAACTATGTACCGTATGGCCCTATAAACTGTGTTGGGATGAAAGCTAGCCACTTTGAGCAATGTGGGAAGTGCTGGGGCAGTTTGGGACAACAGGGCCAAAATGTCACTTTCACAGTCCCAAAGTGCCGTTTTCACAGTAAAAAGGCCTGGTTCACTTTTGCTTAGCTTAGTCTGTAACTTGAAAACTATGTACCGTATGGCCCTATAAACTGTGTTGGGATGAAAGCTAGCCACTTTGAGCAATGTGGGAAGTGCTGGGGCAGTTTGGGACAACAGGGCCAAAATGTCACTTTCACAGTCCCAAAGTGCCATTTTCACAGTAAAAAGGCCTGGTTCACTTTTGCTTAGCTTAGTCTGTAACTTGAAAACTATGTACCGTATGGCCCTATAAACTGTGTTGGGATGAAAGCTAGCCACTTTGAGCAATGTGGGAAGTGCTGGGGCAGTTTGGGACAACAGGGCCAAAATGTCACTTTCACAGTCCCAAAGTGCCGTTTTCACAGTAAAAAGGCCTGGTTCACTTTTGCTTAGCTTAGTCTGTAACTTGAAAACTATGTACCGTATGGCCCTATAAACTGTGTTGGGATGAAAGCTAGCCACTTTGAGCAATGTGGGAAGTGCTGGGGCAGTTTGGGACAACAGGGCCAAAATGTCCACTTTCACAGTCCCAAAGTGCCATTTTCACAGTAAAAAAAAAACAGATTCATTTTGCTTAGCTTAGTCTGTAACTTTGAAAACTATGTACCGTATGGCCCTATAAACTGTGTTGGGATGAAAGCTAGCCACTTTGAGCATTGTGGCAAGAGCTGGGGCAGTTTGGGACAACAGGAACGAACAGGGCCAAAATGTCACTTTCACAGTCCCAAAGTGCCATTTTCACAGTAAAAAAAAACAGATTCATTTTGCTTAGCTTAGTCTGTAACTTGAAAACTATGTACCGTATGGCCCTATAAACTGTGTTGGGATGAAAGCTAGCCACTTTGAGCAATGTGGGAAGTGCTGGGGCAGTTTGGGACAACAGGGCCAAAATGTCACTTTCACAGTCCCAAAGTGCCGTTTTCACAGTAAAAAGGCCTGGTTCACTTTTGCTTAGCTTAGTCTGTAACTTGAAAACTATGTACCGTATGGCCCTATAAACTGTGTTGGGATGAAAGCTAGCCACTTTGAGCAATGTGGGAAGTGCTGGGGCAGTTTTGGGACAACAGGGCCAAAATGTCACTTTCACAGTCCCAAAGTGCCATTTTTCACAGTAAAAAAAAAACAGATTCATTTTGCTTAGCTTAGTCTGTAACTTGAAAAACTATGTACCGTATGGCCCTATAAACTGTGTTGGGATGAAAGCTAGCCACTTTGAGCAATGTGGGAAGTGCTGGGGCAGTTTGGGACAACAGATGTCACTTTCACAGTCCCAAAGTGCCATTTTCACAGTAAAAAAAAACAGATTCATTTTGCTTAGCTTAGTCTGTAACTTGAAAACTATGTACCGTATGGCCCTATAAACTGTGTTGGGATGAAAGCTAGCCACTTTGAGCAATGTGGGAAGTGCTGGGGCAGTTTGGGACAACAGGGCCAAAATGTCACTTTCACAGTCCCAAAGTGCCGTTTTCACAGTAAAAAGGCCTGGTTCACTTTTGCTTAGCTTAGTCTGTAACTTGAAAACTATGTACCGTATGGCCCTATAAACTGTGTTGGGATGAAAGCTAGCCACTTTGAGCAATGTGGGAAGTGCTGGGGCAGTTTGGGACAACAGGGCCAAAATGTCACTTTCACAGTCCCAAAGTGCCATTTTCACAGTAAAAAGGCCTGGTTCACTTTTGCTTAGCTTAGTCTGTAACTTGAAAACTATGTACCGTATGGCCCTATAAACTGTGTTGGGATGAAAGCTAGCCACTTTGAGCAATGTGGGAAGTGCTGGGGCAGTTTGGGACAACAGGGCCAAAATGTCACTTTCACAGTCCCAAAGTGCCGTTTTCACAGTAAAAAGGCCTGGTTCACTTTTGCTTAGCTTAGTCTGTAACTTGAAAACTATGTACCGTATGGCCCTATAAACTGTGTTGGGATGAAAGCTAGCCACTTTGAGCATTGTGGCAAGAGCTGGGGCAGTTTGGGACAACAGGGAACGAACAGGGCCAAAATGTCACTTTCACAGTCCCAAAGTGCCATTTTCACAGTAAAAAAAAACAGATTCATTTTGCTTAGCTTAGTCTGTAACTTGAAAACTATGTACCGTATGGCCCTATAAACTGTGTTGGGATGAAAGCTAGCCACTTTGAGCAATGTGGGAAGTGCTGGGGCAGTTTGGGACAACAGGGCCAAAATGTCACTTTCACAGTCCCAAAGTGCCGTTTTCACAGTAAAAAGGCCTGGTTCACTTTTGCTTAGCTTAGTCTGTAACTTGAAAACTATGTACCGTATGGCCCTATAAACTGTGTTGGGATGAAAGCTAGCCACTTTGAGCAATGTGGGAAGTGCTGGGGCAGTTTGGGACAACAGGGCCAAAATGTCACTTTCACAGTCCCAAAGTGCCATTTTCACAGTAAAAAAAAACAGATTCATTTTGCTTAGCTTAGTCTGTAACTTGAAAACTATGTACCGTATGGCCCTATAAACTGTGTTGGGATGAAAGCTAGCCACTTTGAGCATTGTGGCAAGAGCTGGGGCAGTTTGGGACAACAGGGAACGAACAGGCCAAAATGTCACTTTCACAGTCCCAAAGTGCCATTTTCACAGTAAAAAAAAACAGATTAATTTTGCTTAGCTTAGTCTGTAACTTGAAAACTATGTACCGTATGGCCCTATAAACTGTGTTGGGATGAAAGCTAGCCACTTTGAGCAATGTGGGAAGTGCTGGGGCAGTTTGGGACAACAGGGCCAAAATGTCACTTTCACAGTCCCAAAGTGCCGTTTTCACAGTAAAAAGGCCTGGTTCACTTTAGCTTAGCTTAGTCTGTAACTTGAAAACTATGTACCGTATGGCCCTATAAACTGTGTTGGGATGAAAGCTAGCCACTTTGAGCAATGTGGGAAGTGCTGGGGCAGTTTGGGACAACAGGGCCAAAATGTCACTTTCACAGTCCCAAAGTGCCATTTTCACAGTAAAAAAAAACAGATTCATTTTGCTTAGCTTAGTCTGTAACTTGAAAACTATGTACCGTATGGCCCTATAAACTGTGTTGGGATGAAAGCTAGCCACTTTGAGCATTGTGGCAAGAGCTGGGGCAGTTTGGGACAACAGGGAACGAACAGGGCCAAATGTCACTTTCACAGTCCCAAAGTGCCATTTTCACAGTAAAAAAAAACAGATTCATTTTGCTTAGCTTAGTCTGTAACTTGAAAACTATGTACCGTATGGCCCTATAAACTGTGTTGGGATGAAAGCTAGCCACTTTGAGCAATGTGGGAAGTGCTGGGGCAGTTTGGGACAACAGGGCCAAAATGTCACTTTCACAGTCCCAAAGTGCCGTTTTCACAGTAAAAAGGCCTGGTTCACTTTTGCTTAGCTTAGTCTGTAACTTGAAAACTATGTACCGTATGGCCCTATAAACTGTGTTGGGATGAAAGCTAGCCACTTTGAGCAATGTGGGAAGTGCTGGGGCAGTTTGGGACAACAGGGCCAAAATGTCACTTTCACAGTCCCAAAGTGCCATTTTCACAGTAAAAAAAAACAGATTCATTTTGCTTAGCTTAGTCTGTAACTTGAAAACTATGTACCGTATGGCCCTATAAACTGTGTTGGGATGAAAGCTAGCCACTTTGAGCAATGTGGGAAGTGCTGGGGCAGTTTGGGACAACAGGGCCAAAATGTCACTTTCACAGTCCCAAAGTGCCATTTTCACAGTAAAAAGGCCTGGTTCACTTTTGCTTAGCTTAGTCTGTAACTTGAAAACTATGTACCGTATGGCCCTATAAACTGTGTTGGGATGAAAGCTAGCCACTTTGAGCAATGTGGGAAGTGCTGGGGCAGTTTGGGACAACAGGGCCAAAATGTCACTTTCACAGTCCCAAAGTGCCATTTTCACAGTAAAAAAAAACAGATTCATTTTGCTTAGCTTAGTCTGTAACTTGAAAACTATGTACCGTATGGCCCTATAAACTGTGTTGGGATGAAAGCTAGCCACTTTGAGCATTGTGGCAAGAGCTGGGGCAGTTTGGGACAACAGGGAACGAACAGGGCCAAAATGTCACTTTCACAGTCCCAAAGTGCCATTTTCACAGTAAAAAAAAACAGATTCATTTTGCTTAGCTTAGTCTGTAACTTGAAAACTATGTACCGTATGGCCCTATAAACTGTGTTGGGATGAAAGCTAGCCACTTTGAGCAATGTGGGAAGTGCTGGGGCAGTTTGGGACAACAGGGCCAAAATGTCACTTTCACAGTCCCAAAGTGCCGTTTTCACAGTAAAAAGGCCTGGTTCACTTTTGCTTAGCTTAGTCTGTAACTTGAAAACTATGTACCGTATGGCCCTATAAACTGTGTTGGGATGAAAGCTAGCCACTTTGAGCAATGTGGGAAGTGCTGGGGCAGTTTGGGACAACAGGGCCAAAATGTCACTTTCACAGTCCCAAAGTGCCATTTTCACAGTAAAAAAAAACAGATTCATTTTGCTTAGCTTAGTCTGTAACTTGAAAACTATGTACCGTATGGCCCTATAAACTGTGTTGGGATGAAAGCTAGCCACTTTGAGCAATGTGGGAAGTGCTGGGGCAGTTTGGGACAACAGGGCCAAAATGTCACTTTCACAGTCCCAAAGTGCCATTTTCACAGTAAAAAGGCCTGGTTCACTTTTGCTTAGCTTAGTCTGTAACTTGAAAACTATGTACCGTATGGCCCTATAAACTGTGTTGGGATGAAAGCTAGCCACTTTGAGCAATGTGGGAAGTGCTGGGGCAGTTTGGGACAACAGGGCCAAAATGTCACTTTCACAGTCCCAAAGTGCCATTTTCACAGTAAAAAGGCCTGGTTCACTTTTGCTTAGCTTAGTCTGTAACTTGAAAACTATGTACCGTATGGCCCTATAAACTGTGTTGGGATGAAAGCTAGCCACTTTGAGCAATGTGGGAAGTGCTGGGGCAGTTTGGGACAACAGGGCCAAAATGTCACTTTCACAGTCCCAAAGTGCCATTTTCACAGTAAAAAGGCCTGGTTCACTTTTGCTTAGCTTAGTCTGTAACTTGAAAACTATGTACCGTATGGCCCTATAAACTGTGTTGGGATGAAAGCTAGCCACTTTGAGCAATGTGGGAAGTGCTGGGGCAGTTTGGGACAACAGGGCCAAAATGTCACTTTCACAGTCCCAAAGTGCCGTTTTCACAGTAAAAAGGCCTGGTTCACTTTTGCTTAGCTTAGTCTGTAACTTGAAAACTATGTACCGTATGGCCCTATAAACTGTGTTGGGATGAAAGCTAGCCACTTTGAGCAATGTGGGAAGTGCTGGGGCAGTTTGGGACAACAGGGCCAAAATGTCACTTTCACAGTCCCAAAGTGCCATTTTCACAGTAAAAAGGCCTGGTTCACTTTTGCTTAGCTTAGTCTGTAACTTGAAAACTATGTACCGTATGGCCCTATAAACTGTGTTGGGATGAAAGCTAGCCACTTTGAGCAATGTGGGAAGTGCTGGGGCAGTTTGGGACAACAGGGCCAAAATGTCACTTTCACAGTCCCAAAGTGCCATTTTCACAGTAAAAAGGCCTGGTTCACTTTTGCTTAGCTTAGTCTGTAACTTGAAAACTATGTACCGTATGGCCCTATAAACTGTGTTGGGATGAAAGCTAGCCACTTTGAGCAATGTGGGAAGTGCTGGGGCAGTTTGGGACAACAGGGCCAAAATGTCACTTTCACAGTCCCAAAGTGCCATTTTCACAGTAAAAAGGCCTGATTCACTTTTGCTTAGCTTAGTCTGTAACTTGAAAACTATGTACCGTATGGCCCTATAAACTGTGTTGGGATGAAAGCTAGCCACTTTGAGCAATGTGGGAAGTGCTGGGGCAGTTTGGGACAACAGGGCCAAAATGTCACTTTCACAGTCCCAAAGTGCCGTTTTCACAGTAAAAAGGCCTGGTTCACTTTTGCTTAGCTTAGTCTGTAACTTGAAAACTATGTACCGTATGGCCCTATAAACTGTGTTGGGATGAAAGCTAGCCACTTTGAGCAATGTGGGAAGTGCTGGGCAGTTTGGGACAACAGGGCCAAAATGTCACTTTCACAGTCCCAAAGTGCCATTTTCACAGTAAAAAGGCCTGGTTCACTTTTGCTTAGCTTAGTCTGTAACTTGAAAACTATGTACCGTATGGCCCTATAAACTGTGTTGGGATGAAAGCTAGCCACTTTGAGCAATGTGGGAAGTGCTGGGGCAGTTTGGGACAACAGGGCCAAAATGTCACTTTCACAGTCCCAAAGTGCCATTTTCACAGTAAAAAGGCCTGGTTCACTTTTGCTTAGCTTAGTCTGTAACTTGAAAACTATGTACCGTATGGCCCTATAAACTGTGTTGGATGAAAGCTAGCCACTTTGAGCAATGTGGGAAGTGCTGGGGCAGTTTGGGACAACAGGGCCAAAATGTCACTTTCACAGTCCCAAAGTGCCATTTTCACAGTAAAAAGGCCTGGTTCACTTTTGCTTAGCTTAGTCTGTAACTTGAAAACTATGTACCGTATGGCCCTATAAACTGTGTTGGGATGAAAGCTAGCCACTTTGAGCAATGTGGGAAGTGCTGGGGCAGTTTGGGACAACAGGGCCAAAATGTCACTTTCACAGTCCCAAAGTGCCATTTTCACAGTAAAAAGGCCTGGTTCACTTTTGCTTAGCTTAGTCTGTAACTTGAAAACTATGTACCGTATGGCCCTATAAACTGTGTTGGGATGAAAGCTAGCCACTTTGAGCAATGTGGGAAGTGCTGGGGCAGTTTGGGACAACAGGGCCAAAATGTCACTTTCACAGTCCCAAAGTGCCATTTTCACAGTAAAAAGGCCTGGTTCACTTTTGCTTAGCTTAGTCTGTAACTTGAAAACTATGTACCGTATGGCCCTATAAACTGTGTTGGGATGAAAGCTAGCCACTTTGAGCAATGTGGGAAGTGCTGGGGCAGTTTGGGACAACAGGGCCAAAATGTCACTTTCACAGTCCCAAAGTGCCATTTTCACAGTAAAAAGGCCTGGTTCACTTTTGCTTAGCTTAGTCTGTAACTTGAAAACTATGTACCGTATGGCCCTATAAACTGTGTTGGGATGAAAGCTAGCCACTTTGAGCAATGTGGGAAGTGCTGGGGCAGTTTGGGACAACAGGGCCAAAATGTCACTTTCACAGTCCCAAAGTGCCGTTTTCACAGTAAAAAGGCCTGGTTCACTTTTGCTTAGCTTAGTCTGTAACTTGAAAACTATGTACCGTATGGCCCTATAAACTGTGTTGGGATGAAAGCTAGCCACTTTGAGCAATGTGGGAAGTGCTGGGCAGTTTGGGACAACAGGGCCAAAATGTCACTTTCACAGTCCCAAAGTGCCGTTTTCACAGTAAAAAGGCCTGGTTCACTTTTGCTTAGCTTAGTCTGTAACTTGAAAACTATGTACCGTATGGCCCTATAAACTGTGTTGGGATGAAAGCTAGCCACTTTGAGCATTGTGGCAAGAGCTGGGGCAGTTTGGGACAACAGGGACGACAGGGCCAAAATGTCACTTTCACAGTCCCAAAGTGCCATTTTCACAGTAAAAAAGACAGATTCATTTTGCTTAGCTTAGTCTGTAACTTGAAAACTATGTACCGTATGGCCCTATAAACTGTGTTGGGATGAAAGCTAGCCACTTTGAGCAATGTGGGAAGTGCTGGGGCAGTTTGGGACAACAGGGCCAAAATGTCACTTTCACAGTCCCAAAGTGCCGTTTTCACAGTAAAAAGGCCTGGTTCACTTTTGCTTAGCTTAGTCTGTAACTTGAAAACTATGTACCGTATGGCCCTATAAACTGTGTTGGGATGAAAGCTAGCCACTTTGAGCAATGTGGGAAGTGCTGGGGCAGTTTGGGACAACAGGGCCAAAATGTCACTTTCACAGTCCCAAAGTGCCATTTTCACAGTAAAAAAAAACAGATTCATTTTGCTTAGCTTAGTCTGTAACTTGAAAACTATGTACCGTATGGCCCTATAAACTGTGTTGGGATGAAAGCTAGCCACTTTGAGCAATGTGGGAAGTGCTGGGGCAGTTTGGGACAACAGGGCCAAAATGTCACTTTCACAGTCCCAAAGTGCCATTTTCACAGTAAAAAGGCCTGGTTCACTTTTGCTTAGCTTAGTCTGTAACTTGAAAACTATGTACCGTATGGCCCTATAAACTGTGTTGGGATGAAAGCTAGCCACTTTGAGCAATGTGGGAAGTGCTGGGGCAGTTTGGGACAACAGGGCCAAAATGTCACTTTCACAGTCCCAAAGTGCCATTTTCACAGTAAAAAGGCCTGGTTCACTTTTGCTTAGCTTAGTCTGTAACTTGAAAACTATGTACCGTATGGCCCTATAAACTGTGTTGGGATGAAAGCTAGCCACTTTGAGCAATGTGGGAAGTGCTGGGGCAGTTTGGGACAACAGGGCCAAAATGTCACTTTCACAGTCCCAAAGTGCCATTTTCACAGTAAAAAGGCCTGGTTCACTTTTGCTTAGCTTAGTCTGTAACTTGAAAACTATGTACCGTATGGCCCTATAAACTGTGTTGGGATGAAAGCTAGCCACTTTGAGCAATGTGGGAAGTGCTGGGGCAGTTTGGGACAACAGGGCCAAAATGTCACTTTCACAGTCCAAAGTGCCATTTTCACAGTAAAAAGGCCTGGTTCACTTTTGCTTAGCTTAGTCTGTAACTTGAAAACTATGTACCGTATGGCCCTATAAACTGTGTTGGGATGAAAGCTAGCCACTTTGAGCAATGTGGGAAGTGCTGGGGCAGTTTGGGACAACAGGGCCAAAATGTCACTTTCACAGTCCCAAAGTGCCGTTTTCACAGTAAAAAGGCCTGGTTCACTTTTGCTTAGCTTAGTCTGTAACTTGAAAACTATGTACCGTATGGCCCTATAAACTGTGTTGGGATGAAAGCTAGCCACTTTGAGCATTGTGGCAAGAGCTGGGGCAGTTTGGGACAACAGGACGAACAGGGCCAAAATGTCACTTTCACAGTCCCAAAGTGCCATTTTCACAGTAAAAAAACAGATTCACTTTTGCTTAGCTTAGTCTGTAACTTGAAAACTATGTACCGTATGGCCCTATAAACTGTGTTGGGATGAAAGCTAGCCACTTTGAGCAATGTGGGAAGTGCTTGGGCAGTTTGGGACAACAGGGCCAAAATGTCACTTTCACAGTCCCAAAGTGCCGTTTTCACAGTAAAAAGGCCTGGTTCACTTTTGCTTAGCTTAGTCTGTAACTTGAAAACTATGTACCGTATGGCCCTATAAACTGTGTTGGGATGAAAGCTAGCCACTTTGAGCAATGTGGGAAGTGCTGGGGCAGTTTGGGACAACAGGGCCAAAATGTCACTTTCACAGTCCCAAAGTGCCATTTTCACAGTAAAAAGGCCTGGTTCACTTTTGCTTAGCTTAGTCTGTAACTTGAAAACTATGTACCGTATGGCCCTATAAACTGTGTTGGATGAAAGCTAGCCACTTTGAGCAATGTGGGAAGTGCTGGGGCAGTTTGGGACAACAGGGCCAAAATGTCACTTTCACAGTCCCAAAGTGCCATTTTCACAGTAAAAAGGCCTGGTTCACTTTTGCTTAGCTTAGTCTGTAACTTGAAAACTATGTACCGTATGGCCCTATAAACTGTGTTGGGATGAAAGC